>NC_092379.1:143516248-143850623 GCF_030028105.1 Mobula birostris
GCTAACCACTACACTACCGTGCGATGAGAGTTGACCTCTGGTTACTCATACTGTAAAGCTTTGTGCTAACTTCAACACTACCGTGGCACTCCTTGTTGTTGTTGTTGTTGTTGTTGTTGTTATTAATGTCTTTGTAGTTTGTATTTTTTGTGATGCATCAAATCTGAGGTAACAATTATTTTGTCCTCCTTTACACTTGTGTCCTAGAACTGACATTAAATAGTCTTGAATCTTGAATGACAACTCCACTTGACTTCGGTACTGATCTCAAAAAGGATCTTGAAATTATTTAATCCATCATTATAGCATTATGAAGGAATACAGAATCTTGTCCCAATAAATGGTCCCAGATTAATTTATAGCCTACAAGTACCACAGTGAATCAATCAAGTTATTTCATGAAAATCTTTTAATCCTCACATTGTTAGGAATGTTACATATGTATGGCCAATGTTTAAAGCCTTCGGGCTGAATCTATTGGCATGCATAAGTACTGAAGCATCTTAAAGTACCCTGTCTTTGAACTTCAGGGATGCTACATCATTCTAAACAATGCTTCAGACATCTTGGCAACAGTTTGTGGAGAGAACCGACAGCAGGTTGATGACTAATTTGGTTTTGTTTCAGACAAGTACTTTGCATTTGCATTCAAATGGCTGGACTGGGTTGGGGGTTGCCTCCCCCTGTAAATCTCCATTAGTTGTACGCGGATCAAGGGAAAGACCCCGTAGATTTTTGGCATCATCCACGGTACTGATTTAGCATTATCGAAGCTTTTGTAAATCTTGGTCCTTTGCAACTTTCACAAATTGACCAAATCCCCCACTATATGATGGGTCCTGATGAAGGGCCTCGACCTGAAATGTCAGCTCATTATTCTTCTTCACAGACGCTGCCTCATCTGCTGAGTTCCTCCAGCATTTTCTATGTGTATCTTTCTGTCCCCACTATAGCTGTACTTGGAGGCGAGTACTGTGACCCAACAGTAAAACCCCTGATCACTATCATCACTCTCACCCCTCAAAATTAATCACTCCAGGAACTAGGCCTCGATACCTCCCTGTGCAACTGGATCCCCGATATCCTCACTTGCAGACCCCAGTCACTACAATGGGTAACAACTTCCACTCCAGAAACTCCATCAGCATTTGAAATGATTCCACAACCTAGAGACTCACTTTCAAGGACACTACTACTCATAAGTTCAACGTTATTTATTTATTTATTTATCTTTCTGTTTCCTCAGATTGTCTTCTTTTGCACATTTGTCATTTATTTTATTAGTCTTTGTGTTTAGTTTTGTATTGACTCTGTTGAATTTCTTTGTTCTACTCTGAATGCCTGCAAGAAAATGAACCTCAATGTGGTATATGGTGACATATACATATTTTGATAACAAACTTACTTTGAACTTTGAACCCTCATACAGGGTTTCAAGCGGAATCACCGGCAGTTCCTTTCCTCCAGCAGACGTAGCAGGTCCCACTGAGATCCTCCAGCAGGTGATTTGTTGTCCCAGATCTAAAGATTAAAAATAAGCTTTATTTGTCACACGTCTATCAAAGCATACAGTGAAATGTTTTGTTTGCATCAAATCAAATCAGCGAGGACTGTGCTGGGCAGACTGCAACACTTGCCACACTTCCAGTGCCAACATAGCATGCCCACAACTCACTAACTCTAGCCTGTACACCTTTGGAATGTGGGAGGAAACTGGGGCACCTGGAGGAACCCACGTGGTCACAGGGAGAATGTAAGGGAAGAGCGATGGGAATTCAACTCTGACTGGTGTTCCATTGTGCTCTAAAGCATTACTCTAGCTGCCACACTAACGTGTTGCCCTCTGCGTCTCAGCATTTCTGTCTCCTCAGTCGGTCTCTTGTTTCTGAGCCTCTACAGCAGGTTGTAGTTCAATGGTTTTAACAATGCAAGGCAAATTCAGCTTGAGAACTGACGGGGTGTTATGTCAAAAATTCACAAGTTCCTCCATCATCCAGAATCAATTCTGTAAAGACAGCTGAGGCAGTGAAAGGTGCCATCTCTGTTCTTGACATCAGGATTGGGTTGATTACCACCAGCATTTTTTTTGTTTAGCGATATAGCATGGTAACAGACACTTCTGACCTAACAAGCCAGGGATGGTGGTAGCACAAGATACATTGGGGATACTTATGAAAGCCACATGGATGATTGGGTGGCAAGGCGGAGATACATCTCTACCAGAGGAGGTGTAAGGCGCTCCTTCCCTCCACTAACCTGAGGTCACCCTTGGGCAAGGTATAACACCTGCTTAACCTCCACCCCCTATCAGGGTCATGTGAAGCCATGGGACAGTTGTATGAGCAGCTGGTGTATAACCTGCTCATGCGACCACTGACATCAGGCAGAAAAACTCTGAAGAGTATCAATATATCAATAATGTCTGGGGTCACCCGTCTTGTAAAGACACGGCCCAGAAGAAGGTAATGTCAAACCACATCTGCAGAAAAATTTGCCAAGAGCAACCATGGTCACGGAAAGAGCATGATCGCCCACGTCATACGACATGGCACACAATGAACGAAAATAGATGATAGAAAAATGGAGGGCTATGTAGGAGGGAAGGATTTGATTGATCATAAAATGGGTTAAACGATCAGCAAAACTTTGCCAGTTGAAGAGTCTGTACTGTGCTGTAATGCTTTATGTTCTAAGTCTGTTTCTCCCAATTATACCCATGCAACCAATTAACCTACTAACACATGACGTCTTTGGGAGGTGGTAGAAAACCTGAGCATCCAGAGGAAACCCAGGCACACATGAGGAGAGTATACAAACTCCTTACAGACAGCAGGAGAACTGACCCTGGGTCACCGGTGCTGTAATAATGTTGGGCAAACCACTATGATATGCAATGTGATGAACTACAGTATGTCGTGAAATTTGTTGTTTTGTGGCAGCAATACAACGAGAGGTTTAAACATTGTTGTAAGTTACAAAAAACCATAAATAGTGCAGAAAAGAATAACAAAGTTATTCAAACCCTGAAGAAGGGTCTTGGCCCGAAACATTGACAGTTAATTCCTCTCCAGAGATGCTGCCTGACCTGCAGAGTTCCTTCAACATTTTGTGTGTGTTGCTCAACATCTCCAGAATCTGAAGAATCTCCTGTGTTTAGAACAAGGTGGTGTTCATGGTTTCATGGACCATTCAGAAGTCTATTGATGAAGGGGAAGAAGACTTCCCAATAAAATGAAAAGTGTTTATGCACCCAGTAGCCTCTTTATTAGGTACAGGAGTGACCTAAGAAAGTGACCTTCTGCTTTATGTGCTCTTCTCCTGCTGTAGCCCATTCACTACAAACTTTGACATGTGGTGCATACCGAGAAGCTCTTCTGCACACCACTGTTGTAACATGTGGTGATTTGTGTTACTGCCACCTTCCTGTTGGGTTGAACCAGTCTGGCCATTCTCCTCTGGTCTCCCTCATTAACAAGGCTTTTCTGCCCACAGAACCGCCACACACTGGATGATTTTTTATATTGTTTTTCACACCTTTCTCTGTAAACTCTAGAAACTGTTGTCTGTGAAAATCCCAGGAAGTCAGCAGTTTCTGAGATACTCAAACCACCTTGTCTGGCACCATCAATCATTCCACATTTAAAGTCACTTAGATCACATTACTTCCCTATTCTGATGTTTGGTCGGAACAACAAATGAACCTCTGGACCATGTCTGCTTGCTTTTATGTTTTGAGCTGCTGCCACATGATTGGCTGAATAGATATTTGCATTAACGAGCAGGTATACAGGTGTATCTAATAAAGTGGTCACTGAGTGTACTTTGCAACCACAGCTGTTTGCATCAAAAGAGTCCTGAATTTAATTTTGAGCCTAGGTATGTTTAAAAGGAGTTGGGCATTTTGACTGGGATGCTGTCAGCTTTGACTGAGCATCTGATAGAGTCCCAAATTAGAGCTGAAGCTCACTGTTTTGTCTTCAGAGTTCACTCTTTAAAACAATCTGGTCTTTGTGCCACCAAGTAACTTTGATGCGGTAGCATATCAGGTGACCTATCAGCCACAGATTCACCATACAGCCCTCTGTGCAGTCTCTATGCTGAATCATCCTCTTAGCAAATGCACAGAGCTTCTGCATTTCTGCTTTGTGCAGGGCTAACACAGAAAACCATGAGGAAACTTTGAAGGAAAGAATAAACACAAGAGGTTCTGAAGATGCCAGAAATCTAAGCAACACACACAAGGTGCTACACAAGAGGCTGTTTAACAAGCTACGATCCTATGGTATTACAGGAAAGATACTCGTATGGATAAAGCAGTGGCTGATTGGCAGGAGGCAAAGAGTGGGAATAAAGGGAGTCTTTTCTGGTTGGCTGCAATGATTAGTAGTGTTCTACAGGGGTCTGAGTTGGGACTGATTCTTTTTACGTTATATGTCAATGATTTGGATGACAGGATTGATGACTTTGTTGCAACGTTTGCAGATGATATGAAGATAGGTGGAGGGGCAGGTAGTTTTCTGGAAGTAGAGAGGCTATAGAAGGATTTAAACAGATTCAGAGAAATGGCAGATGGAATACAGTGTCAGGAAATGTATGGTCATGCACTTTGATAGAAGAAGTGAAAGGATTGATTATTTTCTTAATGGAGAGAAAATACAAAACACTGAGATGCAAAGGGACTTGGGAGTCCTTGTGCAGGATTCCCTAAAGGTTAGCTTCCAGGCTGAGTCTGTGGTGAAGAAGGCAAATGTGATGTTAACATTCATTCCAAGAGGACTGGAATATAAAAGCAAGGATCTAATTGAAACTTTATAAAGCACTAGCGAGACCTCACTTGGAATATTGTGAGCAGGTTTGGGCTCCATATTTTGGAAAGGATGTGCTGAAACTGGAGAGGATTCAAAGGAGGTTCACAAAAATGATTCTAGGAATGAACGGCTTGTTATATGAAGAGTGTTTGATGGCTCTGGACCTGTATTCACTTGAAGAAGAATGAGAGGTGACCTCATTGAAACCTATCAAATGGTGAGAGGCATTGATAAAGTGGATGTGGAGAAGATGTTTCCTATGGTAGAAGAGGAAACTGCCTCAGAATAGAGGGGCACCTTTCAAGAACGGAGATGAGGAGGGAATTCTTTAGCCAGAGAGTTATGAATCTGTGGAATTCTTTGCCACAAGCAGCTGCGGAGGCCAAGTCTTTGTGTATATTTAAGACAGCGGTTGATAGATTCTTGATTGGTCAGGGCTTGAATGGATATGGGGAGAAGTCAGGACTTTGGGGCTGAGAGGAAAATTGGATCAGCCATGATTTAATAGCAGAGCAGATTTGATGGGTCAAATATATCTGCTCTTATATTTTGTGGTCTTATGGTCTAAAATGCAGGAGGAACACAGCAGATCAGGCTGCATCTATGGAAATAAATAAACAGTCAATGTTTTTGGGGCCAAGACTCTTCATGAGGACTAGAAATAACAAGAGAAAGAAGCCAGAGTAAGATGGTGGGTGGAGAGGAAGGAGGACAAGCAGGTGATAGGTGAGACCGAGTGAGGTGGAAGGTAGGTGGGTTGGGAAGGGGGTCTAGTGAGAAGTTGGGAAGTGATAGGTGAGAAAAGTAAAGGGCTGAAGAAGAGGAATGTGATAGGCAATTAAGAAGAAGAGAATGGGTGAAAAGGAACCAAATGGAGAATGAAAAATGGGAGAAAAGGAGGGGGAGACATTTCCGAAAGTTAGAGAAATTAATGTTCATGCCATCAGTTTGGGTGAAGGAAAGCTATTTTCAGTAACATCTAACCAGCCAAAGACACACCTGTCAATTAGTAAGGGTTCAAAGTATACGGGAAGAAGGCAGAAAAATAGAGTTGAGAGGGATAATAAATCAATCATGATGGAATGGCATAGCAGATTCAGTGGGCTGAATGGCCTAAATCTGCTCTTAGGTTTTAAGGTATTATGGTCTTATGATCACAGTATTCAGTCCAGGTCAAAGTCAAGTTTAAGACCATAAGACCATAAGACCATAAGGGATAGGAGCAGAATCAAGCCATTCAGACAGCTGTGGAGGCCAAGTCATTGGGTATATTTACTGTGGTGGTTGACAGGTTCTTGATTGGTAAGGATGTCAAAGGTTACAGGGAGAAGTCAGAAGAATAGGGTTGAGAGGGATAATAAATGACTGAGCAGACAGAATGGGCTGAATGGCCTAATTCTGCTTCTATGTCTTATGGCCCTACTTCGCTGAAGTCAACACAGCAAAGAACATGGGCAGAGTTGTAGGATCCTGACTGACTCTGGTGGTGCCTGAGGTGATTTTCTGCAACAAGATATTTCACACTGAGTGTTAACATGGAGAAGTCATACATGAACAACAGGAATTCTGCAGATGCTGGAAATTCAAGCAACACACATAAAAGTTGCTGGTGAACGCAGCAGGCCAGGCAGCATCTCTAGGAAGAGGTGCAGTCGACGTTTCAGGCTGAGACCCTTCGTCAGGACTAACTGAAGGAAGAGTGAGTAAGGGATTTGAAAGTGGGAGGGGGAGGGGGAGATCCAAAATGATAGGAGAAGACAGGAGGGGGAGGAATGGAGCCAAGAGCTGGACATGTGATTGGCAAAAGGGATACGAGAGGATCATGGGACAGGAGGTCCAGGAAGAAAGACGATGGGGGGGGGACCCAGAGGATGGACAAGGGGTATATTCAGAGGGACAGAGGGAGAAAAAGGAGAGTGAGAGAAAGAATGTGTGTATAAAAATAAGTAACAGATGGGGTATGAGGGGGAGGTGGGGCATTAGCGGAAGTTAGAGAAGTCAATGTTCATCAGGTTGGAGGCTATCCAGACAGAATATAAGGTGTTGTTCCTCCAACCTGAGTGTGGCTTCATCTTTACAGTAGAGGAGGCCGTGGATAGACATGTCAGAATGGGAATGGGATGTGGAATTAAAATGTGTGGCCACTGGGAGATCCAGCTTTCTCCGGCGGACAGAGCGTAGGTATTCAGCAAAGTGGTCTCCCAGTCTGCGTCGGGTCTCGCCAATATATAAAAGGCCACATCGGGAGCACCGGACGCAGTATATCACCCCAGCCAACTCACAGGTGAAGTGTCGCCTCACCTGGAAGGACTGTTTGGGGCCCTGAATGGTGGTAAGGGAGGAAGTGTAAGGGCATGTGTAGCACTTGTTCCGCTTACATGGATAAGTGCCAGGAGGGAGATCAGTGGGGAGGGATGGGGGGGACGAATGGACAAGGGAGTTGTGTAGGGAGCAATTCCTGCGGAATGCAGAGAGAGGGGGGGAGGGAAAGATGTGCTTAGTGGTGGGATCCCGTTGGAGGTGGCAGAAGTTACGGAGAATATTACGTTGGACCCGGAGGCTGGTGGGGTGGTAGGTGAGGACCAGGGGAACCCTATTCCTAGTGGGGTGGCGGGAGGATGGAGTGAGAGCAGATGTACATGAAATGGGGGAGATGCGTTTAAGAACAGAGTTGATAGTGGAGGAAGGGAAGCCCCTTTCTTTAAAAAAGGAAGACATCTCCCTCGTCCTAGAATGAAAAGCCTCATCCTGAGAGCAGATGCGGCAGAGACGGAGGAATTGCGAGAAGGGGATGGCGTTTTTGCAAGAGACAGGGTGAGAAGAGGAATAGTCCAGATAGCTGTGAGAGTCAGTAGGCTTATAGTAGACATCAGTGGATAAGCTGTCTCCAGAGACAGAGACAGAAAGATCTAGAAAGGGGAGGGAGGTGTCGGAAATGGACCAGGGAAACTTGAGGGCAGGGTGAAAGTTGGAGGCAAAGTTAATAAAGTCAACAAGCTCTGCATGCGTGCAGGAAGCAGCGCCAATGCAGTCGTCGATGTAGCGAAGGAAAAGTGGGGGACAGATACCAGAATAGGCACGGAACGTAGATTGTTCCACAAAGCCAACAAAAAAGCAGGCATAGCTAGGACCAATACGGGTGCCCATAGCTACACCTTTAGTTTGGAGGAAGTGGGAGGAGCCAAAGGAGAAATTATTAAGAGTAAGGACTAATTCCGCTAGACGGAGCAGAGTGGTGGTAGAGGGGAACCGATTAGGTCTGGAATCCAAAAAGAAGCGTAGAGCTTTGAGACCTTCCTGATGGAGGATGGAAGTATATAGGGACTGGACATCCATGGTGAAAATAAAGTGGTGGGGGCCAGGGAACTTAAAATCATCGAAAAGTTTAAGAGTGTGAGAAGTGTCACGAACATAGGTCGGAAGGGATTGAACAAGGGAGGATAAAACCGTGTCGAGCTATGCAGAAACGAGTTCGGTGGGGCAGGAGCAAGCTGAGACAATAGGTCGGCCAGGACAGGCAGGTTTGTGGATCTTGGGTAGGAGGTAGAAATGGGAAGTGTGAGGTGTGGGAACTATAAGGTTGGTAGCAGTGGATGGGAGATCCCCTGAATGGATAAAGTCGGTGATGGTGTGGGAGACAATGGCCTGGTGCTCCTTAGTGGGGTCACGATCGAGGGATAAATAAGAGGAGGTATCCACGAGTTGTCGCTGTGCCTCGGCAAGGTAGAGGTCAGTACGCCAGACTGCAACAGCACCCCCCTTATTGGCGGGTTTAATAATAAGGTTAGGATTAGTGCGGAGGGAGTGGAGAGCAGAACGTTCCGAAGGAGTGAGGTTGGAATGGGGACAAGGTGCAGTGAAGTTGAGACGGTTGATGTCCCGTCATACATGAACCATAATTGTTGTTGATTGCCACCACATTAGGGATTGCTAACACTTTGGTTAATTCATCTAACTGTGATCGTTAACACCAATTAAATCCATAGTGTACCAAGACAATGTAATTTACATGTCCATATCTCACTTTTCATGGGTTGGACTCTACACTTGCAGAAAATCTGAATCTGTCAGATTCATTATGGATGACGAGGTGATAATTTGTCAAAGGAGCAAAGTTTAGAGCACAGTGTAGAGCTTGCTTCACTTTGCAGTAATTTAGGACATAGATCAGTACAGCACAGGAACAGGCCTCAGCCCACAATGTTTCGCAAAACCTATTGAATCAAATGGCTAATTAATCTCTTCTGCCTGCATAATGTCCATATCCTTCCATTTCCCTTACACACGTGCGTCTATCTAAGGCTACGTCCACACTACACCGGATGATTTTGAAAACAAAGCTTTTTATCTTCGTTTTGTCCCTCCATCCACATTGAAATGGTGTTTTCACTGCCAGAAAACTGAGTTTTTCTAAAACACTCTCCAGAGTGTGTAAATTTGAAAACGATTGTTGCGCGTTGTAGCGCGGATGGGGCATAAGCCTGCCTATCACCACCCGCTGGTGTCAGACAGGGCTGTGTGCTTGCACCCACACTGTTCAGCATGATGTTTACTGCCATGCTGAATGATACCTTCCAGGACAGTGACGCTGGAATCAGCCTCAAGTACAGAGTGGATGGGAAGCTCTTCAACCTGAGGAGACTTCTAGCTGTTACCAAAGTGAAGGAGACTGTTCTGAGAGACTTCCTCTTTGCCGATGACTGCGCCCTGTATGCTGGCTCAGAGCCAGAGATGCAAGTCAATATGGACAAGTTCTCCACGGCTTGTGACAACTTTGGACTCACCATCAACAGCAAAAAGACCAAAGTCATGGACCAGCCTGCCCCTCATGCACCGTACACAGAACCCAAAATCACAGTCAAAGGACAGAAACTACAGGCAGTGGACCAGTTTACTGACCTTAGCAGCACCCTCTCCCGAGCAGTGACTATTGATATAGAAGTTAACTGCAGAATAGCAAAGGCAAGTTCTGCTTTCTGTAGACTGCGCTCCACTGTATGGGAATGCTGAGGAATCAGCCGCAACAAAACTGAAGGTCTACAGAGCAGTGGTACTCACCACCCTCCCGTATGCCTGTGAAACGTGGACTGTGTATCGAAGGCATGCAAGACAGCTCAACCATTTCCACATGACTTGTCTTCGCAGAATATTAGGCATCAGATGACAAGATAAAGTACCAGACACTGAAGTTCTCTCTAGAGCAAGTCTACCATCAGTCTGCACACTGCTGATGAGAGCACAGACCCGGTGGGCTGGTCACGTCATCCGCATGCCGGACGAGCACATACCCAAGCAGCTCCTTTTTGGGGAACTCTCTGCTGGAAGATGCTTGCATGGAGGGCAGAAGAAACATTACAAAGACACACTAAAGGCCTCCCTGAAGTCGCTTGACATAGACACGACCACCTGGGAAACACTGGCACAAAACCGCCCTACCTGGCGCGGCCTCATCCACAAGGGCTGTCAAGCTTACGAAGCAAGGCGCACTGCTGAAGCACAACATAAGTGCGAGCTGCGCAAGTCCAGAGCCACCAGCGCAACAACTGCAGTGCTTACACATGTCTGCCCAACATCTGCCAGGACATTCCGTGCCCGAATTGGCCTAACCAATCATCTTCGGACACCACCCTTCGGCATCCAGTCTCAAAGTGACTAATGGTGTCGAGGTCTTCATCGACGACAACGATGGACGAACTAACTAAGCCTGCCTATCACCACCTCCTGGTGCTGCTCCTCTTTCCCTTTCTCCATTCGTCCACTCTTCTCTCCAATCAGATTCCATCTTCTCCAACCCTCTCCCTCTGCATTTTCCATTTATCACCTTCCAGCTTCTTACTTCCCACCCCCTCCCCCACCCACCTGGCTTCGTCAATCACCTTCAAGCTTCTTCTCCTCCCACTTCCCACCCTCCACCTTTTACACTGACGTCCTCCCCCTTTCTTTCCAGTCCTGATGGTTCAATTGTTCCGTTTAATATCAGAGAAGGTATACAGTACAACCTGAAATTCCCACTGCCAGCAGACATCTTCGAAAGAGAAGGAAAACCCCAAAGAATGAATGACAGAAAAACATTAGAACCCAAAGCCCCCCTCACCCCTCCATGCACAACAGCAGCAAGTAGCATCGACCCTTCCCCACTTACTGTATGCATAAAGTATTAGCAGTCCCACCACGCAACATGCAAGCAACAGCAAGCCCCCAAAGAGAGACCATGGTCTACAGTCAAAAATGACTGCTCATTCCAACAGTTTGACATCCCTCAGGCTCTCTCTCTTTCACTAAAAAGGGAGGGACAGGTATCCTTCCTTCCACAGCAAGAGGGGAGACAAACAGTCATCGTTTGGACGTTACAAAGTAATATCACAGTCAGTCACAGTCTGAAGCATCACTTTTTATTTTGAGTTCCTCTTCTCGGGAATTGGCAGCAAAATCTCACTCACCATTGAGAGAGAGAGAGAGCATGCGATCACTTCTCTCGCTGTCCCGGTGTACCTGCTCCCTGTAGTACCTGAGTTTACAACACTTGTGCGAATTCGTGTACACGGGGCGATGTGAGGCTACACCCTGAATGTGCCCAACTTCAGGCCGCACCTGGACGTATCAAAAAGGCAGCCGCATGCTGGAACACGCCACCATGCAGAGCCGCAGATTGTTTATACATCACAAACTCTGACAGGATCCCAGCCACCTTGAAAAGGGAAATAGAGGCATTAGAAAAGGAAGAATTGAATTGTTTCATTAGCACCGACCCGCTGATGAAGGGTGTTGACCTGAAAAGTCAACTGTTTATTCATTCATTGTGACAATCATGGTCTTCCAAGATCATGATCCTGGCAAATTTTTCTACAGAAGTGGTTTCTCATTGCCTTCTTCTGGGCAGTGTCTTTACAAGTCAGGTGATCCAGCCATTATCAATACTCTTTAGAGATTGTCTGTCTGGTGTCAGTGGTCGCATAACCGAGATATGCACCAGCTGCTCAAATGACCAACCACCACACGCTCCCACAGCTTCACATGACCCTGATTGGGGGCTAAGCAGATGCTACACCTGCCCAAATGTAACCTCAGGCTCGTGGAGGAAAGGAGCACCTTACACCTCCTTTGGTGGAGACGTATCTCCACCACACCACCCCAATGCCTCGACATCCTTCCCATAATGGGGGGGTGACCAGAATTGTATGCAATGTATTGTGGATGAGTGGTGAGTTATAGTGAGAGAGGAAGAGTGAACCAGCCAGGGGTTCTGACCATGAACAGGTGAACATGTGTAATTATTCAGCAGACTGTCAGAAGACTTGCCAAAGAGAAATGTGCATTTCTAACAAATGGACGAACAAAGATTATTCCTTCAGCATTTAATAGATGAACTATCAAATTCATTTGACATTCTGGTGTAGGGAGGTTGAATACTGCATTCAAATTTATTTGAAACAGGTTAAAAGTTGTCTCAGTGTTGAAGAGAGAAGTGCCAAACTAACCCCAAATGCTAGAAAACTCAACAGGTCAGGCAGCATCTATGGAGAGGAATGAACAGTCACCGTTTCATGCCGAGACGAGGAAAACAACTAAGTACTTTATTAATCACACTTTTTCTGGTAATCAATCTTCACAAACAATCACCAGACCGGAGGATGTAGCCTGCAACTAATGGGCTTCTGAATTGGTTGTGGAATCTTTTATTGTTTTTCATCTCTGTACCTTAGGTATTTGATTGTCTTCTTTTGCTTTAATTGGTTCTACTGTTTTTTTTTGTTTTGTAGCTGTCAGTTATGAGATGAGTCTCAAGGTTGTATGAAGTATACATACTTTGACAATAAATATACTTTCAACTTTGAACCCCTTCATCAGGACCTTACATCTGTTCTGATGAACGGTCTCAGTCAGCACAAAACATCAACTCTTCATTCCTTTCCATAGAACTTTCCAACGTTCCCATGACCTATGGACTTTCAAGGACTCTTCACACCATCTTTTCAATATTTATTGCTTATTTATTTATTGTCATTATTTTGTTTGTATTTGTTTTGCACTGTTTTTTTTTTCTTTTTTGCACACTGGTAGAAAGCCCAAGTTGGTGAGGTCTTTCATTGATTCTGTTATGGTTATTATTCTATTATGGATTTAGTGAGTATGCCCACAAGAAAATTGATCTCAGGATTGTGTGTGTGTGTGTGTGTGTGTGTGTGTGTGTATGTATATATATATATATATATATATATATATATGAGAATACATTTTACCATGAACCTTTGAACTTTGGTCAGTGCATGTTGGTTCAGATTCACATATTTCTCCCACCTTTCAAAGGTGTATAGTTAGGGTGAGAGAATTGTGGGCTGTTGGAATCCTTGTTGATTTCATTAATGCAATTGATGCATTTCACTGCATGTTTCAATGCACATGTGATGAATAAATCTAAAGATAATGATAAAAAGAACTTTTCAAAGAATAGCTTTATTTGTCACATGTACATTGAAACACAGAGTGAAACGTGTTGATTGCATCAAACCAAATCAGTGAGGGTTATGCTGGCAACCCACACAAAATGCTGGAGGAACTTAGGAGGTCAGGCAGCATCTATGGAAAAGAGTACAGTCGACATTTCAGGCCAAGACCCTTCTTCAGGCATCTGCAGGTTTCTTCGTGTCTCAGGGTTAATCCAGGCAACCTGCAGGTGGCACCAGGCTTCCGGCACTAACATAGCATGGCCTCATCTCAATGACCCTGATCTGTAAGTGTGACAAATTAACTAACGCAACCTAAAATGTGCTGGGGGAAACCCATAAGTGTTGCTGCACATTCTGGTGCCAACATAGTATGCTGGCAATGCTCGACAGAACAACACAAGTAGCAGCAACAACAACAACAACAGCAAAACAAACCTCTTTCCAGGGAACTGGTAGGAAATAGTAAAAACACTTAATGTCCACTTCATTAAGTACCTCCTGTTGAGATGCTGCCACATGATTGGCTGATCAGATATTTACATTGGTGAGCAGGTGTACAAGTATACTGAATAAAGTGGCCACTCAGTGCATAAGATCATGCAGACATGATCAAGAACTTCAGTTGCTTTTTAGACCAAACATCAGAATGGGGAAGAAACGTGATCTAAGTGACTTTGACCATAGAATGATTGTTGGTACCAGACAGGATGGTTTGTGTATCTCAGAAACTGCTGATCTCCTGGGTTTTTCATGCTCAACGGTCCCTAGAGTTTACAGAGAATGGTGCAGAAAACAAAAAAACATTCAGTGAGCAGCAGTTCTGTGGGTGAAAATGGCTTGTTAATGAGAGAGGTCAGAGTGGTCATGCTGACAGAACGGCGACAGTTACAACAGTGGTGTGTAGAAGAGCATAGTCATAGTCGTAGTCATACTTTATTGATCCCAAGGGAAATTGATTTTCGTTACAGTTGCCCCAAACAAGAATGGAGTATAAATATAGCAATATAAAACCATAAATAATTAAATAGTAATATGTAAATTATGCCAGGAAATAAGTCCAGGACCAGCCTATCGGCTCAGGGTGTCTGACCCTCCAAGGGAGGAGTTGTGAAGTTTGATGGCCACAGGTAGGAATGACTTCCTATGACGCTCAGTGTTCCATCTCGGTGGAATAAGTCTCTGGCTGAATGTACTCCTGTGCCCAACCAGTACATTATGTAGTGGATGGGAGATATTGTCCAAGATGGCATGCAACTTGGACAGCATCCTCTTTTCAGACACCACCGTCAGAGAGTCCGGTTCCATCCCCACAACATCACTGGCCTTATGAATGAGTTCGTTGATTCTGTTGGTGTCTGCTACCCTCAGCCTACTACCCCAGCACACAACAGCAAACATGATAGCACTGGCCACCACAGACTCATAGAACATCCTCAGCATCGTCCGGCAGATGTTAAAGGACCTCAGTCTCCTCAGGAAATAGAGACGGCTCTGACCCTTCTTGTAGACAGCCTCAGTGATCTTTGACCAGTCCAGTTTATTGTCAATTTATATCCCAAGGTATTTGTAATCCTCCACCATGTCCACACTGACCCCCTGGATGAAAACAGGGGTCACTGGTGCCTTAACCCTCCTCAGGTCCACCACTCGGGAACAGTTGCTACCCCTCAACCACCGGGCTCTTGAACCAAAGGGGACAACTTCACTCACCCCATCACTGAATTGTTCCCAATTATAATTTATTTATTTATTGATTCGGTCATTCATTCTCTACATTTTCACAGTTTGTTGTCTTTTTAACATTGCTTGTTTGCCCATCCTCTTGTGTGTGGTCTTTCATTGATTCTATTGTGCTTCCTGCATTTACTGTGAATGCACGCAAGAAAATAAATGCCAGGGTTTTATAAGGTGACATTTATTCATTCTGAGAATAAATCTACCTTGAAAATACAGTGAGGAAAAGGTGAAAAACCTGCTTGAGCAGCATTGCAGACATGTAGGTTCAAACAACCACAGGGCATAAGTTATACATAAATTATAAAAGATGGTGAAGAAAAAGTGTACAAAACAAAAACCAGTGCAAAAAAATCACAATGAGGGACAAATCCAAGATTGCGCAAGAGGTGCAAAGTGTTCCATTGTTGAGGTAGGGTTACTTTATCTTACTGTGTTATCCTGTGCTGCATTGTATCCAGGGTAACAATTATTTTGTTTTCCTTTACACTTATGTACTGGAAATGGCATTAAGCATTAAACATTGGTGTTGTGCAGTTCAGTTCTAGAATCTGATGGTTGTAGGAAAGCTGTTGTGGTGGTGTAGGACTTCAGGTTTCTGTACCTCTTGCCTGATGGTAGTTGCAAGAAGATGGCTTGGTCCAGGTGGCACAACGTTGTGGGCTGAAGACTCTGCGCAATGTGATTGATGTTCTACATTCTGTGATCCGTGTTCCATGTTCTGTGTTCTATGTTCTTTAGATGGGGAGGGCTGTGTTCATGATGGACTGGGCTATGTCCACTACTCTCTGTAGCCACTTGCATTCTTGCGTACCAGACCATGATGCAACTACTCAGAATACTTTCAGCTGTACATCTATAGAAGTCGTTCAAGTATTTGGTGACATGACTAATCAACTTAAGTTTCTAAGAAGGTAGAGGCAGTGGCACGCTTTCTTTGTGATTTCCTGACAAGCTGACAGATTTTATTGAATTCAATTTCCCAGTGCACATTCTATAATGCTTTTTATACTCATAGAGATCGATCGTCAGAGATGACCTTCTGAGATGGAGGCACTGACTGTATTACATGGGTGTCGTGCATTATAAAACACTTCTATTTGCGAGCTTTGAACCATGGTGAGGAAGACCAGGGACAAATTAGGGCGCCTTTCATAACAAACACTGTCACCTTCCTCCCAGTTTATGAATCATTATGAGCTCATGAAGAATGATCTGCAGGCACGCAGCTCCGTGGGGAAGTGTCAGTTTGGTTCGGAACACAAATGAACGATCTTCAGCTCCCACGTTTGGTGGTCAACTCCACAGTAACTGAAAATCAAAGCTGATAGATACTGGATGATACAGATGTTGCACACTCAGCCAGCTCTTCCACAGGCACTAGACTCTCCGCACCCGCCACCCCAGCATCAAGGACACCTTCCAAATGCAATGACTCAGAAGGGCAACATCCATCATTAATGACTCCCCTCGCCCAGGATCTATCCTGTTCTCATTGCTACCATCAGAGAGGAGGTACACAAGCCTGAGGACACTCACTCAACATTCTGGGAACAGCTGATTATTACACTGCCATGGTGCCCCCAAATAATATATGGTATGTTTTAGCAGTCTTCAGATTGTCCTCCTGATGACGATCCCCACACCTGCTTCTGCTGGTCCCCACAATTCTTTCCCCTGTTCTGTCGCAGAACTCCTGGCCCCATCTTTCTCTGGATTTACACATTGGCTAGTTTCTGGAAACGCATGCCGACATGATGCTGATTAAGCGAGCTGTTGAGCCAGGCTTTTGCGGAGACAATTTCAGAAAGTCTCCCTCGACGCTGCGTGCATCGCAGCCATTCATTTGGTGGGGTCTCGGTGCTGCGGAGAGTTCATTAGGTAAAGCTGCAGCTTAATCCAGTACAGCTTTAGAGTTCAATCCCAAGATTTTCCCCATTGTGCTGAGAGTTTTGAACATGGATAATTAGATCAAGATGCTGCTCCTGCAAAGGATAAGATGCATATGTTATAAATTCTGCGGCTGATCCTTTCTTAAAAAAAAACTTCCCAATTTCATCAGGACCAGTGGAGGTCGTTATTGAAAAGTCACCCCACATCATGGGTCTCATTGAAAGCATTTAGTCCACATATGTAAAGGCCACGGGGAAACAAAGTTAGGTTTAATTTAATTTAAGGAATCACCACCCATTCATCCATGTTGTCTCAGAGACCCACAATAGATAGCAAGAGTCTAAACACACTGTGACACGAACAATGGATTCACAATAGACAACCCCTTGCAATTGCCTCAACAAATGATCCGAGGCTCTTTGTTCTTCATTAACGGTCTGTTATTTTATTTTTAATTGTGCATGCGTCCTGGCTTCTAACACTTTGCAGCCTCTGATTAGATATTATTTTGGAAGACTGTAACATGCACAGTACTGCACCCTGCCCCCAGATTCTACACTGTATCATGTCTACTTAATAATTATGTCAGACTGTTTTGAGTTTAAAATAAACAGGTCAAAACCAGTCTCCAGAATAATAAGAACAGGATAAATACTCCGAAATTAAGCAGGGAAAGGAGTCAGCATAGACATCAAGGACAAGAGTCTAAATTGCTCGGACTGATGGCCTTTGGGTTAATTCAGAAATGACCTAATTTAGGCCATTTTTAAATGAACTCCTTTTTTTTAAACCCATCCAGTCATCTTCATTTACCCCCCCCCCCCACCAATCTTCTAAAGACGCGGCCTCAAACATTGAACCATTTTCATCAGTAGTGGCAGCTCTGGGGTGCTTAGCCAAGTCTACAATCATTCATGCAAAGAGACTGATATTAGAAGTATGTTTGACCTGGGATGGGGGCTGGGAGGGTGCGAATGAGACCCTAGCTTACTCTGCAGGGTCTGTAATCCTCTGCTCATCCCAACTGCACTCTTCATCTTGGCTGGCTTCATTTTGTCTACAGCTCTGCCTGCATTAGTCTCTGCAACATGCATAAAATACTGAGGAACTCAGCAGGTCAGACAGCATCCATGGAGAGGAATAGTCAACATTTTGGGCCAAGACCCTTCATCTCTTGTGTTTAAATTGGTAAATTGATTTACTATTGCCACATGTACTGAAGTCTTTTCTCACTACTACCGTTGGGCAGGAGGTACTGAAGCCTTAGGTCGCACACCCCCAGCTTTAGGAACAGTTAACCTACAGCAGAGGTTCTCTACCTGGGGTCCATGGAACCCTTAATTAATGGTATTGGTCCATGGCATAAAAAAGATTTGGAGTCCTGCCCTACAGCCATCAGGCTCTTGAACCAGCATTAGCCACTTCACTCACCATAATCCTGAACTGATCCATAATCTGCAGATACATTTTCAAGGACTCTACAACTCAGGTTCTCAGTAAATTTTTAAATTATTATTTCCACAATTTGTTTTCTTTTACACATAGTCTGTATTTGTTTATGTATATTTTTTTATAAACTCTTGTATTTCTTTACCTTCCTATAAATGCCTGCAAAAAATAAATTTTATGTAGTATGTAATAACATACATGTACTTCGATAATAAATTTACCTTGGCTTTGACTTGTACCGTGAAAAACTTGAGCAACACACACAATGTGCTGAAGAAACTCAGCAGGTCAGGCAGCATCTATGGAGGGGGATAAACAGATGATTTTTCGGGCCAAGACCCTTCATCAGGGCCAGAAAGGAAGGTGGCTGAAGCCAAAATGAGAAGGTGGGAGGAGGGGAAAGGAGACAAGTTGGTTGGCAGGTGTTAGGTGAGTCCAGGTGAGGGGGAAGGTGGGTGGGTGGGGGAGAGGGAATGAAGTAAGAAGCTGAGAGATGATAAGTGGAAGAGGTAAAGGACTGAAGATGAATGAACCTGATTGGGGAGGACAGTGAACCATAGAAGAAAGTGAAGGAGTAGAGGAACCAGAGGGAGGTGATGGACAGGTAAAGAGAAGAGAAGGAGGTGGGAGGTAACCCATATTGGGGAATGGAAAAGGAAAAAAAAACTTGTCTTGCATACCATTCAGACAGATCAGAATCAGAATCAGATGTAATATCACTGGCATACATAATAATAAAAAAACTAAAAATTACAACATGCAACAAGAGAAAATCTGCCAATTCTGGAAATCCAAGCATCACACACAAAATGTTGGAGGAACTCAGAAGATCAGGCAACATCTATGGAAAAAAATACAGTCGACGTTTCGGGCCAAGACCCTTTTCCTCCAGCATTATGTGGGTGCTGATTATGACATGAAATATATTTTTAAAACTAAATTAAATAAGTGGTGCAAGAAGAGAGGAAAAAAAGAAGAAAAAATTCAGGATGAGTTCATTGATTCATTGTCCTTTCAGAAGTCTGATGGCAGAGGGGAAGAAGCTGTCCTGAATCATTGAGTGCGTATCTTCAGGCTCCTGTACCACCTCCCTGACGGTAGCGATGAGTATAGGACATGTCCTGAGTGATAGGTGTCCTTAATGATGGATGCCAGTCCTTTGAGGCATCATCTTTTGAAGGTGTTCTGGATACTGGTGAGGCTAGTGCGCATGATGTCACTACAACAGTGCATTGAAGTTGTACAAGATAAAACCATAAGACCATACGTTATAGGAACAGAATTAGGCCATTTGGCCCTTCGAGTCTGCTCCACCATTTCATCATGGCTGATTCAATTTTTCTCTCAGCCCCAATCTCCTGCCTTCTCCCCATATCTCTTTGGTTCTGACCAATCAAGGATCAAGCAAGCTCTGCCTTAAATATATGTAATGACTTAGCCTCCACAGCTGCCTATGAAAAGTATTCCACAGGTTCACCACTCTCTGACTAAAGAAATTCTTCTTCATCTCTGTTCTGAAAGGACAGCCCTCTATTCTGAGGCTGTGTCCTCTGGTCTTAGACTTTCCCACCATAGAAAACATCCTTTCTACATCCACTGTATCAGGCCTTTCACCATCAATAGGTTTCAATTAGGTCACCCCTCATTCTTCTGAATCCCAGTGAATCAGAGCTCCCAGCCATCAAACACTCCTCATATAACAAACCGTTCAATCCTGGAATCATTTTCCTGAACCTCTTTTGAACCCTCTCCAGTTTCAACACATCCTTTCTAAGATAAGGTGTCCAAAACAGCTCGCAATCCTCGAAGTGGGGTCTCACCAGTACTTTATAAAGTCTCAACATTACATCCTTGATTTTATAGTCTAGTCCTCTTGAAATGAATGCTCACGTTGCATTTGCCTTCCTCATCATAGGCTCAACCTGCAAATTAACCTTTAGGGAATCCTGCACAAGGACTCCCAAGTTGCTTTGTGCCTCCTCTTTCCATTAATAGGATGTGGAATAAAGAGCACAGCAACAGAACAAGTGCAGAGCAGTTATATAATACGGAACAAAATAATACCAAGAAGCTTATCTAAGAATGGACGTACTGAGAGTTCAAAGGACGTTCATGAAAATGATTCCAGGATTGAAAGGCTTGTCATATGAGGAGTATTTGATGGTTCTGGGCCTCTGCTTACTGGAAGTCAGAAGGATGAGGGGTGACCACATTGAAACCTATCGAAATGTTGAAAGGCCTCAGTGGAGTGAATGTGGAGAGGTTGTTTCCTCAATTGAAGAGTCTAAAATCGGAGGGCACAGCCTCAGAATAGAGGAATGTCCATTTACAATGAAGATGAAGAGGAAGTTCTTTCACGAGATGCTGGTGCATCTGTGAAATTCGTTGCCACAGGCAGCTGTGGAGGTCAAGTCATTGAGTGTATTTAAAGCGGAGATTGATAGGTTCTTTATTAGTGAAAGGTTACAGAGAAAATGCAGGAGAATGGGGTTGACAGGGAAATGGATCAGCCCTGATCAAATAGTGGAGCAGACTCAATGGGCCGAATGGCCTAATTCTGATCCAAAGTCCTATGGTCTAATGGACTAATGTAAGTTGTAACGAGGCCTGAAAGTCTGGACAAGAGTTATGCTCTAAAGGAGCAATTTGATGGACCAGGATGAGAAGATAATTGGAGGTTTAGATCTGAGCAGCTGATGTCACAGACACTAACACTGGAACAATGCTTCATTCATTTGCCCTGCCAATACTGGCTTTTATTGCCCATCATTAATTGTCCCTGGAACAAAGGAAGTGGTTGAACACTACAGTTGTGCATCTACAGTCACAAACAGGGAAGGTTCCCAGGGTTCCCAGACCTTCAGAGTCTTGGCCTGAAACATCAACTGTACTTTTTTCTTTAGATGCTGCCTGGCCTGCTGAGTTCCTCCAGAATTTTGTGTCTGTTTCAATGGAGGTGATGTTGAGGCTTTATAAGTCATTGGTCAGACCACACCTGGAGTATCGTGAACAGTTTTAGTTCACTTATTGAAGAAACGATGGGCTGGCAATGGAGATGGTCTAGAGAAGGTTCGCAAGGATGATCAGGAATGAAAGGGTTAATATATAAGGAGAGTTGGATGTCTCTGGGTCTGTACTCACTGGAGTTTAGAAGACTGAAGGGGAAATCTCACTGAAACCTATCAAATATTGAAAGGCCCAGACAGAGAGGATGTTTTCTATAATGAGGGAGTCTAAGACCAGAAGGCACAATTTCAGAATAGAGAAATATCCATTTAGAACAGAGATGAGGAGGAATTTCTTTAGCCAGTAATGGTGAATTTGTGGAATTCATTGCACAGACAGCCATGGAGGCCGAGTATAGTTAAAGCAGAGGTTCTTGATTAGACAGAGTGTCAGAAGTTACCTGGAGAAGGCCAACGAAAAGGGTTGAAAGGGATAATAAATCAGTCATGATGTAATGGCAGAGCAGACTTGATGGGCCAAATGGCCTAATTCTGCTCCTATGTCAAAGCTGGGATCAAAGGGCTTGCAGGTCAGTCATAAAATGCCCAGCAAATCTATCGGCTGTGTTTTTGATGCACAATTTTTGATGGTCAAATGGTCAATTAGCGGTTCTGTGCTGATGCCTCCTGCCTGGTGGTGGGTCTGTCTCCTGCCGCCCGAGGGAATGTGCACTGGTCACTGGGGTAAGCAAGCAAGGGTCAACGCTCAGCTTCCGGCTGAATTAAATGCCTCAACTCTAATCCACTGTGAAACTGCATCTAATTCCTTTCCAGTTTGCCTACCGCTCAAACAAGCACTCTGATTAAGTGGGTCTATTGTGGCCGCCATCTCTTTGACCCACGACAATCAGGAAGGAGGTACAGGAACATCAGGACTCGGACTATCAGCCTGAGTAACAGCTTCTTCCCTCAGTCTCTGAGACTAATGAATAATCTGCTACCACCTCTGAAGTCTCATCACTAGGACAGTGAGCTGTTTACTGTTTTCCTGTGCTGCACATTACATGTACTTTGAGTTATATTTTATTAACTCATTTATGGTAATAGTTTGGTTTTATGTAGTGTGTGTGAAATATGTTCTATTGGTGCACAGTGATCTGGAGGAACATTGTTCTGTTTGGTTTTATATATTTATACATATATATAGATAGGTAGTCAGATGACAATAATCTTGACCTTGAACGTCTATTCCACGTTCTTAACTGGTGGGCCTGTTATGGGCACAGCAGATGTTACACTGTGATACACGATGTTTCAAAAAGGTGGCGTTCATCATTAAGGACTTCCACCACCTAGGACACACCCTCTTCTCATTGTTACCCTCAGGAAGAAGGCACACAAGCCTAAAGACACATACACACTGATTCAGAAACAGCTTCTTCCCCTCTGCTATCCATATCCGAAAGGGACATTGAACCCATGAGCACTACCTCACTACTTCTTATTTCTGGTTTTGCCTTACCTATTTAATTGAACTAATATTTATATATCTACTTACAGTATTTCACAGTTTTTTGTATGTTATATTATCATGTTTGCAATGTACTGCTGCCACAAAGTTAACAAGTTTCACAACATATGCCAGTGATATTAAACCTGATTCTGATATGTGGAGCATGTGACTGAGTTGCTGAAATCTGGTGATGGTAGAGACTGAAATCTGGAAGCACTCACAAAACGCTGGAGAAACTCAGCAGGTCAGGCAGCATCTGTGAAGAGGAATGAACAGTTGACATCTCGGGTCAGTTGATAGGTTTATTTGTCTGTTATTGTCACATCGTGTGGTGGTTAGCATAATGCTTTACAGCATCAGCAGGCGGGATTCAATTCTGCCATTGTCAGTAAGGAGTCTGTACATTCTCCCAATATTTCTGTGAGTTTCCTCTGGGTGTTCCGCATTCCTCACGATTTTGAAATATCTACTGGAAGGGGGATAACTTTCCCCTTCCTTTCCAGTCCTGATGAAGGGTCTCAGCCTGAAAGATTGACCGTTAAGTCATTTCCACCAATGCTGCCTGACCTGCTGAGTTCCCCTGGCATTTTGTGTGTTGTACTGGTCATTGGGTCATTGACCAGCGTGGGCTCGTTGTGCCAGAAGGGCCTAGTACCATGCTGTACCTCTAAAAACAATAAATGTACCATGGTACAGTGACTTACCTAATCCATCCATACAGAACATCGCATTACATCACACATTTATGGTGCATCACGAAAAATTGGTGAGGGTCAAAGGAGACATGCATGACCTGCTGAGTTCCACAGCGACACAGGACGATCTGCAGAGGGTAGAAATTTGAGCAATACACACAGCATGCTTGAGGAACTCAGCAGGTCAGGCAGAATCTGTAATGAGTGAATCTATTTCTTTTAGAGCAATGACCCCCCCCCCCCATATTAGCACTACGTATTGATCTGCTGTCTACATATGCACATTGACCCGTTGTCTACATCTGCACATTGTCCCCTCTCTCTCACTGCAATGCGACTACATCGGTTAAAGCCATCTCCAGCGTGCGTGATTTTATTCAATCGATATGTAGTTGCGCATAGACACCACAATAAATTGGCAATGATTACGAACCTGAATGTCAGAAAATATCAGAAGCTGCACCGACAGTTACGGCATGATTACAAGAGGAAACGGCGAGAGTTAAGTAACACAGAGAAGGCTGTCACAGATGTTAATGAAAGCAGGAGTATCAGTGAAAGACTCACTGAATTTAAAGTCAAAATAACATGGCGATAACTTCAATTGGGAAAGTTGACGAATTTGATAGTGCTAATGAAGGCTGGGAGTCGGATATCAAGAAGGTCGAACTGTATTGTAATGCAAACAACGTGGAGAAGCAAAAGAAAGCACCCGTACATTTTAGCTTAATGAGTGCAAGAACTCAGTGTGTCTCTTACACAACCTAGTAACCCTGAGAAGCCAGAAAGCAAGATGTTCAATGAAATTATTACTATTTTACAAAATTACTTGAGCTCTAAACCAACGGCAAAGATTTAAATTTTTTCTCACCACCCAGGAATGAATGGGTTAGCTGAAGGTTTTATCCAAACCTTCAAGAAGTCCACTAAGGTGGTGGACAAGGAGGACATTTCTCTACAGCACAAGGTGGTACATTGGAACTCTGTTCATGCGTGGACAAATCAAACACCTTCAATGCTGTTCATGAATAGGAATCTGAGATCTAGCATAGACCTCCTGAAACCAGAAGCGCAGCGTAAACAGTTCAGCCAATTGCCAAGTGAAGCAGCAAGGGGCTTCGAGATTGGACAGGAAGTCCTTTACGTGTGATTACTGAGAAGACAAGTGGACATCTGGTAGGATAGCTACAAGAACTAGACCACTGATGTACACAGTAGATGTTGGAGATCAGACATGGAGACATCATGTGGACCAGTTACTGGATGCTCAAGCAAAGAACACGCCTGAGTCGACCACATCCAACAAGACAGACACATTACAGTCTCCAGACTTAGCTCTCAGTGATGATGCCTTTGACAGCAACGTGACACCGGAAACTAAGACTGTTGTCTTAGACAAGACACCTACCAAACCCGATGCCATTCCACAGGTCCAGAGGTGCTATCCTGAAAGAGACAGAGCACCACCCAAAAGACTGAGCCTGTAAAACTGTGAAGTTAGTTATGACTGTTATTGTGAAAGCATGTTTATTTGGAATATGGGTTTATAATAGGAAAATGAATGTTTTCTACATATACAATTTTATCTTGTATTAATCCGAAGGGGGAGGAAGTGTAATGTCAGGATCTATTTCTTTTGGAGCAATGACCCCCCCCCCCCCACTTTAGCACTACAGTTACAAAATACACATGGACTAAGATGTTAACTGTCCTGTGCTATCACCAGTGGGATCATCAGTTGATCTGCCACCTGTCTTCAGGAGTTTGGAGCAATGAGCCCCCCACCTTAGCCCTACATATTGAACTGCTGTATAAAATGCACATTGCTCACTCTTTCTGTCTACAATGTGAATACACCAGTTAAGGCCATCTCCAGCGTGCATGCTTTTACCTAGTATATAAGTAGTTGTGAACAGACACAACAGTATCTATGGATGGAAATAACCAGTTGATTTTTTGAGCCAGTACCCTTCATCAGTTCCTCCAGCAGTGTGTGTTGCCACTCTCAGCGGCTGATCAGAGAGCCAATTTCCCCACGGCAAGCTCCAACTAGCAGCAAAGTGATCATGATTTGTCTTCACAAGGTCAATCAAGGGATGAACATTGGGTTGGGCAAACACTGGGAAAAACACTCCTTCTCAGTGGAGGGAGAGGTACTTTCATAGCCCAGATGTTATCAGCTGTGTTGCTACAGCAGAGGCCTTTTACATATTTACAATCTATCTCATCCCTTTATCGATGGTGAAAACATACTAACGCAGGTGAAGAGGGTCACACAGAAACCTAAGATTTTGCAGATGCTAGAAATATAACATAGAACATTGAAGATACTACATAGAAGCTGGTATATTAAACATGTACAATGAGGGCACACCAGAATCATCAATGTACTGACGATGTCTCCTTACATGGTGGCAAAGTGTTTGCAACTAAATTGCCAAGATTGGAGAGCAACTCAGCCCAACATCCTCAATTCTTCGGAATTATTTCCTATAGGATATAGTCATAGAACATTACAGTATAGGCCGTACAGGCTCTTCAACCTACGATGTTGCGCCAAACATTAACCTATCCTGAGATCAGTCTAAACCTTCCCTCCCACATCGTCCTCCATTCTTCCGTCATCCATGTGCCAATAGACAATAGACAATAGGTGCAGGAGTAGGCCATTTGGCCCTTCGAGCCAGCACCGCCATTCACTGTGATCATGGCTGATCATCCACTATCAATATCCAGTTCCTGCCTTATCCCCATAACCTTTGATTCCACTATCTTTAAGAGCTCTATCCATCTCTTTTTTGAAAGCATCCAGAGACTTGGCCTCCACAGCCTTCTGGGGCAGAGCATTCCACATATCCACCACTCTCTGGGTGAAAAAGTTTTTCCTCAACTCTGTTCTAAATGGCCTACCCCTAATTCTTAAACTGTGGCCTCTGGTTCTGGACTCACCCATCAGCGGGAACTTGCTTCCTGCCTGCAGTGTGTCCAATCCCTTAATAATCTTATATGTTTCAATAAGATCCCCTCTCAGCCTTCTAAATTCCAGAGTATACAAGCCCAGTTGCTCCAATCTTTCGACATATGACAGTCCCGCCATCCCAGGAATTAACCTTGTGAACCTACGCTGCACTTCCTTAATAGTAAGAACGTCCTTCCTCAAATCTGGAGACAAAAACTGCACACAGTACTCCAGGTGTGGTCTCACCAGGGCCCTGTACAGCTGCAGAAGGACCTCTTTGCTCTTATACTCAATCTAAGAGTTTTTTAAATATCCCAAAAGAACCTGCCTCTACCACCATGTCTGGTACACGTTCCATGCACCCACCACTCTCTGTGTAAAGAAAACCTACCTTTGTCATCCTTTCCTATACTTTTCTCCAATCACCTTAAAATTATGCTCCTTTTGAATCCTGGGCAACACCCACAAAATGCTGGAGGACCTGGCAGCACCTGTGAAGGGTAATAAATAGTCAACATTTTTATCCAAGGCCCTTCATCATGACTAGAAATTAAACAGAGAACTGGAAGACATGGGAAAAATCTTGCCTGAATTCTTTGAGGAGATTACATGTAGGATAGATAAAGGGGATGCAGTGGATCTTATATATTTGGACTTTCAGAAGGTATTACAGGACAGTTACTAACATGGTTAGAGCATTGGCTGATTGGTAGGAAGAAGTGAGTAGGAATAAAAGGATCCTTTTCTGGTTGGCTGCCAATGACCAGTGGCATTCCGCAGGGGTTGGTTTTGGGGCCACTTCTTTTTATGCTGAATATAAATGATTAAACTGATGGAATAGATGGCTTTCTTGACAAGTTTGCAGATAATATGAGATTGGTGGAGGAGCAGGTAGTGTTGAGGAAACAGATAGGCTGCAGAAGGGCTTAGGTAGATTAGGAGAATGGGCAAGAACGTGGCAAGTGAAATACAATGTTGGAAAACACATGTTCATACATTTTGCCAGTAGAAACAAATGTGCAGACTATTTTCTAAATGGGGAGAAATTCTAAAAATCTGAGATGCAAAGGGATTTGGGAATCCTTTTGCAGAACTCCCTACAGATTAACTTGCAGGTAGAGTCGGTGGTGAGGAAAGCAAATGCAATGTTAGCATTCATTTCAAGAGATCTAGCATACAAGAGCAGTGATATGATTAAAGGCACTGGCGGGGCCTCACCTTGAGTATTGTGAACAGTTTTGGGCCCCTCATCTTAGAAAAGATGTGTTGGCTTTGGAAAGGATCCAGAGGAGGTTCACAGGGATGATCCCGGGAATGAAAGGGTTATCATACGAGGAAAGTTTGATGGCTCTGAGTCTGTATGCACTGGAATTTAGAAGAGCAAGGGGGGGATCTCATTGAAACCTTTCGAATGTTGAAAACCCTAAAAAGAGTAGATGTGGAAAGGTTATTTCCCATGGTGGGGGAGTCTAGGACAAGAGGACACAGCCTCAGGATAGAGGGTCATCCACTTTAAAACAGAGATGCGGAGAAATTTCTTTAGACAGAGGGTAGTGAATTTGTGGAGATTGTTACCATATGCAGCTATGGAGCCTGTTCATTGGGTGTATTTAAGGCAGAGATTGATAGGTTCTTGATTGGACACGGCATCAAAGGTTACAGGGAGAAGGACGGGAACTGGTATTGAGGAGGGAAAAAAGTATCAGCCATGATTGATTGGCAGAGCAGACTTGATGGGCCAGATGCCCTAATTCTGCTCCTATGTCTTATGATCTTATGAGTATATAAATATGTATTTGGTGTGTGTGTGTGTGTGTGTGTGTGTGTGTGTGTGTGTGTGTGTGTGTGTGTGTGTGTGTGTGTGTGTGTGTGTGTGTGTGTGTGAGAAAGAGAGAGAGAGAGAAACAAAGAGAGAGAGATGTGTATGCATGTGGTAAACAGAAAGGAGGAAATCAAAATCACAGTAAATTTATTATTAAAGTACGTATACTGTATGTTACCATTTATTACCTTAAAATTCTTCTTTTTTATAGACATTTCCAGGAAAGTAAGGAGATACAAGAGAATTTATGAAAAACTATATACGAAGACTGAGTCAATGTGCAAACAAAGAAATTTTTGAAAATAATATAAAAAACATAAAATCAATAAATAAGTCCTGAATTAAAATGGTGGCTTTGTAGGCACGAGGAGATTCCAGGCCAAGATATACTAAGATAATTATTCCCTCTACTTGAAGAGATTGTAGTGCAGAGGGCTCGATCACTTTACAATGCAGCATTACCACTCGGTGTTTGATTCCCACTGCTGTCTATAAGGAGTTTGTACGTTCCTCCCGTGATCATGTAGGTTCCTCTGAGTGCTCCAGTTCCTTCCCACGTTCCAAAGATGTATGAGTGAGGGTTAATAAGTAATGGGCATGCTATGTTGGCAGCGGAGGCATGATGACACTTGCAGGCTGCTGTCAGCACATCCTTCAGACTATGTTGGTCATTGATGGAAAACAGAGATAGAAGCAGAATTAAGAAACTTGCCCCATCAAGTCTGCTCCTGTATATTTCAGTGTTTCCAATGCATGGGAAAGACTTAAAGCTAATCTTTAAAAATATTTACCATCAGGGAGGAGATACAGGAGCCTGAAGACACACTCAACGATTCAGAAATAACTTCCTCTGTGTTAATAGATTTCTGAATGGACAATGAACTCCAGCTCGTTATTTTTTTTTATTGCACTATGGTTAATTTGCAATTTATGGTAATTTTATACCTTTGCACTGTGATGCTGCTGCAAAACAACAAATCTCATGTCACGTAAGAGAGCGCATCACGGTAGCGTAGCGGTTAGCATGATGCTATTACAGCTCGGGGTGTCGGAGTTCAGAGTTCATTTCCCACGTCATCTGTAAGAAGTTTGTACATCCTTCCTGTGAGCACATGGATTGCCTCAGCGTACTTCAATTTCCTTCTGCATTCCAAAGATGTAGGTTAGTAGGTTACATGGCCATTGTAAACCGTCCTGTGATTAGGCTAGGGTTGAGTAAGCACTTTGCTGAGCCGTGCAGCTTGTTGGGCCAGAAGGGCCTGTATCTCTAAATAAATAAATCCAATTCAGAATCAGATTCTGATTCTGATTCTAACATCTGGGAATGAAATCAACATGAAAGTTCAGCGACTGTAGCACAGGACATTTTTGAGAAGTTTTCTCACACATAAAACTCAAGTAAACATTCTGTGGAACTGATCGCCTCACAAAGGCCCATTCTATTTTTAATTTCATCCAGAAACAATGCTGAACTCCTTCCAGTGTTTCTCCAGCAATGGTGTTCATTTCCCTTTTGTTGTGCATCTCGCTGAAGAGGGAGATGGCCTTGGCCGTGTGAATGTGTTTCTTAAACAGCAGTCGCACCATTGTTGTCACCCACAGTTTTCTTGCATTCGGCTCAAGGACTGGATCCACAGCTCATTCCAACAGCAATAACAACAGAGGAAACAATCAATTCACAGAAAACCTTGGTCAGGTCACACTTGAGATATTATGGTCGCTGGGCTGAACATTGGAGAAGGAAACAAAGGAGAAGGTTCAGGGTAGCATCAACAATCAGTGGATCAAAACATTACAGAAAATTAAAAGGGCAGGAGTCTTTTCTCCAGTTAGTCATACAGCACCAAAAAAAGGCCATTCAGCCCAACTCATCCATGCTGACCGTGTTGTCCAGTGAGCTTGTCTCCATTTGCATGTGATTGGCCCATATCCCTCTAAACCTCTTCTATTGCGTACTTTTTGGGATGGTTTTTAAATGTTGCTAATATACCCACCTCAGTTTCTGTCTCTGGCACCTCATTTCAAATACCTCAAATCCAATAGCGTGAATGCCAGTGATACTTCACTACCAAACAAGTTCAATGCTCCTGTGCCCACTTTGAAAGGGAGAATACAACTACAGCTGTGAAGATTCCTGCTGCACCCGGTGACCCTGTGATCTCTGTCTCAGAGGCCGATGTTAGGCTGTCTTTAAGAAGGGTGAACCATCACAAGGCAGCAGACCCCGATGAAATACCTGGTAAGGCTCCGAAAACTTGTGCCAACCAACTGCTAGGAGTATTCAAGGACTTTTTCAACTTCTCACTGCTATGGTTGGAAGTTTCCACCTGCATTGAAAAGACAACAATTATACCAGTACCTAAGATGAGTAATGTGAGTTGCCTTAATGACTATTGTCCAGTAGTACTCACATCTATGGTGATGAATTGCTTTGAGAGGTTGGTCATGGCTAGAGTGAACTTCTGCCTCAGTAAGGACCTGGACCTTCTGCAATTTGCCTATTACCACAATAGGTCTACAGCAGACACAATCACAATGGTTCTTCACTTGGTCTTATATCACCTGGACAACACAAACACCGATGTCAGGGTGCCGTTCATCAACTATAGCTCAGCATTTAACACCATCAATCCCAAAGTCCTGATCAATAAGTTACAGAACCTGGGCCCGAGAACTTTCCTCTGCAATTGTATCCTCAATTTCCTAACATGAAGACCAGAATCTGTGTGGATTGCTAATAATATCTCTTCCTCACTGGTGATCAACACTGGCATACCTCAGGGGTGTGTACTTAGCCCATTTCTCTGCTCCCTCTACCCATGCCTGTGTGGCTTGGCACAGCTCAAATATCATCTACAAATTTGCTGATGATACAACCATTGTTGGTAGAATCTCAGACAGAGATGAGAGAGCGTACAGGAGCGATATATACCAGCTAGTTGAGTGGTATCACAGCAACAACCTTGCATTCAAAGTCAGTAAGATGAAAGTTTATTGTGGACTGTAGAAAGGGTAAGACTAGGGAACACCTATGTACCAACCCTCAGTGAGGGATCAGAAGTGGAAAGAGCGAGCAACTTCAGGTCCCTGGATGTCAAGGTCTCTGAGAATCTAACCTGATCCCAACATATCGACACAGCTATATTTCATTAGGAGTTTGAAGAGAATTGACTTGTCGACTAAAACACTCAAAAACTTCTATAGATGTACCGTGGAGAGCATTCTGACAGGTTGCATCACTGTCTGGTATGGGGGGCTGGGGGGGGTGGGGGGGGGGGGGGTGCTACCGTAGAGGAAAAGAAGGAGCTGCAGAAGGTTGTAAAGTTGATCAGCTCTATCTTGGATACTAGCCTCCATAGTATCCAAGACATCTTCAAGAAGCGGCGACTCAGAAAGGAAACGTCCATTATTAAGTACCGCCATCACCCAAGGCATGCTTTCTTCTCATTGTTACCATCAGGAAGGAGGCACAGATGCCTGAAGGCACACACTCAGCAATTCAGGAACAGCTTCTGCCCCTTCTGCCCTCCAATTTCTAAATGGACATTGAACCCATGAACAATACATCACTTGAAAAAATATATATTATGTCTGTTTTGCACTATTTTTAATCAATTATATATACTTACTGTAATTTAATTATGTATTTATTCTTTCTATATTATGTATAGCATTGTACTGCTGCTGTTAGTTAACAAATTTCACAACACATGCCAGTGATAATAAACCTGATTCCGATTCTGATACACACACCCTTTGTGTGAAGAAGCTGGCCCTGATGTCCCTTTTAAAGCTCCCACCTCTGATCTTAAACCGGTGCTCCCTTGTTTTTAGCCCCCACTCACTTGGAAAAAAACTCTGTGCTGTCACGCTGTTTATGCACCTCATGGTCTTTTGTACATCCATCTGGTCACCCCTCAATCACCTGTGTTCCAGGGATTAAAATCCAGCTTCCCTGTATATTCAGGCTTCCAAACCAAGGCCACATCAGAATAAATATTTTCTCACTGCTCATGAGATGACCAAAACAGCACATGATACTTTATCTGTGGCCTCAGAAACAGAAGTTTGAGGTAGGGATATGATGCGGGGAGTACAGAGATATCTTATGGGTGAATACAAAACAAGAGTCTCTAAATGTAAGGGAGAATGGTGGACAAATTTCTCACACAATGAGAGGACAAAATATGGATCTCACAGATGAGGATCGAAGATTATTCACAAACTTCAGACAAACCTTCATGGATGGAGCAACACGTGTTGGCGACATGGTTGAGACTTTCATTGGTCAAAGTCAACCCATGGACATTGCATCCTAGTTGTCTAGATGTACAAGCCAGGGCTGTACAATATGGCGAGCAAGCTGTTGCCCATGCAGCAGGCTCCCCCTCTTCACACATCTGATGAACCCAAAGCATCTGCAGAGACTGACACATTTTGGCACAGCCAGCATCATAGAAGTTGCCAGTCATTGTTGAACTCAATGTAGGACTGCCTTAGGACTCCAGCTTCAGATTTTCCCTCGGGGTTTACTCCCGAATCCTTCCCCATGAGTGTGTATAGCTGCAAGGCAGCAGAGGTTTGAAATCAGAGTTTTCCTTCTCCTAGATGATCTGCCAACCACAGCTGACAGTCTATTGTATCTTATTCTTGATAAATGAAGGGTTAGGTGAAAGGGTGGGAAGTAGTAAAGGAAATAGGAAAATGTACATCAACAGAAGAAATTCTACAGATGCTGGAAATACAGAGCAAGGCACACAAAAAATGCTGGAGGAACACAGCAGGTCAGGCAGCATCCATGGAAATGAATAAACAGTCTTCGTTTTGGGCCGAGATCCTTCATCAGGACTAGAAAGGAAGGGGGAAGAAGGTGGGGGGGATGTGAAGCTAGAAGATGATAGCTGAAGTCATGTGGGTGGAGGGAGGAGAATGAAGTCATGACAAGATACTGGAGCAGGGATCCAATCACAGACCCAGTACTGTGCACATTGTGATAGTAACTGAGTAACAAATCCCGAGGTGCAAGCAAAATCGGCGTCAAAGTTCAGGCAGAGATCAAAACACCCAGAGAAATCCAAAAACCAGAATCAGGAAAGAGACAGGATACAGATATGGCACAATCTGGCAACAAACAGGTGAAAACACAGGACTGAAATACACTGAGCAATAAACAGAGAGGCAGATGATAGGTGGAGCACAATGAGACACAGGTGGCAGAAATACAGGTAATAATGAGAAACAGGTGAGAGACGGCGTACTGAATAATACAGGGGCCGGAGCAGGGACAGAAGCACATGGCAATACAAAACCACAAACTGACAGCTAGGGGGAAACACACAAAAAGACAGAGTTCAACTGGAGCTACACTCAAGTCAGAAGTTGGTAGACGATAGGTGGAAATGGTAAAAGGCTAAAAATGAAGGAAAGGAGAGAAGACTGGACCATAGAAGAAAGGGAAGGAGGAAGGGCAACAGAGGGACATGATAGGCAGGTGACAAGAGAGACGAGGCCACAGTGGGGAACAACAGAAGACATGAGGGGTGGGGAAATTACTAGAACCTGGAGAAATCAATATTTATGCCATCAAGTTGGAGGCTACCCTGACGGAACATGATGTGTTGTTCCTTCAACCTGTGAGCAGCTCCATTTGTTGTTCATGGTTCGTTCATGGTATTCCCTCATTTGTTCATTTTCCAGACTGTCTAATATCATTACAGATCCAATGTATTTGCTTGGCTTTTTACTGTCCTTCAAAATAGCACCAGTCAGTCAATTGTATCCTTAGAGCTGTGAAATGATGATGGGAGCATTGCCTCAGAGAGCTCAAGCTTTCGAGAAGTTATTCACCATTCCTTCCTCATGAGTAAGTAAAGATGAATATATTGTTATATAAGACATAGGAGAAAAATTAGGCCATTTGGCCCATCGAATATGCTCTGCCATTCCATCATGGCTGACTTATTATCCCTCTCAGCTCCATTCCCTTTTCTTTTCTCCATAACCTTTGTCACCATTACTAAGATTATCCTTAAAATATACCCAATGATTTGGCTTCTAGAGCCATCTGTGGCAATGAATTTCACAGATTCAGCGCTCTCTGGCTAAAGACATTTCTCCTCATCCCTGTTCTAAATGGAAGTTCATTCTGGTTCTAGACTACTCCTCTATAGGAAGCATCTTCTCTGTACCAACTCTATCTAGGGATTTCAATATTCAGTAAGTTTCAGTGAGATCTCCCCTCATTCTGCTAAACTCCAGTGAGCAGAGATCCAGAGCCATCAAACGCTCCTCTTACATTAACACTTTCTCTCCCAGGATCATTCTCATACACAAGTACATGTAGTATCAGAGTCAAAATCGAGTTTATTGTCATCTACACAAGTACATGTCTGCATGGGTGCAATGACCAACTGCCTTACAGGAGCTTTACAGGCACAGAGAATCAGATAAACAGCATTTATAAGAAAAACAAAAATTGAAAGCAATTTTTACAAGAAGGAACACAATTAAAAGAAAATTTCAGTGCAAGTCCATTTTAGTGCAGGATAATCAAAGTGTTCATAATGTTGCCAAACTCTAGTCGTGTTTTTATCTGGTTGGTTTAAGAACCAAATGGTTGACGGACAGTAGCTGTTCTTGAACCCTGTGGTGTGAAACTTTGGGCTTCTGTACCTCCTGCCTTATGTAATTAATAAATAAATCTAATCTAATTTAATCTAAACTATATACCAACCAGCACAACTTTACTCACTACAGTTTAGTAACACTGTGACCTCTTTGATCACGTTGTACTAAAATGGATGAATTGTGCTCTTTCTTCTAAAAACTGTGTATAATTAATATTTAATTTATGCTTCCTTTGTGACGGCTGAATCATGCACCGACAACAGTAGACACCCACCACCCAGGCCATGCTCTCTTCTCGCTGCTGCCATCAGGAAGGAGGTACAGGAGCCTCAGGACTCACACCACCAGGTTCAGGAACAGTTATTGCCTCTCAACCATCAGGCTCTTAAACTGAAGAGATTAACCTCAATCAACTTCACTCACACCATCACAGTCTATGATTGAAAGACTCACTTTCAGGGACTCTTCATCTCATTTATCAATATATATTGCTTATTTATGTATTTATTTGTTTTTTTCTTTTGTATTTGCCCAGTTTGTTGATTTTTGCACACTGGTTGTTTGACGCCCCTGTTGGGTGTGGTCTTCCATTGATTTTATTATGGTTATTGGATTTACTGAGTGTGCACACAAGAAAAAGGAATCTCAGGGTTGTATAGAGTGACATATATGTACTTTGATAATAAGTTTACTTGAACTTTTGAACTTTGAATCTGAAACAATGCCACCAAAAAGCCTTACAGAAGGTTTTGAGGATCAGCTGGGAGGACAGACACACTAACACCAGCGTACAATATCTCGACTGTGATAAAGCAACAGCAAATCCAATGGATAGGTCATGTCGTCTGGATGTCCATCTCACAACTCCCTAAATATAAGACCATAAGACCACAAGATATAGGCGCAGTAGGCCATTTGGCCGATTGAGTCTGCTTCAGCATTCAGTCATGGGCTGATCCAATTCTTCCAGTCATCCCCACTCCCTTGCCTCCTCCCCATACCCTTTGATGCCTGGCTAATCAAAAACCTATCTATCTATGCCCTAAATGCACCCAGTGACTTACAGCCACTCGTGGCAACAAATTCCACAGATTTACCACCCTTTGGCTAAAGTAATTTCTCCGCATCTCTGTTCCAAATGGATGTCCTTCAATCCTGAAGTCATGCCCTCTTGTCCTAGACTCTCCTACCATGGGAAATAACTTTGCCATATCTAATCTGTTCAGGCGTTTTAACATTTGGAATGTTTCTATGAGATCCCCTCTCATTCTCCTGAACTCCAGGGAATACAGCCCAAGAGCTGCCAGACGTTCCTCATATGGTAACCCTTTCATTCCTGGAATCATTCTAAACAGATCCTCTACTCCTCGCTGAAGGATGGTCAGTGAGCCCCTGGTGGGAAAAGATAACATCAAAATCAGCTGGAAGAATTTCAACATCACATCTGAAATTTGGGAAGTCATTGCGCTCCACAGATACACCTGGAGGAAATTTGTTCCAGAGGGAGCTGTACTACATGAGAATGACTTCCATTGTACCACAGACAGCAGTGGCAGTGGTGAAAGGAGAGAATAAACAACCAAAAGACCTGACCACTAACCACAGTCACCACACTACATCAGAATATGTGGATCCTGGATCATCCTCTTCAGACACCTGAGGACGCACCGAAAGACAACCTCTGAGGAGAACATCAAACTCGACTCCAGTGATTGGCCTATTACTACTGCTGCTTATATGATGCTATGTGCTTGTGATATTGCATTTGCAAAAAAAGACGTAATTTAAACCAAAATTATATACAATTTTAGAAGAACGAACACAATTAGAATAAAAGAAACCAAGTTCATTTTAGTGCAAAGAGGTCAATGTGGACATACTGTTGCTAAACTGTCGGGATTAGGACTGTGCCAGTTCATTCAGGTACTGAACAGTTGAAGAGAAGTGGTTGTTCTTGAACAAGACTCTGAGGAAATGAAATAAGCTAGACATCAGAGGCAAAATTAATAGACCTACATTTTATACCCTCTTGGTAACACCCAAATGTCTTCATTATGAACTCCTAGAAGTGGGCTCACCAATCTAATATGGAAAACACAGATGTTTGAAGGATAAAGATGGTCCAGAGTAGCAAGAAAATTCCCCTAAATGTCTTTAAAAGGATTTAAGGTGTTCACCTAAAAGAACAAACTGGGTCTAGATTTAATATGCTATCCAAAGGATGAATATCCTCAGGACATTAATCATTCTGGATCTGAAATGAAGCCTCAGCCAAGAGTCTTGAAGAAGGGCTTTGGTCCAAAACATCAACTGTTTACTCTTTGTTATAGATGCTGCCAGGCCTGCTGAGTTCCTCCAGGATTTTCTGTGTGTTCCTCAGCCTAGAGTTTGTGCTCAGTGCAACTCAATTACATTTGTCTCAATATCTCCTTCCTACATTCCCCTCCCCACCCACCTTCTTATTCTGGCTTCTGCCCATTCACTTGCAGTCCTGATGTTGTGTCTTGGCCCAAAATATTGACTGTTTATCCCCCACCTAGATGCTGCCTGATCTGAGTTCCTCAAGGGATTTTCCTCCAGAATGAAGCAGGGTAGGCCAGCCAAGAAAGCTTCAAATTCTTCCGGTGAGTAGGGACTGAAGTCACAGTAAAGGAGCTCAGTAACAAGATCAGTGAGGCAGCCAAGATTCAGGTGGATGTCACAATCTCAGCTAAGAATCAAGTAGGAGCGTGTGGCTGTGATCAGCATTGGACAGTCTTCTGGGCGAATGGATGGAGCCCGTGGCTGGGGGTGGAGCAGAGTCTATGGCAGATAGTGAAGACAATAGCGTCATGCTCCTAAAATTTAATTAGAGGAAATATCTGTCCATTCAATTCTGGATACTTGACAGATCGCCATTAGAGCTCAGAGCTTGTGGAGTCTAGGAGCAACGAGAACTAGAAAAGATGAAACAAGGGTAGGAACAGCCCTGAGATTTGATTGGTACCACACTCCCCTGGGAGACTGATAGGGAAAACATTCAGGAATTAGATCAGGCATAGCAAAATTTTCTGAAATCATGTGCATATTTATAGCAATCTTTCCCAACCGTTGCCATAACAACTCTTACCAAATCGCAGCAAGGTCATATAGATTTATTCAAACAGGAACTCTTGCTTATATCTCTTCCAGAATGGGGCTGTTAAACAAAAAGGTGGAGATGAATTGAGAGATATGGCAATGACAAAGAATGATTGGAAGGCAAGTAAAAATGCTATAAGGGGGAACAGAAATAACAGGAGACGGGAGATGGATCAGAAACACATTTACAAGACAACTTTTTCTTACTTACATTGTAAAGAATGTCTCCAGTGATAAATGAGGGCTTTTTTTTTTAAAGTTTGTCATACAATGCATGGTTTATTTTCAAACTGTTATAGAAATGACAAGATAAAATGTAATGTTGAAAAAATTGTATCTTATGTCCCATGAGCGTTGCTGTCTTGCTGGGAGCTTCTCAGTATTTAGTGCCGTTCCATGTATGCAATGATGACAGGAGACCTGTGGGAGAGGGTTACTAAAGTGCAAAAGCCATTACACAGGGGCAGTTCCTCTCTCTCAATCCCAAAAGTCTGGTTCAGCGGTCCCAGCAAGTGTCACAAACTGGGGACTTCCTTGCTTGTTGTTCCTTCATTCCTTACGTGCCGTGTCATCTGACTTGGGCGATCATAGTCTTTTCATGACCATGATTGTTCTTGGCCAATTCTTCTACAGAAGTGGTTTGCCATTGCCTTCTTCTGGGCAGTGTCTCTACAAGACGGGTGACCCCAGCCATTATCACTACACTTCAGAGATTGTCTGCCTGGCATCAATGGCCACATATCCAGGACTTGAGATATGCACCAGCTGCTCATACGCCATCCACCCCCTACTCCCATGGCTTCTTGTGACCCTGATTCCTCCATATCTTCTAATACCAATCATGCCCCCTTTGTATTGTGCTAGTTCTTACTACATGTAGATTCTGGCGTAGTTCCAGCTACTTGAAGTTGTGTGGTAGTCAATTTTACATTTATCATGTCAAATTAAACCTGTAACAGTAGAATTAAGCAGGCATTGTGCCTTGCCTGACCTGAAGCTAACAGAGGGATGGTGCGCCTCACATCTCCTTTGGTAGAAACGTATTTCCACCCCAACACCCGCTTGGTTTCAGTGGTTCACTATGACTTCTCCTTCGCTCTCCACGGAGCATTGCAGTACCACCTTCCTGGCTGTGGATCTCACTGTAGATCTGATCTACCCAGTCCGCTGGTGCTGACCTCACATACCAGGGCAGGCACGTCCCTATCTCACCGGAGTGTGAGGTCTTGAGGTCTGCCGCTACCCTCACCTGGTTTAGCCCACCTGTTGAAGTGATGTTCTGGTGCGTTGCCGTTGTCGCATGCATCAACTACTTGAGTGACAGCTGAGAGCCAAGTGTCCAGTGAGGACCAAAGGTGGGTGAGATGTCGCAGAATGGACACCACATCCTTCACCAGAGGTGCTACCCCTCCTGGGAAACCACAAACAGCCCGCTTGGTGCATGGATAATATACCAATGTTGGTTTCTAGTCTGCAATTTGAGCAGGTTAGGATTGAGAAGGGGGTCTAGTTCTTAATTCCCCAATGCTGAGAAGAAGACAATGTGCATATACCCCTGCTCATGATTCTATACACCTCCATAAGATCTTCTCTCATTCTTCTATTCTCCAAGCAGTGAAGCGCCAGCCTGTTGAATACCTTCCAGTGTCATGAGGCCTGCACCCCTGTGCACCTGTGTTTGTTAACTGTTGTCTTTTCGAGAGTCATTAAGCCCTTGTGCTTTCTGTGTAACCTTGTCAGTTTCTGTCTGCACATGGGAGTCTGCCATTCATCCGCACCTGTCTGTCAACGCATACCCTGATACCCAGTTTCTCACGTCCTGGCAACATCCTTGTAAATCCTTTCTTTCCAGTTAACAAAGAAACAATAATTAAATGGGAGGACAATGGAGATGAACTTCACTTTGGGTCTGAAACCAAAGGTACAGAGCAGTACAGTAGCATAGCAGTTAGCATGACACTCTTACAGCGTGAGTGACCTGGGTTAAATTCACGCTGCTGTCCGGAAGGAGTTTTTACATTCCCCTTGCACCTGCTGTCTGGGAGTTTTTACATTCCCCTTGTACCTGCTGTCCGGAAGGAGTTTTTACATTCCTCTTGTACCTGCTGTGCAGAAGGAGCTTTGACGTTCCCTTGTACCTGCGTGTTCCTCAAGTACAGGTCTCCTCCCACAATCCAAAGGCGTGCAAGATCATAGGTTAACTGCTCACATTGGTAATTGGGCAGCATGGGCTCATTGGGCTGGAAGGGTCTGTTACCAAACAGTGGTTAAGCTCTGACTAAATATTGACCCAAGGCCCTCCAAACTCTGAACCTTTGAATATGCTAAACCTTGATAATGGAAAATGCTCCTCAAACTGCTTCTCTCAAAAAATATTTTTTCTGTTTCCACTAAATGGTGAAGTGTGAACTGTTGGCTCAACTGATGGTTTAAAGGTTAAATGTGAAAGCTTAGCTTTATTGTCACAGGTACAGTAAAACATTGAAGCATACAGTGAAATGCATCATTAGAGTCAGTGACCGACCCAGTCTGTGGTTGCGTTGAGGGCAGCCCCCAAGTGTACCACACTTTCAGCAGCGACATAGCATGCCCATGTCAGTAACCCTATCCCGTACAACTTGGATGTTGGAGGAAACTGGAGCACACAGAAGAAACCGCCATATTCATGGAGAGAACGTACAAACTCCTTATAGCCAGCAATGGGAATTGAACCCAGGTTACTGTTGCTCTCGTGGCTCTTTGAGGTGAGAAAAATTAGGTTCTGAATTCATGGCAAGCATTCTTCCCACTGTGAATTAGTACTTCTCCTGAGATCTCACTGCCAGGACCTTTACCACTTCTTGCTGGTTTAACCTTACTCTCTAATCCAGGCAGAATCCTGGTATACCTCTCTGCATCCCATTGGATTAGACTGTTTAATTGTTATTTTATTTGCAGTTTAACAATTAATTACTTGTTAGTATTTTTTATAACTGATTAATATGTTTCCTAGTGGTCATGGTATGTATATGTAATTGTTCAGTGTGTCCCAGAGTGATTACAGTTCTTTGTATCATTCTGGAAAGCTCTGGAAGCTTCTCTGGTGTTGTGTTATCTGTACAGAGGCTGATTGGTTAACTTTTATCTGCAAATTTGAATGCAATGACTCTTATCTATGGGGTATAAGAAGGGTCAAGCATGTTGGTCCTTCATCTTTTTCTTTTGGCCTTCAGCCTCTCTGTTCTTAGCTTCTAGACTTTTACAGCTCTACATTTCTAGCTCCCTGTGCTCTATTAGTATTTAATAAAATGATCGAGAGGTAACAGGTTTCCAGACTTCCAAAAAATTCTTGGGATCAAAAACATCAGAATCCAAAAAGCCTCTCATGCCCCTCCTGTAATAGGGGTGAGCAGAAATGCACAAGACACCTTGAGGCACACAACACTCACAACAGTGTACATTCAAATCAGAGACACAGGAGACTGCAAATGGACACTTGGCATTTTCGATTGGAACCCTTCAGCTATAGTCTGGGTACCTGTCAATGGGATTGGGCAGAATAATAGTTTGGTGTGGACTAGATGGGCTGAAGGACCTGCTTCTGTGCTGTAATTTGTGATTTGATGAGCCTATCTAGACCACCAAACGTCAACTGACTATTTCCCTCCACTGAGTTCCTCTGACAACTCATTTGTCACTTAATAACCAAGGCAGTGATCAACAAGATTTTGGATGCTAATTCAAAGTTCAATGTTTGATGTAAATTTATTGCCAACGTATGTATACCATATACAACATTGATATTCATCTTCTTACAGGCACCCACAGGAAAACAAAGAAATACAAAAGAATTCATGAAAAACCTGAGCCAACAAATATCTAATATGTTTAAGAGGACAAATCCTGCAAATAAAAAATAACTAAACAAGTAATACAGAGGTGACGAGATTCAAAGTCCCAGAAAGATAGTCCACAAGCTGTGGAGTCAGTTCAGCACTGAGGTAAGGGAAGATGGCTCAGGAGCCCAATGGTTGCAGGGCAACAACGGTTCCTGAACCCTGCTGGCATGGGACCCAAGACTCCTGTGCCTCCTGCCCAATGGCATTTCAAAAGTTATCAAAGCACATATATGGCGGCGCGACACAGCTTGCAGCGGCCACTCTGGTGGTGATATTTGTTACCTGTCAAGTAGGGTGCGGTGCACAATCCCGATTTGATGGAGACAGACGTGAGAGCACGGAGGAACATCTGGTGAAACTTCTGAAATGCCTGCTTGGCTGCTGCTGCTACTGTGTGATCCAGAATCTCTGGAGGAGAAGGCCCCGAGTCCTTGGCTTTGCTTATTGCTCGGCGGCCGGAGCGGGGTCAAAACGCATGGCAGAGATGGTGCTCGGTGTCGGAGGGCTCGGAGGTTTGAAGTTTTCCAACGGACTCAGAGTCGACTGCAGTCGGGTAGGCAGGGAGAGTTTCTCCCTTCTACCGTCTGCGTGGGATGATGGGGCTATCGGGACTTGAGACTTTTTTACCGTGCCCATAGTCTGCTCTTCATCAAATTATGGTATTCCTTCGCACTGTTGTAACTATATGTTATAATTATGTGGTTTTGTCAGTTTTAGTCTCGGTTTGTCCTGTGTTTCTGTGATATCTTTCTGGAGGAACATTGTATCACTTTTTAACGCATGCATTTCTAAATGACAATAAACGAGGACTGAGTGTCCTTATAATCTAATCTAATAATAATCTAATGTCACCATGGGATTCATTTTCTTGCCAGTATGCTCTGTAGAATAATAACCACAAAAGAATCAATGAAAGTCCGCCCTTTTTAGGCATTAAACTGACGTGCAGAAGCAACAGCTATGCTAATAATAATAAATGAAGCAATACATTTCAAGAACATAAGATGAAGAGTCCTTGAAAGTGAGTCCATTGGTTGTGGGGACAGTTTGGTGTTGGGGAGAGTGAAGATAAGTGAAGTTATCCCCTTTACTTCAAGAAACTGATAGTAGAGGGGTAATAACTGTTCCTGACCCTGGTGGTGTAAGTCCCGAGGCCTTTGTACCTTTTTCCTGATGGCAGCAACGAGCAGAGAGCCTGGCCTAGGTGGTGGGCTGTTGCTTTCCTGCGACAACACTCTTTGTAGTGGGCACAATGGTGGGGAGGGCTTCACCCGTGGTGGTGGACTGGGTCTTATCCACTAGTTTTTGTAGGTTCATGTGGGGATCTTGGCTGGCACAGAGTAATGGGGCTGAACAAAAGTTGATTGAACTTCAACACCAGTTCAGAGAAATGACATTGAGAGGTATGCAGTTAGCGCAGCGAAGTGATGCAGAGGTCATGATCTACTGTATGTTGAAAGTTTAGGATCTGAGTACTTCCCCCCACCCTCCCCTGCTTCTCTTCCTTATATTGTTGTGTCCTTAGATAACCGGAGTGGAGCTGAAGAGAATGATCTTGGTAACAATTGCGACGACCTGAAGTGCTCTGTCTGCGAAGATGGAAGCAAATTCAATAATAACCTTCAAAGGAAGACTTCTTAAATAACTGAAAGGTAGCCATTTGGAAGGTTTTAGAGAGCTGAGGGAATTTAATTGAACTTTTTCAAGACTGTCGGCAGAGACACAGTGGGCTAATGCCTTCATTCAATGCTGTCTGAGTGCAGAAAAAGTCATGGCTAATTGCATACCAAGTCACAGTTTCCCCGATAAAGAGTCTGAGCTCAAAACATCAACCGTTTATTCTTCTCCATAGATGCTACCTGACCTGCTGAGCTCCTCCAGAATTTTATTTATTTATTTGTTTGTTTGTTTGTTTGTTTGCTTATTTATTTATTTAGAGATACAGTGAGGAACAGGCCCTTCTGGTCCAATGGCTCGCACTGCCCAGCAACCCACTGATTCAACCCTAGCCTAATTACAATGAACAATTAACCTACTAACCGGTACATCTTTGGACTGTGGGAGGAAACCCATGCAGTCACAGTGAGAACATACAAACTTGCTCATGTAGCAAGCTCCCCCCTCCATGTATCTGATGAACCCAAAGAAATGGTAGAAACTGATAAAATTTGGCACCAGCAGCATTACAAGAGTTGTCAGTTAGCGGTGAATTCAAAGTAGGACTACTTTAGGGACTCCAGCTCCGGATTTTTCCCTTGGAGCTTACCCCCAAATCCTTCCACAAGAGTGTATATAGCTACAAGGCAGCGGAGGTTTGAGATCAGAGTTTTCCTTCTCCTAGATGATCTACCAACCATGGCCGATGAGTGCCATCTGCCCAAAGCCACTGGTTTTAAGGTGCCAGTAACTTACCTTTGCCCCTTCTTCTGTCAGTAGGAATTGTTCCACTGGACTTAGTAGGTAAGCCACACGTGAAAGCCAGGAACCAGACTTGGTTGTCAGAGGCTATTTGAGACAAACACGATTGCAAGCATTAAATAGATAGTGGATGTTTGTCCCCACTACCCACCCCTGGCTATGACGACCTTAAGAAACTAGCAACCAGTAATGCTGAATCCATAAACTCGAGATTAAGATTAAATTTTCTAGGCCAATGGCATCAAGATGGGTGATGCCAACAGGCTCAATAAACTGATTCGAAAGGCTGGCTCTGTTGGAGGAGTCAAACTGGACACGCAGGAGTCTGTGGTAGAACAAAGGACCCTGTGAAAATCCTAGCAATTCTGGACAATGTTCCTCACCTTGCATGCCACCTTGACTAAACAAAGGAACACTTTACATGTTAGATGAAGAGAACTGCACTGCTCCAAAGAGTGCACTATGAGGTCGTTCTTACCTTCGGCCATTAGGCTCTATAATGAGTCAACCTATAGCTGGGAAAGTAATGACCCCTCCTGTTAGACTGTTTGAGAAAACTTATTTTTTATTCTTTCTTACTGCCCTTCTAATATTTGTATATCTGTGCACTTGTAATGCTGCTGTGACACTGTAATTTCCTTTGGGATCAATAAAATATCTATAAACATTTGCCTCAGTTTACAAAGTAGGCTGAATACTAAACACTGGAGATTCTGTAAAACATTAGTATAGATATTGGTATGTGCTCAGCAACAGATGGGATGTAAGCAAGGTCTTACAGGAAACGAGGGAAGCAAAATGCTGGGACATTGATGATGGCCTTTGCATCGTCCTTGACGACAGAACTGGTCCCAGTCGTTTGGAGGATGGCAAATGTTGTTCAAGAAAGGTAATCAGAATAATTCTGGGAATTAAAATTCATAGGTTTTGAGCCTCTGCTGGACTAACTATTGGAGAGTATTCTTAGGGGCAGGATTTATGAGTATTTGGAGAAGCATTGTCATATTGGGGATAGTCAGCATGGCTTTTTGAAATGCAGATTATGCCTCACAAGCATGACTGAGCATTTCAAGGACTTCACAAAAGAAACTGATGAAGTTAGAGAAGTGGATGTAGTGTATATGGATTTTAACAAGGTGTTTGATAAGGTTCCAGAAAGTGATAAAATGTCCATGGAAAGTTGGTTATGTGGATTCAGAACTGGCTTGCCCAAAGGAGAATAGTAGATGGCGCATATTCTGTCTGGAGGTTCGTGATGAGTGGTGCTCCACGGTGATCTGTCCTAGGGCCCCTACTCTTGTGAATTCCATTAAGTAGTGAATTGGGAAAATGAAAATAACACAGTAATTATGGTCACAAAATGACTGGATTGGAGTCTGTTCGAGGAGGAAACCTGCATCCTTAACCACTCTGGCCAATAGGAGGCTTCAGATACATTTCCTTGGTTTAATCTTACACAAATGCCTCCTGCAACCAGTCATCTTCTTCTTAAGGTAATTAGGGACAGGTATTAAATGCTGGCTTTGTCAGTAACAGCAACATGTCCAGATAAAGGAGAAAAAAAGTCAGAATAAGGTCCCAATTTATTTATTTTTGTAATTTTCTATCCCACTGTTACAAGATTATTGAATGTTTGCCTGGCATAATAAGACGGACTCTAGACCTCACAGTCTGCCTTGTTATGACCCTTGCACCTTACTGTGTCCCTGCACTGCATTTTCTCCATAACTTTAACACTTCGTTCTGCATTCTGTTATTGCTTTCTACTGTTGTAATGAAATGATCTGTGTTGATGACATACAAAACAGAGTTTTTCATGGTACCTTGGTACATGTGACACTAATAAACCAATTACTAATTTATAGTAATTTTCTTGTCTGCTAATGTCTTATATGGTACCGCTACTGACAAACAACAAACTCCATGTCACAGAGGTCAGTGATAATAAATCTGGTTCATATTCCTTGCGCAAGAATACCATAATTCATCAGCCCAAAACGTCAGCTGTTTATTCCTGTCCATAGGTGCTGCCTGACCTGCTAAGTTCCTCCAATACTTTGTGTGTGTTGCACTGGATTTCCAGCATCCTCCAACAGCACATGAAAGTTGTTGTTTTGCAACAGCAATGTAATGGAAATGCATAAAATTATCATAAATTACAAAAATAAATATATAGTAATGAAAACAGGAATAGTGTTCACCAGTGGACCATTCAGAAACCTGATGGCAGAGGGAAAGAAGCTGTTCGTGAATTGTTGAGTGTGTGTCTTCAGGCTCCTGTTCCTCCTTCTCAATGAGAAGAGGGCATGTTCCAGGTGGTGAGGGTCCTTAGTGATGAATACTACCTTCTTGAAGCAATGCCCTTAAAAATGATTGTGAAGGAGCAGATGAGTCCACAAACATGCCAGAATTACTCGAGCCCGGATGTAGGGAATGCTGACTTGCATCTTTTTCCTCTGCAAATACTGTGTGACATGCTGAGTTCTTCCAGAATCCAGACTTTTGTTCTTTATCTTCAGGATCATTTTTAAGAGCATTTGGCATGTGCCAAGTTTGTAAAAGGCACCAGGTTCAAAGGCTTTCTTTACTTTAAGTTCACCTGATTCTGATATTGTCTCTGCAAAACCACGCAACAATTGCCAACACATGCAGTGGAGCTTTTAAGCATTTTCAGCACATCCTTATTAAGTGGCTTGTGGATGAGGATGTGCAGGGCAGTTATCATCATCATTATGTGCCATGCTGTGTGATGTAGGTAATCATGATCCTTTGACCATGATTGTCCTCGGCAAAATTTTCTACAGAAGAAGTTTGACTTTGCCTTCTTCAGTACAGTGTCTTTACAAGATGGCTGACCCCAACAGTCTTCAGAGACTGTCTGCTTGAGTGGTAGGGTGGAGATACATCTCTATCAAAGGAGGTGTAAAGTTATCCATCCCTGGTGGTTGGGAAATTGTTGGAGTCGATTGTCGAGGATGAGGTTACAGAGTACCTGGAGGCATATGACAAGATAGGCAGAACTCGGCATGGTTTCCTTAAAGGAAAATCCTGCCTGACAAACTTATTGCAATTTTTTGAGGAAATTACAAGTAGGTTAGACAAGGGAGATGCAGTAGATATTGTGTATTTGGATTTTCAGAAGGCCTTTGACAAGGTGCCACATATGAGGCTGCTAAACAAGATAAGAGCCCATGGAATTACGGGAAAGTTACATATGCGGATAGAGCATTGGCTGATTGGCAGGAAACAGAGAGTGGGAATAAAGGGATCCTATTCTGGTTGGCTGCCGGTTACCAGTGGTTTTCCACAGGGATCAGTGTTGGGGCCGCTTCTTTTTACATTGTACATCAACGATCTGGATTATGGAATAGATGGCTTTGTAGCTAAGTTTGCTGATGATATGAAGATAGGTGGAGGGGCCGGTAGTGCTGAGGAAACAGAAAGTCTGCAGAAAGACTTGGATAGATTGGAAGAATGGGCAGAGAAGTGGCAAATGAAATACAATGTTGGAAAGTGTATGGTTATGCACTTTGGTAAAAGAAATAAATGGGCAGACTATTATTTAAGTGGGGAGAGAATTCAAAGTTCTGAGATGCAACAGGACTTGGGAGACCTCGTGCAGGATACCCTTAAGGTTAACCTCCCGGTTGAGTTGGTGGTGAAGGAGGTCGAATGCAATGTTGGCATTCATTTCTAGAGGAATAGAGTATAGGAGCAGGGGTGTGATGTTGAGGCTCTATAAGGCACTGGTAAGACCCCACCTGGAGTACTGTGTGCAGTTTTGGTCTCCTTATTTAAGAAAGGATGTGCTGACATTGGAGAGGGTACAGAGAAGATTCACTAGAATGATTCCGGGAATGAGATATATTGTAAACAACTGGGGTCCCAGCACTGATATGCCTCCAGAGAGCTGATTTTTGGCAATCGATTCCAACATCTTCACAACCACTGAGATCAGACTAACTGGCCTGTAGCTTCCTTTCTTCTGCCTCTCACCCTACTTGAATAGTGGAGTGACATTTGCAATTTTCCATTCCTTTGGAACCATGCCAGAATCAGGTCATTCTTGAAAGATCATTGCCAATGCCTCCACAATCTCCACAGCCACCTCTCATAGGAGCCTAGGGTGGATATCATCTGGTCCATTTGTCTGATCTATCTTCAGACCTTTCAGCTTCACAAGCACCTTCTCCCTAGTAATAGTGTTTGCACTCATTGCTGCCCCCTGACACTCAAACTTCTGGCATATTGCTAGTGTCTTCCACAGTAAAGACTGATGGAAAATAATTATTTAGTTCTTCTGCCATTTCCTTGTCCCCCATTACTATTTCTCCAGCAACATTTTCCAGCCATCCGATATCTAATCTTACCTTCCTTTTACTCTTCATATATCTGAAAAAAACTTTTGGTATCCTCCCTGATGTTATTGGCTAAGTTACCTTCATATTTAATCACTTCCCTCCTTATGGCTTTTCTCGTTGCCTTCTGATGATTTTTTAAATCTTCCCAATCCTCTAACACCCAAGTAATGTTTACTCTATTGTATGCCACTCATCAGGTTTGGTTTATGTTGGGTTTGACTTCCCTTGTCAGCCACAGTTGCATCATCCTGCCTTTTGAAAACGTATCCTTTGGGATGCACCCATCCTGTGGCTTCCAAATTTCTCCCAGAAACTCCAACCATTGTATTTTTGCATCGGTCTTCACTGTGGAAGACATGAGCGGTATGCCTGATGTTATTGTGTGTTGAGGAAGAGAAGTGGGTGAAGTTACTATTACAAGGGAGAAGGTGCTCAAAAAGCTGAAAGACCGAAAGGCACATAAGTCACCCAGATCAGATGAACGGCACCTAAGGGTTCTGAAAGAGGTAGCGTTAGAGTTGTGGTGACATTAGAAATGATCTTTCAAAAATCATTGAACTCTGGTATGGTGCCAGAGGACTGGAAAAATGCAAATGTCACCCCACTCTTTAAGAAAGGAGGAAGGCAGCCAAAAGGAAATTATAGACCAGTTAGTCTGACCTCAGTGGTTGGGAAGATGTTAGAGTCAATTGTTAAGGATGAGGTGATGGAGTACTTGATGAAACAGCATGTTTTCATTCAGGGAAAATCCTGCCTGGTGAACCGATTGGAATTCTTTGAGGAGATTACAAGTAGGATAGATAAAGGGGATGCAGTGGATGTTGTATATTTGGATTTTCAGAAGGCCTTTGACAAGGTACCCACACATGAGGCTGTTTACCAAGTTAAGAGTCCATGGTATTACAGGAAAATTACTAACATGTTTAGAGCATCGGCTGGTTGGTAAGAGGCAGTGAGTGGGAATAAAAGGATCCTTTTCTGGTTGGCTGCCAGTGACTAGTGGTGTTCCACAGGGGCTGGTGTTGGGACCACTTCTTTTTGAGCTGTATATAAATGATTTAAATGATGGAATAGATGACCTTCTCCCAAGTTTGCAGATGATATGAAGATCGGAGGAGGGGCAGGTAGTGTTGAGGAAACAGGTAGGATGCAGAAGGACTTAGACAGATTAGGAGAATGGGCAAGAAAGTGCCAAATGAAATACAATGTTGGAAAATGCACGGTCATGCACTTCGGTAGTAAAAATAAATGTGTGGACTATTTTCTAAACGGGGAGAAAATCCAAAAATCTGAGATGCAAAGGGACTTGGGAGGCCTTGTGCAGAACACCCTGAAGGTTAACTTGCAGGCTGAGTCAGTGGTGAGGAAGGCAAATGTCATGTTAGCATTCATTTCAAGAGGTCTAGAAACCAAGAGCAAGGATGTGATGCTGAGGCTTTATAAGGCACTGGTGAGGCCTCACTTTGATTATTGTGAGCAGTTTTGGGCCCCTCATCTTAGAAAAAATGTGCTGGCATTGGAGAGGTTCCAGAGAAGGTTCACAAGGATGATTCCAGGAACAAAAGGGTTATCATATGAGGAACGTTTGATGGCTCTGGGTCTGTATTCGCTGGAATTCAGAAGGATAACGGTGTGTCTCAATGAAACCTCTCAAATGTTGAAAGGTCTAGATAGATTAGATGTGGAAAGGATGTTTCCCATGGTGGGAGAGTCTAGAACAAGAGGGAACAGCCTCAGGATAGAGGAGTGCCCTTTCAAAACAGAGATGCAGAGAAATTTCTTTTACCAAAGGGTGGTGAATTTGTGGGTTTATTGCCACATGCAGTTGTGGAGGCCAGGTTGTTGGGCATATTTAAGGCAGAGATTAATAGGTTCTTGATTGGATGTAGCATCAAAGGATATGGGGGGGCGGGTGGGGGGGGGGAACCGGGAACTGAGGTTGAGGAGGAGAAAAAAAATGATCAGCCAAGATTGAACAGCGAAGCAGACTCAATGGGCCAGATGGTCTAATTCTACTCCTATATCTCATGGTCTTATTCTGCTGTCATCCCTGCTAGTATCCCCTTCCAATCAACTTTGGCCAGCTCCTCTGTTATGCCTCTGTAATTGCCTTTTCTCCACTGAAATACAGTACTACTACCTCTTTACTTTAGCTTCCCCTTCTCAAATTGCAGGGTGAATTCTATCATAACCTGAGCATATACTCCTAAGAGTTCCCTTACTTTAAGCTCTCTAATCAAATCTAGTTTATTATACAACACTTAATCCAGAATGGTTGATTTTCTATTGGGCTTAATCACAAACTGCTTTAAAAAGCCATCTTGTAGGCATTCTACAAGTTCTCTCTCTTGGGATCTACCACAAATTAATTTTCCCAATTTACCTGCATATTGAAATCTCCCATGAATTGTAGTGTTGACTTTTTGACATCCATTTTCTATCGCCCGTTGTAATCCATAGCCCACTTCCTGGCTACTGTTCAAAGGCCTGTATATAACTCCCATCAGTGTCTTTTACCCTTTTGGTTTCTTAACTCTATCCAGAAGGAGTCTACATTTTCAGATCCTATGTCACTCTTTCTAAGGATTTAATTTCATTTTTTTTTACCAACAGAGCCAGCACACCCCTCTGTCTACTTGGCTGCTCTTTCAATAGAATGTGTATTCTTGAATGTTAATCTCCCAGTGATGCCTACAACGCCCATACCTACCAATCTCTAACTGTGCTACAAGTCAGTGTATCAGAGGGGAAATATTCACTCAACTTTACTCACTCCATCACTGAGCTGTTCCCACAGACTATGAACTCACTTCCAAGGATTCTTTATCTTATGTTCTTGACATTTATTGCTTATTTACTGTATTTATTATGATTATTTTTTCTTTTGTATCTGCACATTTTCTTGACTTTAGGATATTGGTTATTTGTTGCCCTGTTGGATGGGATCTTTCATTAATTCCTTTATATTTCTTAGATTTTCTGTGAATGCCCACAAGAAAATTAATCTCACTGTTGTATATGGTAATAAATTTACTCTAAGCTTTGGTCCTTGATGTTCTTAAAGCTTGTTGTGATTTTTCTGTGCTGCATCAGATCTGGCAGTAACAATAACTTTGTTCTCCTTCACACTTATGTACTGAAGAATGCCAACAAATAATCTTGATCTTGATCTTGATTTTGGCTTTACCAACACCAATTACACTTCATCTGGACTTGGATTTTTACTATCATAGATTAACGTAGGATTTTTTTAAAAAAGAAAACTTATTCATAATAAAAAAAATTTGCGTGCATTCACTGTTCGAAGCCTTTTCATTCTTTACATTCAAAGTCAATGATTTCTCTCCAGTTCTAATACATTCACACACCTCAATAGCACTGGTGTCACTCATGTGGCCCTCTGGGGTAGTGCGCTTATAGGCATCCGTTAGTCTTGTGAGACCATGGATTTGCGCCTTGGAAGGTTTCCAGGGCTCAGGCCTGGGCAAGGTTGTATGGAAGACAGGCAATTGCCCATGCTGCAAGTCTCTCCTCTCCACACCACCGATGTTGTCCAAGGGAAGGGCATTAGGACCCATACAGCTTGGCACCGGTGTAGTCGCAGAGCAATGTGTGGTTAAGTGCCTTGCTCAAGGAAACAACATGCTGCCTCAGCCAAGGCTCGAACTCACGACCTTCAGATCACTAGGTGAATGCCTTAACTACTTGGCCACGCGCCAACACAACAGTGCACTACTACAATAATAATTGAAGGGCTTCCTCCCCCAATCTAGCCCATCCTCCAATACGAAAAGAATCCCACCTTGTTTTCCTTCATGACCGAGCCCTTGTGGTGGGTGCACCATGGATCAGTGTGTCCCTCAGCATCTACTCCTGCAGCCTGAGTGTGTCAGTCGGCGGCTTTCCTCCACGGCCATCTTCATGTGCTGGCAGACCAACAAGTTTTGTACGGACCAAGGAGAGTCTTTCACAGAGCTGGTGATCTGCCAGCAGCACTTGATGTTTGTCTGTGTGGGTGTGTGTCCCTGGGGAGAGCCCACAGATCAGAGAGCCCTCTGTCATGCAGCTGCTGCGATAACCCATGGCACAGGCCCTTGAAAGAATTGTTAATATTCAGCATAGAATCAATGGGCCAAAAGTCCATTTTCCACACTGTGAAACCCTACGGATTACTCCACATTGTTCTACCAACAATCAAACATCCCAACAGGGGGAGTGATGGTCAGAGACAAGTCCTTCTGCAGACTGCCATCACATTCTCAGGTGGTCAACATAGACATCTGCTTCTCATTCCATAAATGAAGCTCATTAATGAAGTTATGCAGATGTGAATCACATTACAGAGCTAAGGAAACCAAAACCATAACTTCCGAGTGTAAGGATTTGCCTGGTGACAGTTGTAATTATAATACAGTTACAACGAATGCTGTTTGAAGTTGCTTAAAAACAACATACATTTACAAGGTGTATGTGATTTAAAACATGTGGAATCTGATTTAAGGGCTGTGAACTGGGTTGTCCTTTGACCTGTCCCTGACCTGAAAGAGGAGGGCAAGGAGAATCTAATTAGCATAATTGATAAAGTTGCAGAGATCTACAAGAGAATTGCGCATGTGACTTTGGCAATCAGCACACTTGAAGCTATTTTCCTAACTTGCTGATAACTTAGCATGGATTTCAATAAGCTAAGTGGGGTTAGTTCAAAGCTTATTTCTGTTTTCCAAGCCAAGTCGAGATATTTTACAAAACAGTAAATTAATAACAGCCACATGAGTGTAGTTTCTGTAGGGAACAACAGTTCTTTACCATCGTTCTTCATCTCTTTGATATCCATATCTGCACATGCTGGCCAATATCCCAATATATTAGATCCTGAGGTGCTGTGACAGGGTGTTTCCTCTTACTGAAGCACACGTCACCAAGGATCATAAGACCATAAGACATAGGAGCAGAATTAAGCCATTCAGTACAGTGAGTCTGCTCTGCTATTTCAGCATAGCTGATTTATTATCCCTCTCAACCCCACTCGCCCACTTTCTCCCCATAACCATTGAACACTGTTAATCAAGAACCTACCGAACTTTGCTTTAAATATACTCAATGACTTGACCTCCACCACTTTCTGTGGCAATGAATTCCACAGATTCACCTCCTTCTGGCTACAGAAATTTCTCCTCATCTCTGTTCTCTATTCTGAGGCTGTGCCCTCAAGTCATAGACTCCTCCACTACTGGAAATAACCTCTCCATGTCCAAAAGTTGGAATTGGATTTGAATTTGGAATTTGTTTATTAGTGTCACGTGTATCTGGGCACAGTGAAGAGTTTGTTTTGCATAGCTTCATACAGATCAATTGATTACAGAGTGCGCATTGAGGCAGACCAAGCTGAAACAATAACAATTCAGAATAATGTTTAAAAGTTGTTGAGAAAGTGCACTGCAGGTAGATAATAAGGTGCAAGATCATAACAAGGTAGATTTTGATATCAAGAGTCCATCTTATTGTACTAGGGAGCAGTTCAATAGGCTTATAGCAGTAGTGTAGAAGCTGCCTTTGAGTCTGGTCGTATGTCTTTTTAGTTTTTGTACCTTCTGCTCAATGGGAGAGGGGAGAAGAGAAAATGTCCGGGATGAGTGGGGTCTTTGATTATGTTGGCTACTTTACTGACACAATGAAAAGTGTAGAGGGAGTCCATTGAGGAGAGTTTGGTTTCTGTAATGTGCTGAACTGTGTCCATAACTCTCTGCAGTTTCTTGCAGACATGGGCAGGGCAGTTGCCATACCAAGCCATGATGTTTCTGGATAGGATGCTTTCTACGTGCATTGATAAAAACTGTTTAAAAACAGGTGCTGTAGTCACGCGCAAATGCGCTACTAAAGAAACACATGGAGGCAGAGAGAGCTGAACTCAGAATGCCTTTACTGATTCAAAATCGCGCGCTTAAATCTCCCCTCCCATGGGCTCCTGCGACCCGCGGGGCGGACGTGACGTCAGACTGTCCCCGGAAGGTCCGCCCCGAGCGGGTAGTTCCAAACGCGCTACCATGTGTCTGCCCGTGGCTCCCGATGGCGGTTCGAGTCCCGCGTGTGCCGGCTGCCACTCCCACCCCCCCCCCCCGAGATGTCCATCGAGGGAGTGGAGACCCCAGTCTGTGTGGCTTGCCTGGGTGACGGGCCTCGCCGCCACGGTGCGGGTACCCTCACTGGTTGCTCAATGTCCAAGTGTGCCGGTTTGAGGTGGTCCACTGTAAAAGTCTCTTCATGGCCATTGTGCCGGATCACCTTGAAGGGTCCCTTGTATGGCTGCTGTAGAGGTGTCCTGTGCATGCCCCTGCGAATAAAAACATACTCACAGTCTCGGAGGTCCTTAGGGATGAAGGATGGCGTGGGACCATGCCTGGAGGTCGGGACCGGTGCCAGGGTCCCTACCTTGTCCCGCAGCCTCGTTAGCACCGCTGCTGGAGTTTCTTCCAAACCTCGGGCCTCTGGTACGAACTCGCCTGGGACCGTCGGGGGGGGCGCCGTAGACCAATTCTGCAGAGGAGGTATCCAGGTCCTCCTTGGGGGCTGTGCAGATGCCCAGTAGGACCCAGGGAAGCTCATCTGTCCAGTTGGGGCTCCTGAAACGTGCCATCAGGGCTGACTTGAGATGCCGGTGGAATTGCTCTACCAAACCGTTGGACTGGGGATGCTACGCCGTGGTGTGATGCAGCTGGGTGCCCAGGAGCTGTGCCAGTGCTGCCCACAAACCAGACGTGAACTGTGCCCCTCTGTCGGAGGTGATGTTCGTTGGGAGGCCGAACCTGGCGATCCAGTTTGCGATGAGCGTCCTGGCGCAGGACTCTGGACGTGTCTGAGAGCGGTATGGCTTCCGGCCATCTGGTGAACCTGTCTACCATAGTAAAGATATACCTGGCGCCCCGGAAGACTGGCAGGGGGCCAACGATGTCCACGTGGATGTGTTGGAACCTCCTGTGCGTCGGCTGGAACTGCTGGAGGGGAGCCTTCACGGGCCGCTGGACTTCGGCTGTCTGGCAGTGTACGCAGGTCCTGGCCCAATGTCTGACCTGTTTGCGCAAACCGTGCCAGACGAATCTGTCTGCTACCAGCTTGATGGACGCCCAGACGGATGGGTGGGCCAGGTCGTGCAGCGTGTCGAACACCTGGCACCTCCATGCTGTTGGTTCCTTGGGTTGAGGTTTGCCGGTAGACACGCCGCACAGGAGTCGATCTACTGCCAGGCCGATGGAGACGTCCTCCAGCTGGAGCCCCAAAACGGCGGTGCGGTAAGCCGGGATCTCAGTGTCTGACCGTTGTGCTTCCGCCAGTGCTGCGTAGTCTGTTCCTGAGGACGATATGTCTACTGAGTGGAGACGGGCGAGACAGTGTGTCGGCGACGACGTTGTTCTTCCCTGCGATGTGGCGGATGTCCGTGGTGAATTCTGAAATAAAGGACAGGTGCCTCTGCTGCCGAGCCGACCATGGGTCCGATACCTCGGCCAGTGCGAAGGTGAGGGGCTTGTGGTCCTTATACACGGTGAACTCCCTTCCCTCGAGGAAGTACCGGAAATGCCGGACAGCCAGGTAGAGCACTAGCAACTCTGTCGAAAGCGCTGTACTTCACCACTGGTGGCCGTAGGTGCCGGCTGAAGAAAGCAAGTTGTCGCCACTGGTCCTCAACAAGCTGCTGCAGGACTCCGCTGACTGCCCTGTCGGAAGCGTCGACTGTGAGTGCCGTGGGTACACCGATTCTCGGGTGCACTAGGAGCGCCACCCTTGCCAGTGCCTCCTTGGCCTGCTCGAATGCCTCCGTGGACTCCATGTCCCATGCCACTCCTTTGGCCTTGCCAGCCATCAGGCTGAACAAGGGTCTCATGATGCGTGCCGCCGCCGGCATGAACCAATGATAAAAGTTGACCATCCCTAGGAACTCTTGCAGGCCCTTGACCGTGCTGGGCTTGGGGAACTGGCAGATGGCCTGGACCTTGTCTGGTAGGGGAACTGCGCCATGTCAGTTGACTCTGTGGCCCAAGCAGTTGATCTCCGTCAGCCCGAACTGGCACTTCGCCAGATTGATTGCCAGTCTGTGGTCGCTCAGGCGTTGGCAGAGCTGGCACAAATGTGCCGCGTGCTCTTGGTGCGAACTGCTGGCCACCCCACCAGGATATCGTCCAAGTAAATGAAAACGAAATCCAGGCCGCATCCCACCGAGTCCATGAGCCTTTGGAAAGTTTGGGCTGCATTCTTGAGACCGAAAGGCATCCTCAGGAATTCGAAAAAGCCGAACGGGGTGATGAGGGCTGTCTTGGGCACGTCGTCGGGGTGCACTGGGATCTGATGTTATCCCCTGACCAGATCGATTTTCAAGAAGATGGTCGCTCCGTGCAGGTTTGCCGTGAAGTCCTGGATGTGGGGTACCGGGTATGTGTTGGCGGTTGTGGCGTTGTTGAGCCTTCTGTAGTCTCCGTAGGGCCTCCATCCTCCTGCGGACTTGGGCACCGTGTGCAGCGGGGACGCCCACGGGCTGTCTGAGTGGCGTACAATTCCCATCTCTTCCATCTTACGGAACTCTTCCTTGGCGAGGTGGAACTTGTTGGGTGGGAGCCTGCGAGCTCGAGCGTGCAGCCGCAGTTCTTGCGTGGGGTTGTGCTGCACGCCGTGCTTGGGGTCGGCTGTGGAGAACTGCGGGGTGACTATGGAGGGGAATTCTGCCAACACCCTGGCGAATTTATTACCAAGAGGGTCACGGAATCCAGTTGGAGGGCCGGTAGCTTGGCTTCTCTGAGCTGGAAAGTCTGGAACGTCTCGGCGTGGACCAAACGCCGGCCTTTTAGGTCGACCAGGAGGCAGTTGGCTCATAGGAAATTTCCCCCTAGTAGTGGCTGTGACACCACTGCCAACGTGAAAGCCCAAGTGAAACGGCTGGACCCGAAACGCAGTGAGATAATTCGCGGGCCGTACATCCGAATACTGGTGCCATTTGCAGCGGTGAGTTCGGGGCCTGGGACCGCGTTACGAGTGTCCATGTTTGAGGGGGGGAGTACGCTGACTTTGGCCCCAGTGTCTACCAGGAAGTGCCGCCCGGAGTGTCGGTCCCAGAGGTACAGGAGGCTGTCTCAGTGGCCAGCCATCGTAGCTATTAGCGACGGCTGGCCCCGGCATTTCTCAGAAAAGCACATGGTGGACGGCAGCGGTGCACGCCTGAGCCCCATCTTTGGTGATAGAAACACCATTGTTCTTAACTTTCGTCTTTCTCCCCCGTGGGTCTCGACAACTTCTGTTGTGGGGCCTGGGCTTTGGGGCGCGTGATCGTGGCTAGGCCAGTGGAGGCTGCTCCACGTTGCTTGCTCTGCCAAAGGACGTCTGCTTTACTCGTGACTCTGCGTGGGTCGCTGAAATCCTCACTAGCGAGGAGGAGGCGAATGTCCTCTGGCATTTGCTCGAGGAACAACTGTTCAAATAAAGGGCACGGTTTATGGCCGTCCATGAGCGCCAGCATATCATTCATGAGCTCAGATGGCGTGCAGTCGTCCAGGCCGTCCATGTGTAGGAGACGTGCGGCCCGTTCGCAGCGGGAGAGTCCAAAGGTACGGATCAGGAGCGCCTTAAGCTTAATGTACCTGTCCTCCATTGCTGGCTGGCGTAGGAAGTCGATGATCCGGCCTGCTGTCTTCTGGTTGAGCGTGCTGACCGCGTAGTAGTACCACGTGGCATCGGCTGTAATGTCTCTGATATTGAACTGGGCCTCAGCCTGCTCGAACCAAACATGGGGCTAAGTAGCCCAGAAAGTCGGGAGCTTCAGAGAGACCGCGCTGTGTGAGTTGCTCGAACTCATGGCTGGTCACTGAGTCGCCGGCTCCAGATGCCGTCTGGAACGTCGGGGTCACCAATGCAGTCGCGATCAAACACGCTACTAAAGAAACACACAGAGGCAGAGAGAGCTGAACTCAGAATGCCATTACTGATTCAAAATCGCATGCTTAAATCTCCCCTCCCATGGGCCCCTGCGACCCACAGGGCGGACATGATGTCAGACTGTCCCTGGAAGGTCCGCCCCAAGCGGGTAGATCCAAACACGTTACCGCGTGTCTGCCCGCGGCTCCCGATGGCAGTTCGAGTCCCGTGTGTGCGGCCCGCCCCAGTGTCTTCACTTAAGTTGAAAATGCAGTACTTATCCTCACTCAGATATATGTAAATCTTCATAACTCTTCTTCAAATGACAGTGGATATTTTTTGGCAGAAGGAGCCGGATGGAAGATAGGCATGCAAAGCATTCTAGGTATATTGGCTGGCATCAATGAGTTGGGCTGAAGGGCCTGCTTCCATGATGTGATACTATAGACGTGGATTCTTGACCTCACAATCTACCTCGCTGTAATTTTGCACCTTGTTGTCGACCTGCACTGCACTCTCTCTGTAGATGTTGCACTTTATTCTGCACTCTGTCTCAGCCCAAAACATCAACTGCTTATTCCTCTCCATCGATGCTACCTGACTCACTGAGTTCCTCCAGCATTTTGTATGTGTTTCTCTGGATTTTCAGCATCTGCAAAATCTATGGTGTTAATTCTGCACAATTTTATTGTTTTACCATTTTCTACCTCATTGCACTGATCTGTATGAAAAGAATGAAAACCAAGTTTAGAAAACCATAGGACAGTAAGACATAGGAGCAGAATTAGGCCACTTGGCCCATCACAATCTGCTGCTCCATTTCATCATGGCTGATCTATTTCCCTCTCAGTGCCCGTCTCCTGCCTTTTCCCATATCCCTTCACATCCTGACTAAACAAGAGCCTATCAATCTCTGCCTTAAATATACCCAATGACTAGGTCTCCACTGCCACCTGTGGCAATGATTCCACAGATTCACCACACTCTGGCTAAAGGAATTCCTCCTCATCTCTGTTATAACTGGAGATCCCCCTGTTCTGAGGCTACGTCCTCTGGTCTTAAACTCCCCTACCATACGAAACATCCTCTCCATTCTATCAACGCCTTTCAACATTTGGTAGGTTTTTACTGTAGTTCAGTACATGTAACAATTTAGGGTGCCACAGCAGTTCCCCTATTAGTGCAATTCTATTACAGCTTGGGGCAACAGAGTTTGGAGGTTAGTCCCGGCACCTCTGTAAGGAGGTTCTACGTTCTTCCTACGGAATACATGGATTCTCGCTGGGTTCTCTACGTTCCTTCCTCAGTTCAACAATGTACTGGTCAGTAGGTTAATTGGTTATTGTAAGTTGCTGCGTGATTAGGTTTGGGTTAAATCGCGGGTTTTGGTGATGCGGCTCCAAGGGCCGGAAAGCCGTGTTCATGCTGTATCGCTAAGTAAAAATAAGCTAACCAATTTTACCATCTGAGCTCTAACCTCCACACACAGTGACACGGAGAGAGCAGACTTGCCTGCTCACAACGCCAGAAACCCAGGAGTAATCCGGAACTCTGCCTACTGTCTGCATGGAGTTTGCACGTTCTCCCTGTGGCCACGTGTTTCCTCAAGTACTCTGCTGTCCTTCCACACCCCAGAGACACCTGGGTCAATAGGGGAACTGGCTGCTGTGCTGCTGGGCTGCAGGGGAATGATAGAATCAGGGCAGAATGGAAAATGAGATTCCTATCGGATCGGTGTAAATGGTCTCTTTCCATGCTGCATCTGTGTATGGCACAGCCCACACCACTCCAACGTGCTCTGTAGTTAGAACAGCCCACAGAGTTAGTTCAGAAACCAAGGACAGATTCCAGGTGTCACCTGGCCCAGAGACACCTAGAATATGCAAAGTGCATAGCATTGCTGTCGTGGCCACAATCACCTCGAACAAAGGATGCTTTATGGCCAATTATCTACTTCTGAAGTGCCATTACTATTTTGGCTCAGGAAACAGAGTCAGATGTCATAGAGACATTTAAGAGATACTTAGAAAGGCATATGAATATGAGTAAGATGGAAGGATATGGACATTGTGTAGGCAGAGGGCTTAGTTTGGTTGGCCATTTGATTTGAACCGTTGTTTGAAGGTAGTGCAGAGGAGGTTCACCAGGTTGATTCTGGAAATGAGGGGGATCAGCCGATGAGAAGAGATTGGGTCATCAGGGACTATACTCACTGGAATTCAGAAGAATCTTCCAGAAACATAAAATTAGGAAATGGATTGATGAAATAGAGGCAGGGAAGGTAGACGAGGCTAAACTAGAGGACATGGAATCAGGGGAATAGATTTAGGATGGAGATAAGGAAAAACTGCATTTCCCAGAGAGTAGTGAATCTGTGGAATTCTCTAACATGAGGAATTCTGCAGATGCTAGAATTTCAAGCAACACACATAAAAGTTGCTGGTGAACGCAGCAGGCCAGGCAGCATCTCTAGGAAGAGGTTCAGTCGATGTTTCAGGTCGAGACCCTTCGTCAGGGCCGAAACCTGACGAAGGGTCTCAGCCCGAAACGTCGACTGTACCTCTTCCTAGATATGCTGCCTGGCCTGCTGCGTTCACCAGCAACTTTTATGTGTGTTGCTGTGGAATTCTCTGTCCAAGGAGACAGTTGAGACTATCTTATTAAATATAATTAAGTCATAGATAGATTTTTTCATCACAGAGGATTTAGGGTGTTGGGGAAAAGGCAAGTAGATGGACCTGAGTCCACGGCCAGATCAGCCATGATCTTATTGAATGGCAGAGGAGGTTCGATGGGCCAGATGGCCAACTTTGCTCCTGTTTCTTATTTTTTTTAGCAGATAATCTTTCTTTTTGGCATGGGACATACAGCACTCCAGTGCAGTTCAGGCCATTAGCGCATGATGTCATGCCAAAATTTTAACCTAATCTAAGATCAATCTAACCCTTCCACCCTACAATGCTCTCCATTTTTTTGCCATCCATATGCCTATCTAAAAATTTCCCAAATGCGCCAAATGTACCTGCCTCTACCACAAAGGCATTCCATGCATTTACCATTCTCTGTATAAAACACCAACCTCTGACATCCCTCCGTATTTTCGCTAATCACCTTAAAATTATGCCCCTGTATTAGCCACTTCCACCCTGGGAAGAAGTCTCTGGCTATCCATTCAATCTATGCCTCTTTTCATTTTGTACATCTCTTTCAGTCACTTTGCATCCTCCTTTGCTCCAGAGAAAATTAACAAAGTGACAATAGTTTAGTGATAATAACTAAAGGATAAATATTGGTTGGGACTTCTGGAAGAAATTCATGGTTCTGTCTCAAATTAGTAATATGGGTTCTTTGTGAGCTGGACCCATTGGCAGATGGGACTGTGGTTAATATCCTGTCCACAGGATAGCACATCCAAAAATGCAGGTATACCCACAATGCTGAAGTGCAGCAAATCCCAGGATTGGGAGTTCAGGATTGATGCCAAGGACAGGATTCTGAAGCTGAACTGATTGTGTAGATAAGAAGGAAATCAGAGCAATTTCAATGTTCAAGTTGATTAAGAGCCAGCTGGAATCATAAAATTATCCATCATTTATAAAGCACAGCTATTGTCAAACATCATTATCCAGTCTTAACTCATCTTTTGAACAGGACTCCTTATGTTTCATGAATTAATGAATTATTTCAGCCTGGGGGTTTGTTGAATAAAGGGTCTGCCCATTGAAATGAACAGAAGAAGGAGGTGTCAAGTGAACACAAAGAGACCCAAGGAAACGGAGGTCTTTGAAAGTTTATTGCTGCCAGAATCATCTTCACTCTCAATTCTCCACAACCTCCTCTATCCCATAATGATCCAAGATCTTTACCTTAATACAAACTAGTCTCCAGAGAAACTTTCACTTCCTTTCAACACCATTGTCTACCCTGCTTCAATGCCTGAGTCCCAACTGAGACTGGAATTGGAACTGAGAGAAAATCTGCAGATGCTGGAAATCGGCTGAGGGTGGCAGACACCAACAGAATCAACAAACTCATTGGTAAGGCCAGTGATGTTGTGGGGATGGAACTGGGCTCTCTGATGGTGGTGCCTGGAAAGAGGATGCTGTCCAAGTTGTATGTCATCTTGGCCAATGTCTCCCATCCACTACATAATGTACTGGTTGGGCACAGGGGTACATTCAGCCAGAGACTCATTCCACCGAGATGCAACACAGAGCGTCATAGGAAGTCATTCCTGCCTGTGGCCATCAAACTTTACAACTCCTCCCTTGGAGGGTCAGACACCCTGAGCCAATAGGCTGGTCCTGGATTTATTTCCTGGCATAATTTACATATTACTATTTAACTATTTATGGTTTTATTATTATTTATTATTTATGGTGCAACTGTAATGAAAACCAATTTCCCCCGGGATCAATAAAGTATGACTATGACTATGACTATAAATCCAAGCAACGCACACAACACACACAAAATGTTGGAAGAACTCAGCAGGCCAGGCAGCATCTATGGAAAAGAGTACAGTCGACAGTACTGCTGAAGGGTCTCATCCCAAAACGTTGACTGTACTCTTTTCCATAGATGCTGCCTGGCCTGTTGAGTTCCTCCAGCATTTGTAATTGGAGCAGTTATGTTATTGTCACAGATTCCAAGATACAGTGAAACACTTGTCTTGCATAGTGTTCGTACATCAAATCGTTACACAGTAGGAGTAAAACAGTAACAATGCAGAATAAAGTGTTACATTTACAGAGAAAGTACAGTGCACGTAGTCAATACAGTGCAACAACAAAATGAGGTAGACTATGAGGCCAAGCGTCCATTTTATCGTACTAGGGAACCATTATAACAGAGAGGCAGAAGCTGTCCTTCAGCCTGCTGGCATGTGCGTTCAGGCTGTTGTATTTTGTGCCCGATGGAAAAGGGAGAAGTGGGTATGTCTAGGGTGGGTGGGGTCCCTGATTCTGCTGGCTCGCTTACTGAGGCAGCAAGAAGTATAGACTGGGTCCATGGACATGAGGTTGGATCCCATGATGTGTTGACCTCTTGATCGTTCTCTAAAATCTCTCCCTCTTCATAACACTAATCCTGTGACCAAGCATTTAGTTACCTGTCCTAATATCTTCTGCAATGGCTCAAAGTCAAAATTTGCTTTAAAAAAAATGTACCTTGAAACTCCTTGGATTGTTCTGATGTCAATAAGATAATAAGTAGTGTGGATTCAGACAAGAACCTTGCTGGGAACTACCTGTATCCAGGTGACAAGACAGTTAAACAACTGCTGACTGTGGCTACCTGGGACTGAAACAAGCTGATTCCATTCAGGATCAATCCCTCAGTGCTGAGTGGGTAATGAAGAAATGCCCATTTGAACTTTGATTCCAGTGGACTGGAAAACAGCTGACAATGGATCACTGGATTTGAGTTCCATCTGAGATTTAGTTAGACCATAAGACCATAATATAGGAGCAGAATTAAGTTTTTTGGCCAATTGAGTCTGCTCTGTTATTTCATCATAGCTGACCCAATTTTCCTCTCAGCCCCAGTATCCTGCCTTTTCCCTGTATCCTTTCATGCCCTGACCAGTCAACAATCTGTCTTCCTCTGCCTCAAATATACTTACAGACTTGGCCTCAACTGCTGTCTGTGGCAATGAATTCCACAGATTTACTACTCTCTGACTAAAAAAAGTCTCAATTTATGATGGAAATATGATTTTCTGTAAAATACTGCAGTAATCTGATAATGATGGCAGGGTACATAAACTTTATTTGGAATATTCTGAGATCATAATTTTTTTTCAGCAGCCAATGCTTGCTTAAGTTGCAAAAATTAATATAGTGGATTCTAGTTAATTGGGCCATTGGCTAATCGGGGTGGTTGCTTATATGAGACAACTCTTAAAGAACAAAAGCTAATTGAGAAAATAGCCTGGATTGCCTTCATTTATTTGGGACACTCTGCCACATAATTCGGGCATGAAACTTTCCAAACAGTTTCTAACTAGTGTCAGATGCATGCATTTGTGTGGCTATTGGACACCACACTGTGCTTAGAGCGAACAGCTTTTAAATAGTGCCGATTATGTGTGTGTTGTGTTCAAAAAGCAATGATTTTTGTTACTGATAGCTGGCGAGAAATAAGCCATCAGAACTGTTTTACTCACTGCGGCTTCAAGCATTCAGACTTGGAGATACCAGAAACAGCTGGGAGTGAAAATGAAATGATTTCACTATTTCAACAAGTTAGGAACTACGAAAGGTTTAAAGGTATCGACAATCATCCTGAATTCCACACGTTCACTACTCTCTCTGACTAAAAAACAATGAAAATGAAGATTTGGAGGATGCAATCATTGGAAGTATTGTATGAAGGCAGTCCATTATCTGCACTAGGTGTCTGTGTTTTTCTTGCTCATTTACAGTCAATCAAAAGAACACGGCAGTGTACGCTGGATGAATCAGGTTTAATACCACTGGCATATATCATGAAATTTGTTGTTTTGAGGCAGCAGCACATTGAACCTATTCCTGAATCATTGAGTGGGTGCCTTCAGGCTCCGGTATCTCTTCCCTAATGGCAGTAATGAGAAGAGGGCATGTCCTGGGTGATGGGGGATAGGCAATATACAATAGACAATAGACAATAGGTTCAGGAGTAGGCCATTCGGCCCTTCAAACCAGCACCGCCATTCACTGTGATCATGGCTGATCATCCACTATCAGTATCCTGTTCCTACCTTATCCCCATAACCTTTGATTCCGCTATCTTTAAGAGCTCTGTCCATTTCTTTGTTGAAAGCATCCAGAGACTTGGCCTCCACTGCCTTCTGGGGCAGAGCATTCCATATATCCACCACCCTCTGGGTGAAAAAGTTTTTCCTCAACTCCGTTCTAAATGGCCTACCCCTAATTCTTAAACTGTGGCCTCTGGTTCTGGACTCACCCATCAGCGGGAACATGCTTCCTGCCTGTAGCGTGTCCAATCCCTTAATAATCTTATATGTTTCAATAAGATCCCCTCTCAGCCTTCTAAATTCCAGAGTATACAAGCCCAGTCGCTCCAATCTTTCGACATATGACAGTCCCGCCATCCCGGGAATTAACCTTGTGAACCTACGCTGCACTCCCTCAATAGCATGAATGTCCTTCCTCAAATTTGGAGACCAAAACTGCACACAGTACTCCAGGTGTGGTCTCACCAGGGCCCTGTACAGCTGCAGAAGGATCTCTTTGCTCCTATACTCAATTCCCCTTGTTATGAAGGCCAACATGCCATTAGCTTTTTTCACTGCCTGCTGTACCTGCATGCTTGCTTTCAGTGACTGATGTACAAGAACACCTGGATCTCGTTGTGCTTCCCCTTTTGCTAACTTGACTCCATTTAGATAATAATCTGCTTTCCAGTTCTTACCACCAAAGTGGATAACCTCACATTTATCCACATTAAACTTCATCTGCCCACTCACCCAGCCCATCCAAGTCACCCTGCATTCTCATAACATCCTCCTTAATAATGGATGCCACCTTTTTGAAGCATCACTCCTTGAAGATGTCCTGGATACTACGGAGGATAGTGCCCATGGAGATGACTAAGTTTACAACTCTCTGCAGCTTTTTCCAAATGCTCTGATAGTATATCTGAATCACTCCTTTGATAACTATTAGGAAGTAATACATAATTTTACAGTATTGTAGTGGTATTGATAGTGTTATAATTTGCTTTGTATTTCATTTACATGTATAATTTGTTACTGAGTTAAACGCAGTGTTTCTTTTTTTATACTTTTTTAACTATTTCCATGAAACTAGGGCTATTGGGGCAGCCACTTAATTCGGCCAAAATGTAGAACATAAAACATAGAAAACCTACAGCACAATACAGGCCCTTCAGCCCACAAAGCTGTGCTGAACGTGTACTTACTTTTGAAATTACCTAGCGTTACCATAACCCTCTATTTTTCTAAGCTCCACGTACCTATCCAGGAGCCTCTTAAAGGACCCTATTGTATCCACCCCTACCACAGTCGCTGGCAGCCCATTCCACGCACACATCACTCTCTGCATAAAAAACTTACCCAAGTTCCCTCTGATCCTCTACACTGCCAAGAGTCTTACCATTAAATACTATATTCTGCCATAATATTTGAACTACCAAAATGAACCACCTCACACTTACCTGGGTTGAACTCCATCTGCCAATTTTCAGCCCAGTTTTGCATCCTGTCGATGTCCTCGGACAGTCCTCCACACTATACACAACACCCCCAACCTTTGTGTCATGAGCAAATTTACTAACCCATCCCTCCAATTCCTTATTTAGGTCATTTATAAAAATCATGAAGAGAAGAGATCCCAGAACAGATCCCTGAGGCACACCACTAGTCACCAACCTCCATGCTGAATATGACCTGTCTACAACCACTCTTTGCCTTCTGTGGGCAAGCCAATTCTGGATGCGCAAAGCAAGATCCCCTTGGATCACGTGTCTCCTTTCTTTCTCAATAAGTCTTGCATGGGGTACCTTGTCAAATGCCTTGCTGAAATCCATATACTCTACATCTACTGCTCTACCTTCATCAATATGTTTAGTCACACCCTCAAAAAATTCAATCAGGCTCGTAAGGCATCACCTGCTTTTGACAAAGCCATGCTGACTGTTCCTAATCATATTATGCCTCTTCAAATGTTTATAAATCCTGCCTCTCAGGATCTTCTCCAACAACTTACCAACCACTAAAGTAAGACTCAGTGGTCTATAATTTCCTGGGCTATCTCTACTCACTTTGTTGAATAAGCGAACAACATCTGCAACCCTCCAATCCCTCGGAACCTCTCCTGTCCCCATTGATGATGCAAAGATCATTTCCAGAGGCTCATCAATCTTCTCCCTCACCTCCCACAGTAGCCTGGGGTATATCTCATCTGGTCCCGGTGACTTATCCAACTCAATACTTCCCAAAAGCTCCAGCATATCTTCTTTCTTAATGTCTGTATGCCCAAGCTTTTCGGTCTGCTGTAAATCATCCCTACAATCACCAAGATCCTTTTTCGCAGTGAATACTGAAGCAAAGTGTTCATTAAGTGCTTCCGCTATTTCCTCCAGTTCCATACACAATTTTCCACTGTCACACCTGATTGGTCCTATTCTCTCACGTCTTACCCTCTTGCTCTTCACATACTTGTAGAATGCCTTGGGGTTTTCTTTAATCCTGCTCGCCAAGGCCTTCTCATGGCCCCTTCTGGCTCTCCTAATTCCATTCTTAAGCTCCTTCCTGCTAGCCTTATAATTTTCTAGATCTCTATCATTACCTAGTTTTTTGAACCTTTCGTAAGCTTTTCATTTCTTCTTGACTAGATTTTCAACAGCCTTTGTACACCATGATTCCTGTACCCTACCATCCTTTTCCTGTCTCACTGGAATGTACCTATGCAGAACACCATGTAAATATCCCCTGAACATTTGCCACATTTCTGCCGTACATTTCCTGGAGAACATCTGTTCCCAATTTATACTTCCAAGTTCCTGCCTGATAGCTTTATACTTCCCCTTACTCCAAATAAACACTTTCCTAACTTGTCTGTTCCTATCCCTCTCCAATGCTCTGGTAAAGGAGATAGAATTGTGATCACTATCTCCACAATGCTCTCCCACTGAGAGATCTGAAACCGGACCAGGTTCATTTCCCAATACCAGATCAAGTACAGCCTCTCCTCTTGTAGGCTTATCTACACATTGTGTCAGGAAACCTTCTCAAACACACCAAACAAACTCCACCCCATCTAAACCCCTCACACTAGGGAGATGCCAATCAATATTGGGGAAATTAAAATCTCCCACTACGACAACTCTGTTACTATTACACCTTTGCAGAATCTGTCTCCCTATCTGCTCCTTGACGTCCCTGTTACTATTGGCTGGTCTATAAAAAACACCTAGTAGAGTTATTGACCCCTTGCTGTTCCTAACTTCCACCCACAGAGACTCAGTAGACAATCCCTCCATCACTTCCTACTTCTCTGCAGCCTTGACACTATGTCTGATCAGCAGTGCCACAACTCCACCTCTTTTGCCTCCCTCCGTATCCTTTCTGAAACATCTAAAGCCTAACACTGTAAGCAGCCATTCCTGCCCCTGAGCCATCGAAGTCTCTGTAATGGCCCCATCATCATAGCTCCAAGTATTGATCCGCACTCTAAGTTCATCCGCTTTGTACTGGTCCCAACGTGTCCCAATTAACCAGAATCCACTGTAATTAAAGACACTGGTCAATCTTTACATGGAAATATAGAAACAACAAAAATAGGAGCTAGACTAGAGCATTATAACTTCCATCAACCTGTACATTTGTGGCAGAACCTCTGTATTGGTATTGGATTCCAATTGTCACATTGTATACTGTACCTCTCTCAAATTCCCCTCATTCTCCAGGGATGTATACTGGCTGACATAACAAGCAGACAATTAATACCTAATCTATTCAACCTTTCCCTGTGAATCAGCTCTTCAAGCCCTGGCAATATCCTTGAAAACTTCCTCTGCACTCTTTCAATCTCATTGGTAACTATTGATAGGTGTCGAGAATGGGTACACAGCCTCAATATAACATCCCTACTCCTGTACTCAATACTCTGATTCATGAATCACACACTTAACATTTTAGGAATAGTTTCTTCCACACTTCTCCGTCATTGGATTTCTGAACAGAAAATTAATCCAAGTACATTACCTCACTATGTTTTTGCACTATTTATTTAATTTAATCATATTTTATATGAAATATATACACATTTCATATCAAAATATAACTAAATGTATATATAAATATATATGAAATATATATATTTCCTATTGTATTACAACAAATTTCATGACATATTTCATCAATATTAAACCTGATTCTGATTATGATTCCAATTCTGTAGGCCATTGTGCCAAAGCTCTCTTTGTGACCCTATCTAACTTTGACACCATTTTCAAGGAATTCAGGCCCCCCATTGGTTGAGGTCAACCATGGATGTTGTGTCCCACCTGCCTATGTGATACGCAAGCCATATGCAAGCCAGAACAGTATGATATAGAGAGTAAGCTGTTGCCCATCAAGCAAGCTCCCCGTCTCCGTGCAGCTGATGAATCCAAAAGAACAGCAGAGACAGATACAGTTTGGCACTAGTGACATTGTAGGAGTTGCCAGTCAGTGTTGAATTCAACGTACGATTGTCTTAGGGACATCATGGAGCCTTCCCCATGAATGGGTATAACTTTGAGGCAGTGGAGGTTTGAGATCAGTTTTCTTTCTCTCAGATGAGCTGACGACCTCAGCTGATGAGACCCGTCTGCTCGAAGCTACTGGTTTTAAGGCACCAGTAGTCTATCTTTGCCACTTCTCCTGTCAGTAGAAATGGTTTTGCTGGGCTTAGTAGAGAAGCCACATTTGAAGGACAGGAGCTGGTCTTGGTTACCAGAGGCTATTTGAGACTCATGACATTGGGAGCATTTAATAAGGAGTGGGAGCTTATCCACACCACCACCCCGGCTATAACAATCTTAAGGAGTCTAGCAATCATGTCTCTGTATTCCCAAGTCCAGATTCTGAAGACACAGCTTCTTGAAGATGTCCTTGATAGTGGGGAAGGTTGTGTCCATGAAGGTCTATGGGCTTAATTTCAGCTTTAGTCTCATGACTAGAATTCAATCATAACACAAACATGCATTAAAAATGGAAATTTTGTTTATGAGACAGGAGCGATTAGTGACAATACACTCTTAGTAAATAGGGAATATTTCCTAAATTCTGTAAGAAGGTTCTAGAATTAAGGAAATATTTAGTATACCATCTAGTGCAATACTAAGGGAGGCCTGTGTTCTCAGAAATGTTGTACTTCAGAATCCTAAAGGGATATAAGATAAGACAATAAACTATTGATCAATAAATTGGTAATCAATTGGCCTGGAATGCTGAATTTATTAAAAAAGGCACAAAAAGAACAGGAGTTTACCCAATAAAGTGGCCAAACGAGCTGAAACTGACGTGATCATCTGTGGCTGTTGCCCATCGATCTCAAGCTTTGACATGTGTGTTCAGAGATGCTCTTCTGGACAACACTGTTGTAATGCATGATTATTTGAGTTACTGCCACCTTCCTCTCAGCTTGAACTGGTCTATCCATTCTCCTCTGATCTCTCTCATTAACAAGGTGATTTCATCGCTTAGTGGATGTTATGTTTTTCACCCCATTCTCCATAAATTCTAGAGACTATTGTGCATGAAAATCCCAGGAGATCAACAGTTTCTGAGCTACTTAAATAACCATGTCTGGCACCAATATTCTTGCTGGAAATGGTGCTAAAGAAGAACATGGTAATCTGCCTCAATGACTATTGTCCAGTAGCACTTACATCCGCATTAATGAAATGTTTTGAGAGGTTGGTCGTGAAACATATCAACTACTATCTAAGATGCAACTTACGTAGATCACTACAATTTGCCTACCAGAGCAACAGGTCACAGCAGATGCCATCTCACTGGCTCCTCACTCAACCCTGGAACATCTGGGCATCGAAGGTGCATACACCAGGATGCACTTGATCGACTACAGATCAGTATTCAATATCTTCATCCCCTCAAAACTCATCAATAAGCTTCAAGACCTTGGACTTCATAACTGCTTGTGCAGTTGGATCCTCGATATCCTCACCGACAACACCACTGTCATAGGCCAAATCAAATGTGGTGATGAATCAACACATAGAAGGGAGACTTGTGCCACAGCAACAACCTCTTACTCGATGTCAGAAAGACCAAGGAGCTGATTATTTACTTCAAGAGGAGAAAAGTAGACCTGACCTGGACCCAGCGCATAAGTGCAATTATGAAGAAAGATCGACAGTGCCTCTACTTCTTTAGGAATTTGGGAAGATTTGGCATGATATCTAAAACTTCCACAAACTTCAATAGATATATGGTGGAGAGTATATTGACTGGTTGCATCATAGCCTGGTATGGAACACCAATGCCCTTGAAAGTGGATACTTCCCAGTCCATCATGAGTACAGCCATTGAGCACAACTACATGGAGTGTTTTTGCAGGAAAGCAGCATCCATCATCAGGAACTCATACCACCCAGGCCATGCTCTCTTCTTGCTGCTGCCATCTGAAAGAAGGTATAGGAACTTCAGGACTCACACCACCAGGTTCAGGAACAGTTATTACCCCTCAACCATCAGGCCCTTGAACCAAAGTGGATAATTTCACTCAATTTCACTTTCCCCATCACTGAAATGCTACCACAGCCAATGGAGTCACTTTCAATGACTCTTCATCTCATGTTCTTGAAATTTATTGTTTATTTATTTCTTATTATTAATTCTTTATTTTTCTATTTGCTCAGTTTGTTGTCTTTTGCACACTGGTCGAACACCCAAGTTGAGGTGATATTTCATTGATTCTATTATGGATTTATAGTGTATGCCCACAAGAAAATGAATCTTAGGATTGAACATGGTGACATATATGTACTTTGATAATAAATATACTTTGAACTTTGAACTGTGATCTTCAAAATCTCTTGTCTTTATGATCAGCATCCATGTTACAACTTGAATTTGGCATGTGCTTGTGAATTGCTGAGGGAGTTTCTGCATGTTCCTTTGCAACAAGAAGATGGAGCTCTCAGAATTGTCTCCGTGCCAAGGTAGGCGGCAAATGCTCTGATGTTTTAGATGTGTGTGTGGGCTTCAGATCCCCAGAGAGTGCTCAGGGCATGAAAACAGCCCCAGAAATTGCACAATCCTTTCTTAGGTAACTACCAAAGAATTTGCAAAGGTATTTTAAGTATCATCATTTCTTTTTATTATTTATAAGGGTAAATCTTGTTCCTTAAAGTTTCCAAGGAACATTTGCAGGTTCACACCTGGTCCTAACTCTCCGCTGTCTTGTCAATATAACGTTCGGTTACTGGCAGTGTGAAAGAATTACATCCCTTGAGCATATTCTGCTAGTCACTGACATACCTACCATCTATTGATTGATAACTTTGTATTTGTAATAGTTTTGATGTCTTTGCGGTCTACTTCTGCCACAAAACAAGAAATTTCATGTCAATATAAGTTGCTGATAACAAATCTCATGCTGGTAAGTTTGTAAAATGCTTGTGTTGCTGGCAAATTCAACATTTTTTAATGTCATTTCCAGTACAGAAGTGTAAAGGAGAATGTTATACAGTAGTTGTTACTTTAGCCCCAGTGCAGCACAAAAAACATACACACACACACACAATAAGATGAATGATTTGGATGACAGAATTGCAAAGTTGCAAAGTTTGCAGATGATATGAAGATAGTTGGAGGGGCAGGTAGTTTTGAGGAAGTAGAGAGGCTACGGAAGGGTTTAGACAGTTTAGTAGAATGAGTAAAGAAATGGCAGATGGAATACAGTGTCAGGAGGTGTACGGTCATGCGCTTTGGTAGAAGAAATGAAAGAGTTGGCTTGTTTCTAAATGGAGAGAAAATACAAAAAACGGAGGCATAAAGCAACTTGGGAGTTCTTGGGCAGGATTCCCTAAAGGTTAATTTACAGGTTGAGCCTGTGGTGGGGAAGGCAAATGCGATGTTATCGTCAATTTCAAGAGCACTTGAATATAAAAGCAAGGATGTAATATTGAGGAGAGGAGGGAAAAAAAGAAGATGAGGCCACTCTCAGGTTTAAGGAGCAACACCTCATTGTCTGTCTAAGTAGCTTCTAACCTGGTGGCATGAAAATTGATTCTTTTTTTCCCCCCTCACCCTTCCCTCCTTCCATTCTTCATTCTGGCCTCTTACCTCTTCTCCTCACCTGCCTAACAGCTGCTCCTGTTGCCCTCCTTCTTCCCTTTGACTCATGGTTCACCCTCTTCTCCTCTCAGGTTCCTTCTTCTCCAGCCCTTTAACTTTCCTATCAACCTGGCTTCACCTATCATTTCTAACTTGCCCCTCTTCTCATTCCCCCACCTTTTTATTCTACCATCTTCCTCCTTCCTTTCCGGTCTTGATGAAGAGGTCTTGGCTGCTTATTCATTTCCATAGATGCTGCCTAACCTGCTGAGTTCCTCCAGCACTTTTTGTGTGTTGCTCTGGATCTCCTGCATCTGCAGAATCTTTTGTGTTCATTATTTATTTATTTATTTATTTTGGGGTGTGCACAATTTGTCTTCTTTTGCACATTAATTGTTTGTCAGTCTTTTTGTGTAGCTTTTCATTGATTCTTTTATATTTCTTTGTTCCACTGCAAATGCCTGCAAGAAAATGAATCTCAAGGTTGTACATGGTGACATGTACATACTTTGAAAATAAATTTACTTTGAAATTGAACTTGATTAGGAAATACAATTGTTGAATTATCTTTCTCTTTGTTCACTGTACTAAGCAATTCCATACATTCCCTTCTAATACATCAGTGTCATGCCCAAGCACTGCATCAGGGAGAAGTTTGTGAACCTGTCAAACAGACCCCAGTGTCTCAGTGTCCAGAAGCATCAGGACCTCGTTAGAAGAGAGTACATGTTGATACAGTTAGATAAAGTGCTTTGGGGGAGACCTAATTGACAGCAGGGACTAGCTGGGGCCAACAACTCTTTCTTTTCTGTAGACTTAAGGTGGTGTAAGAAAGAGATATTAAACAATCTCTTAATATTTGACAGATTTAGACAATAGACAATAGACAATAGGTGCAGAAGTAGACCATTCAGCCCTTCGAGCCTGCACCGCCATTCTGAGATCATGGCTGATCATCTACTACCAATACCCGGTTCCTGCCTTGTCCCCATAACCCTTGATTCCTCTATCCATAAGATACCTATCTAGCTCCTTAGATAGAAAAAGAAGATCACAAAATAACGGAGAACAAGAACATCTTTTGGTAATCCTGCTTCTGGGAACTTGCTGTGGAAAAGCTAATGGTCAAGTTTTCTATAACATCGTCTACATCATGGGAACCAGACTCTCCTCCGTGGACTCTGCTTACACTTCTCATTGCCTAGGAAAGCAGCCAGCATGATGTTAGACCACATCGAACCTGAAAGTTCACTCTCCTACAGCCTCCCATCAGGGAAGAGGCGCAAACCATTTTCTATGAGGCTCAAGGACAGCTTCTATCTTGCTGTTATAAGACCACTGTATGAGTCCCTAGTATGATAAGAAAGACACTTGACTTAAAAATCGACCTTATTATGACCTTGGACCTTATTATATACCTGCATAGCACCTAGTCTGTAACTATGACACTTCATTCTGCATTCTGTTATTGTTTTACCACGTACTACGTCAATGCAGATGGTGTGTTGGGCTTCATTAGACTATAAGACCAAAAGATATAGGAGCAGAATTAGGCCCATCGAATTTGTTCCACCATTTCATTATGGCTGATCCAATCTTCTTCTCAGCCCCATTCTCCTGCCTTCTCCCCGTAACCCTTCATGCTCTGATCAATCAAGAATCTATCAACTTCTGCCTTAAATATGCACATAGACCTGGTGTCCACAGCTGCATGTAGCAAAGAATTCCACGGATTCACCACCCGCTGAATAAAGAAATTCCTCCTCACTTCTGTTCTAAAAGGATTCTGAGACTGTGGTCTCTGGTATTAGAATTTCCCACCATATGAAACATCCTCTCCACAACCACTCTATCAAGGCCTATCACCATTCGATAGGTTTCAATGAGGTCACGCTTCATTCTTCAGAATTCTGGTGAATACAGGCCCAGAGCCATCAAATCCTCTTCATATGACAAGCCATTCAATCCTGGAATCATTTTCATGAACCTCCTATGAACCCTCTCCAGGTATAGCACATCCTTTCTAAGATAAGGGGCCCAAACCATTTCATAATACTCTAACATTACATCCTTGCTTTCATATTCTAGTCCTCTTGAAATTAATGCTAACATTGCATTTCCATTCTTCACCACAAAATCAACCTGCAAATTAATCTTTAGGGAATCCCACACAAGCAGTCCAAAGTCCCATTGCGTCTCAGTTTTTCGTATTTTCTCTTCATTTAGAAAATAGCTAAACCTTTCATGCATGATCATACCCTTCCCAACACTGTATTCCATCTGCCATTTCTTTGCCCATTCTCCTAATCTGTTTAAGTCCTTCTCTAGCCTCTCTACTTCCTCACAACTACCTGCCTTTCCACCTATCTTCATATTGTCTGACTTCACAACAAAGCCGTCAATTCTATCATTCGAATCATTGACAAATAATTGGTCTAAACCCCTGTGGAATACCACTAGTTACCAGCAGTCAACCAGAGAAGGCTCCTTTTATTCCCATTCTTCTTCTCCTGCCAATCAGCCTCTGCTTTATCCATGCCAGAATCTTTCCTGTAATTCCATGGGCTCATAGCTTGTTAAGCAGCCTCATGTGTGGCACCTTGTCAGAGGTTTTCTGAAAATCCAAGTACACTACAACAACTGACTCTCCTTTGTCCATCCTGCTTGTTGCTTCTTCAAAGAATTCCAACAGGTTTGTCAGGCAAGATTTTCCCTTAAGGAAACTATGCTGACTACGGCCTATTTTATCATGTGCCTCCAAGTACCCTGAACCTCATCCTGAATAATCGAATCCACCATCTTCCCAACCACTGATGTCAGACTAACTGGCCTATAGTTTCCTTTCTTTTGCCTCTCTCAGTGCCAAGATTTTGTTCCTGTTCCTTATTAATTTATTTAGAGATACAACGTGCACAGGCTTTTCCGGCCCAAGTTCCAGTCAAGATGGCACCAGCAAGCAATGCTACCTTGGGCAATGTCTTCCACATGGCCCACAAAAATATTTCTTTCTCTTCTGTTACATCTTCTTTTTCTTTAAAATGGGTTTCTGGTACTATTGGATCAAGAGCTTTGCTGTCCCCAAGGAGATTCCAGGATGCGAGCAGCCTTTGGGGCTAAGAAGCCAGGAGATAGGTTGTGTGCCCATGATTGACTCTCGGCGATTAAAGTGTTGAGGAAGGTTGAAATTATAGCATTGAGAGAGGAAGGCAAACAATCTGGCCATCGACCAGCTTCTCATTCACCGCTGCCAGAGGAAGGTGGCTCTAAGTAACGGTCTCTCTCTCTCCCTATCACTCGCTGCTCCTGGACGAAGGCCCCTGCATTCAAATGGTCTCTCTTTCCCTTGATGCTGTTGGTTTATGGATGAACTGTAGCTTGAATGTAGTTCCATTATATTTCCATTGGACCCTTTTCAACTTAGATATGTTTTTATACACTGTGTTTTCACCTACTCTTTCTTGTTGCCGTTGATGCAATTTGTTTTTTTTTGTGCTGGTGGGTGAGGTTTGATGTTCTTGTTGATGTTCGTACGATTTGTTTTTTTACTGCATGTGGTAGGGGAGTTGATGTTCTTTTTTGAACAGTGTCCATAGCTCTCTTGGTTTTGTGGCTTTCTGGAGAAGACGAATATCGGAAAGGTACTGTATATTGCATGCATACTTTGATAATATACGTACCTTGAAAAATGAGCCTGAACCTTGAGACTCACTGTCCGTCAACCCTGGCTTGATGACAGGACGATTTACAATGACCAATTAACCTACTAATCCTTATCCGTCCGTCTTTCAACTGTGGGAGGAAACTGGAACACCAAGAGGAGGCTGGAACGTACAGAGGAAACCCATGCAGTCGCAGAGAGAACATACAAATTCCTTACAAATGGCGCTAGAATTAATCTCCAAACTCTGAAGCATGTAACAGTGTTGTGCTGACCGGAACACTACCGAGGTGCTTAAGTTACACTGTAGGATTTTTCATGTCCACTTGTAGCGACTGGAGGAGTTTTGTTACAGCATTTCACAGGGGAGACAGGATCTTCGATTCCTTCCTTCAGTGATGTACTGCAGAGCCAAAAGAGGTTTCCCTGCTTACGTAGAACATAGAACACTACAGCACAGCCCACAATGCTGTGCTGCACTGACTAAACTGGTAATCAAATGGCGAACTGAACGAATCTCTTCTGCCTACACATTGCGCCACAGCAGTGTAGCACAACGCTATTACAGCTCAGAGCATTCTAGAGGTTGGAGTTTAATTCTGGAACCTTCTCAGATTCAGAATCAGGTTTATTATCACCGGCATGTGTCGTGAAATTTGTTAACTTAGCAGCAGCAGTTCAATGCAATACATAATATTGAAGAAGAAGAAGAAGAAAAAATAATAATAGTAAATAAATAAGTAAATCTATTACAATATACATATATTGAATAGATTAAAAATCATGCAAGAAACAAAAATAATATATATTAAAAAAGTGAGGTAGTGTTCACGGGTTCAATGTCCATTTAGGAATCAGATGGCAGAGGGGATCTGCAAGGAATTTTTTACATTTTCCCCATGAAGATATATGGGTTTTATCTGGGTGTTCCAGTTTCCTCTCACAGTCCAAAGATGTGCTGGTTAGTAGGTTAATTGGTCACTGTAAATTGTACTGTGACGAAGCAAGGTTTAAATCGGTGTGTTGCTGGACACTGCAGACTCATTGGGCTGCGAGGGCCTGCTCCGCACTGCATAGCTAAATAAATAAACGTTATCCATATTCTTCCATTTTCTTTACTTTCACGTGCCTATCTAAACGTCTCTTAAGTCTCCAATGTTTCTGCCTCTACCACCACCCCAGGCAGCACATTCCAGGCATTTACATTTCTCAACCAGGATTCAGATGCATCATTTTCCACCTCACTGGGAACAGAGTTTCCCACAATTCCATGGCTGGCTCTCCTACCCACATACAAATTACACACTTCAATTATTCATAATTTTGCTAAACACCAGGTATGCCTGGCATGGAACAACACACAATTCATTACTTGTATGTTGATGCCCAAATTGAAGAGTTTATTTTTAAAGGTAAATGATGATCTTTTCTGGAAAGTCTGCTCATCAAATGCAGGTCTGATTATAGAGCAGGTGCTTCATTTCTTTCCACACTTATCAAGATAACATGTTTGCCTGAATCAGTGGGAATGAACAAATATTGTCTTCGTCAATTCACAGTGCAAGGTAAACCAATTTAGGACAGGAATTAAAATGCTTAAAAATCTCTATCTTAAATTATTTTTTATAAGTGCAAGGGTGTATACGTGCAAATGGATGTTTAAAATTGCTCCTTTCAAGAAAATAAAAAAAAGGAATATTTGCAAGAAAATATTCCACCGCATGATTACAGGAAACAGGTTATTTAGCTATCAGAGGAGTTCACAGTGACTGACTAAAGATTATCTTTTTTTCATATCCATACTTATCCAAACATAGCCTAACATGACCTTTGAATTTTGTAGAGATGCTAATGCTCTCAAACAAGTCTGTTAGTTATAATTCTCTGTCAAAGTTAATACTATGCAGCAGTCAGGAACATATGTTGCAGGAGATAGAATAGTGATAAGAGCTGGCAGATCAGATCGCTTAAGGTGGGGGCTGGGGGAGGGGAAGCTTTTAATCCATCATGTTTGAAGTACCTGACATGTTTTCTGCAATTTTGTGGGGTTGGTATTTTCAATCTTGTGTGCTAGCTTGATCTATATTCAGACATACAATAACTTCCAGTGGCATAGAAGGATCAGCGGCACGTCCTCTTAAACTCAGCACAATGAGACCGGAGAGAGTGGAGGGGGAGGAAGGAGAGCTCAGGCTCATGCTTGCTGTGCATATCACGCACTCCGACTGCTGAGTGGCAAAGTGACTGGAGTTTCGGAGCTACAGACAATGTGGTGGGTGTGTGATCTGCAGGAAGGTGTTTCAGGAGTCACAAAGGGTCATCTGTAGCTTTTCCATTCAAAGGGTCGTATTACTGGCCTGATCAAAAACTATAAATAGAAACAGTTATCTCAACTAAAACTTTGTGACAAACTTCTAGAGGTGCACAATAGAAAGTGTCCTGACTAGTTGTATCACAGCCTGATATGGAAACACCAAAGCCCCAGAATAGTAGATTTGAAAAAAGCGGTGGATACAGCCAGCCCATCACAGGAAAAGCCCTCTCCAGCAGTGAGGACACCTGCCGCAAGAAAGCAGCATCCAACATTGAGGGTCCCCATCATCAAGGCCATGATCTCTTCCTGTCATTAGAAGGAGGTACAGGAGCCTCAGAACCCACACCACCAGGTTCAGGAATGGTTGTTACTCCTCAGCCTTCAGGCTTTTGAACCAGCATAGACAAACTCACTCACCTCAACACTGAACTGTTCACTGAACACAACTCATGGTCTCATTTTGAAGGACTCTATAACTCATGTTTCGGTGTTACTTATTTTTATTTGTTTGTTTATTATTTGACTTTTTTGTATTTTCACAGTTTTTCTTCTCTTGCACATTGATTGTTTTTCAATCTTTGTGTGTAGTTTTTCATTGATTCTGTTGTATTTTTTTGTTCTACTGTGAATTCCTGCAAGAAAATGAATCTGACTTCAGGAGAAGGAAATTGGATGTCCATGAGCCGATCCTGATCAGAGGATGAGAGGGGGAGAGGGTCAGCAAATTTAAATTCGTTGGTTATATCATTTCAGAGGATCTATTCTGGGTCCAGCCCATAACTGCAATTACAAAGCAACCCTCTTTTGCCTCAGGAGTTTGTGCAGATTCGACATGACACTAAAACTTTTACAAACTTCTGTAGATCAGTAGTGGAGAGTATATTGACTGGATGCATCACAGCCTGGTATAGGAACACCAATGCCCCTGAACAGAAAAACCTACAAAAAAGTAATGAGTACACCCCAGTACATCACAGGTCAAGTCATAGTCATAGTCATACTTTATTGATCCCGGGGGAAATTGGTTTTCGTTACAGTTGCACCATAAATAATTAAATAGTAATAAAACCATAAATAGTTAAATAGTAATATGTAAATTATGCCAGGAAATAAGTCCAGGACCAGCCTATTGGCTCAGGGTGTCTGACCCTCCAAGGGAGGAGTTGTAAAGTTTGATGGCCACAGGCAGGAATGACTTCCTATGACGCTCTGTGTTGCATCTCGGTGGAATGAGTCTCTGGCTGAATGTACTCCTGTGCCCAACCAGTACATTATGTAGTGGATGGGAGACATTGTCCAAGATGGCATGCAACTTGGACAGCATCCTTCCCACCATTGAGCGCATCTACACTGAGTGCTGATGTAGGAAAGCAGCATCCATCATTAAGGACCTCCACCACCCAGGCCATGCTCTCTTCTCTCTGCTGCCATCAGGACAAAGGTACAGTAGTCTCAGGACCCACATCACCAGGTTCAGGAGCAGTTATTACCCCTCAGCCATCAGCCACATGAACCAAAATGGACAACTTCACTCACCCCATAACAGAACTAGATTCACTTAGAAGGACTCTTTGAATCATATTCTCAATATTTATTGCTTAGTTGTTTATTATTATTGCGGCATCTGTAGACAACCACATATCAATTAAATAGGGGTTTGTACATTCCGCATGACCGGGTGGATTTCCTCTGGTGCTCTGGTTCCTTCCCACATTCCAAAGGCGTAAGGGGTTTAGGATTAGTGAGTCGTGGGCATGTTATGTTGGTGACGACACTTCAGACTGTCCCCAACACATACGTGGACTGTGCTAGTCATTGACAAAATGACACATTTTATTGTATGAGTCAATGATTTGATGTACATGTGACAAATAAAGCTAATCTTTATCTTTATTAGTCACCACCTGGCAGGAGGAACTGAAGTCTGAAGTCTCACATCACCAGATTAAAGAGCAGCTACTACCCTCTGAATATTTGGTTCTTGAACCATCTGGCTCAACGTTAATCAGTCCTGATGCGGCATATTGAGCAGAAACATTGGCATTTCCGTGTCCCTCCCTGACTCTGCTCAGTCCACTGAATTCTTCCAGCAGATTGTGTGTTGCTCTGGATTTCAGCATCTGCAGTCTGTTGTGTCTCCACATCCCTAGTCATGACAGATATCAAAATTAAGACCACTCTCACCACTTCGCACAAAAATAGACATATTTTTTGTTCTCATTGTGCTCTTTCCAGTAAATATTGTGGATAATTTATGATTAATTTATGTTATTCGTGTTAATGCTGCTATTGACGTTAGGTGCCTGTGTGTGTTGCTGCAAGTAAGTTTTTCAGTGTACCTGTGCATACATGTTCATGTCTTCATCAGCCCATCACTCATACTGGAGCATCGGCTGCCCACAGCAGCTCACCAGAGACCTCTGACCTGGGCCAGTCTTTCAAATTGTCTCCGGATGTAGCATATCTTCAAAGATCCTTCCTCTCCCAGAGATGGTCTCTGGAGCTTCTTTTAGTGTTTCAGTAGCTCTGGGTTTTTATATGATGGGGTTGGAGTACTCCAACTAAGGTCTTATATAGCTATAACATTTCCTCATGGCTCTTAAAAACAATCCTATGGTTGATGAAGACCAGCACACCATATGCTTTCTTAACAACACTGTCAACCTGCACAGCAGCTTTGGGTGTCGTATGGACATGGACCCCAAGATCTTCTTGATCCTCCACACTGCCAAGAGTCTTACCGTTAACCTTATATTCTGTATTCAAATTTGACCTCCAGAAATGAACCACCTCACACTGATCTGGGTTGAACTCCTCAGCCCAGATCTGCATCCTATCTATGTCCTGCTATAACCTCTGACAGCCCTCCAGACTATCCATAACACTCCCAGCTTTTGTATCATCAGAAAAATTACTAACCTATCCTTTACTTCCTCATCCAGGTCATTTATAAAAATCACAAAGAGGTAGGGTCCCAGAACAGATCCCTATAGAACACCACTGGTAACCATCCTCCATGCAGAATATGAACCATCCACAGCTATCCTTTGCCTCTGTGGTCAAGCCAATTCTGCATCCATACCCCATTACTTTCTGAAAGAGCCTCGCATGGGGAACCTTATCAAATGCCTTACTGAAATCCATATACACTACATCCATTGCTCTACCTTCATCAATGTGTTTTGTTACATCCTCAAAGAATTCAATCGAGTTCGTAAGGCATGACCTGCCCTTGACAAAGCCATGCTGACTATCCCTAATCAGATTATGTCTCTCTGAACGCTCATAAATCCTGCCTCTCAGGATCTTCTCCAACAACTTGCCGACCACTGAAGTAAGACTCACTGGTCTATAATTTCCTGGGTTACCTCTACTCCCTTTCTCGAACAAGGGAACAACATTTTCAACCATCCAATCCACAGGTACTTCTCCTTTCAGCCCTGGGGAAAAACATCTGGCTATCCATACAATCAATGCCTCTCATCATTTTATACACCTCTGATTTATTATTTAACTATCTATGGTTTTATTACTATTTAATTATTTATGGTGCAACTGTAATGAAAACCAATTTCCCCGGGGTCAATAAAGTATGACTATGACTATGATGCAAAGATCATCTCCAGAAGCTCAGTAATCTCCTCCCTCACTTCCCACAGTAGCCTGGGGTATATCACGTTCAGTCCTGGTGATTTATCTAACTTAATGCCTTTCAAAAGTTCCAGCACATCTTCTTTCTTAATGTCTATACACGCAAAAATTTCAGTCTGCTTGAAGTCATCACCACAATTGTCAATGTCCTTTTCACTGGTGAATACTGAAGCAAAGTTTTCATTAAATTCCTCCGCTGTCTCCTCCAGCTCCGTGCACACATTTCCACGCTCACTAGTGATTGGTCCTATTCTCACATGGCTCATCCTCTTGCTCTTCACATAAAGTTTCCTTAATCCTGCTCACCAATGTCTTTTCATGGTTGCTTCTAGTTCTCCTATTTTCATTCTTGAGCTCCTTCCTCGCACCCTTGTAACTTTCTAGAGTTCTAACAGTACCTAGTTTCTTGAACCTTTCATAAGCTTTTCTCTTCTTCTTAACTAGATTTTCTACATACTTTGTACACCATGATTCTTTTACTCTACCATCCTTTCCCTGCCTCAATGGAACGTACCTATGCAGAACACCATGCAAATGTTCCCTGAACATTTGCCACATTTCTGCCGTGCATTTCCCTGAGAACATCTGCTCCCAATTTATGCTCCCAAGTTCCTCCCTAACAGCATTATACTTCCCCCTACCCCAGTTAAATGTTTTCCCAAATATCTGCTCCTATCCCTCTCCAGTGCTATGGTAAAGGAGTTAGTTGTGATCACTATCTCCAAAATGCTCTCCCACTGAGAGATCTGACACCTGATCAGGTTCATTTCCCAGTACCAGATGAAGTACAGCCTCTCCTCTTGTAGGCTTATCTACATATTGTGTCAGGAAACCTTCCTGAACACACCTAACAAACTCCACCCCATCTAAACCCCATACTGTAAGGAGATGCCAGTCAATATTAGGAAAGCTAAAATCACCCATCACAACCCTATTATTATTGCACCATTCCAGAATCTGACTTCCTATCTGCTCCTCAATGTCTCTGTTATTATTGAGGAGTCTATAAAAAACACCCAGTAGAGTTCTTGCCCCCTTCCTGTTTCTGACTTCCACCTACAATGACTCAGTGGACAATACTTCCATGATTTCCTCCTTTTCTGCAGCTGTGATACTATCCTTGATTAGCAATGCCTCGCCCCCACCTCTTTTGCCTCCCTCCCTGTCCTTTTTGAAACATCTAAAGCCTGGAACATTCAGCAACTATTCTTGCCCCTGAGTCATCCAATCCTCTGTAATAGCCACAACATCATAGTTCCATGTTGCATGTTGCAGATGTGAGTTGCATGCTTTTGTACATATGACAGTAGAATTGAAATATGGATGTTGAATCCTAGAGGCCTGTCCTGAAGTTGGGGGACTATCTGTACGTGCAGATAGAAAGGAGGAATGGGGCTTGTTTTGCTGTTGTTATTTTGTTGCTTGTCGTAGTCTGTGTTGTTCTGCCGAGCATTGCGGACATGCCATGTTGGTGCCAGAATGTGTGGTGACACTTCTGGGCTGCCCCGGTACAGCATTATATTGTGTTGATCATTGACACAAAGCATGTCTCCGTGTTTCGATGTATATCTGATAAGTAGATGTGAAACAGAATCTAAATCTAAACTCAAATTTCAATTAGACTCTGACTAAGGTTTCGTCGCAGAGAGTCTCTGCACAGGAAACGCACACAAAATGATTCAGAATCAGAATCAGGTTTATTATCACCGGCATGTGTCGTGAAATTTGTTAACTTAGCAGCAGCAGTTCAATAAAATACATGATAGTATAGAAAAGAATAAATAAATAAACAAATAACATTAAGTATATATATGTATATTGAATTGATTTTAAATAGTGCAAAAGAAATAATACGTATAAAAAAGAGTGAGGTAGTTTTCAAGGGTTCACTGTCCATTTAGGACATTGAGGGAAAGCAGCTGTTCCTGAATCACTGAGTGTGTGCCTTCAGGCTCCTGTACCTCTTTCCTGGTGGTAACAATGAGAAGAGGGCGTCCTGGGTGATGGGGGTCCTTAACAATGCACGCCACCTTTCTGAGGCACTGCTCCTTGATGATGTCTTGGATACTAAGGAGGCTAGTACCCAAGATGGAGCTGACTAATTTTACAACTTTCTGTAGCTTTTTCAGGTCCTGTACGGTAGTGCCCCACCCCTATACGAGGCAGTGATGCAGCCTGTCAGAATGCTTTCTATAGTACATGTATAGAAGTTTATTGAGTGATTTAGATGACAAACCAAATATCTTCAAAATCCTAACGAAATATAGCCACTGTCTTGCCTTCTTTATAGCTGCATTGATATGTTGGGACCTGGTTAGATCCTAGAGATCTTGAAACTGCTCACTCTCATCACTTCTGATCCCACCTTGAGGATTGATTAGTGTTTCTTTGGCTAACCCTTCCTGAAGTCCACAATCAGCTCTTTTGTCTCACTGACATTGAGTACATGGTTGTTGTTGCAAAACCACTCCACCAGCTGGTATAGCTATCTCCTGTACACCCTCTCATCTCCATCTGAGATAATACCAACAGTGGTTGTATCATCAGCAAATTTATAGATGGCATTTGAGCTATAGCAAGTTCTGAGTTCCTCCAAGATCAAGCAGCATCTATGGAATAAACAGTCAACCTTTTGGGCCAAGTCCTTATTGTTTGTGTTTAAGGGAGATGAAATGCTAGAAGAGGATTGCTTTGGAGTGAAAATTTTCAGAGATGCATACCTGAGCAGGTGGACCCCTCCAAGTCCCCAGAATTTCCTCAGAATTTTTCAAATTCATGTTTAAAGTTGAAAGTAAAATTATTATCAAAATACATATATGTGACCATATACAACTCTGAGGTTCATCTTCTTGTGGGTGTACACAATAAATAATAATATGTTGTCACCTGACTGCACATATCAAGGTTCAAAATTGTTTAATGTCATATCCAATACACAAGTGTAAAGAAGAACAAAATAATCATCACTTCGGATAAAGATAAAGAACACAATAATAATAAAAGCACAAGAAATATAAATACGTAAGATAGCTTATATACATAGATTGATTGTATGTCCATAAAGTGACCATTAATAGATGACCAAACGAAACAATGTTCCTACAGACTACAGTGCACCACAATACAAATTTCACGCCACATGCCAGTGATAATAAACCTGATTCTGATTCTGATATTTCACACATATAACAATTCTCCAGACCCCCTTCGAAAGTTCCTGTTGAATCTGCTTCCACTGCCTAACATGGGGCTGTGCTGTAGATCGCAACAACTCCCTGCACAGAAGTAAAATCTGATTATTTTGCGATAATCTTAGTGTTTTTCCCAATGATTATCAACCCTAATTCCACTAGAAAGGTTCTCTGCTTGGATTGGCAAGCCTCTGTAAACCTTCTCTTGTATGTAACACCCGAATGCATTCTGCATTTCACTAAAACTATCCTCTAAATGTTTTTTTTCCCTCTTCCAATTGATCTTAATGGTCTTTGAGCTTTATTACTTGCCTGTAGGCTATGCACATATCCAGTGATTCCATCATTCACTCCTGTACTTCAAAGGCAGTGATTGAGCCTTGGGCCCAATAGCAAAGGATCTTTGGATCATCCTTTTAGGTTCAGCATTCAGACACTAAGGAGGATATATGAAGAATTCAAAGTTAGAAGTTCAAAGTGAATTTATTATCAAAGTACATATATGTCACCATTTACTATCCTGAGATTCATTTTCTTGTGGGCATTCACAGTACAATCAATGAAAAACTATGCACAAAGACAGACTACTGATATTCATAAGACAAATTATGCAATTAGTCAAGTCAAGGTAAGTCTCTTTTTATTGTCATTTCGACCATAACTGCTGGTACAGTACACAGTAAAAATGAGACAACGTTTTTCAGGACCATGGTGCTACATGAAACAATACAAAAACTACACTGAACTACGTAAAACAACACAAAACTACACTAGACTACAGACCTACCCAGGACTGCATAAGGTGCACAAAACAGTGCAGGCGTTACAATAAATTATAACAAGACAATAGGCACAGTAGAGGTCAGTAGGTTGGTGTCAGTCCAGGCTCTAGGTATTGAGGAGTCTGATGACTTGGGGGAAGAAACTGTTACATAGTCTGGTCGTGAGAGCCCAAATACTTCGGTGCCTTTTGCCAGATGGCAGCAGGGAGAAGAGTTTGTATGAGGGGTACGTGGGATCCTTCATAATGCTGTTTGCTTTACGGATGGAGCGTGTGGTGTAAATGTCTGTCATGGTGGGAAGAGAGACGCCGATGATCATCTCAACTGACCTCACTATCCACTGCAGGGTCTTGCGATCTGAGATGGTGCAATTTCCGAACCAGGTAGTGATGCAGCTGCTCAGGATGCTTTCAAAACAACCTCTGTAGAATTTGGTGAGGATGGGGAGGGTGGGAGATGGATTTTTCTCAACCTTCGCAGAAAGTAGAGACGCTGCTGGGCTTTCTTTGCTAAGGAGCTGGTGTTCAGGGACCAGGTGAGATTCTCCGCCAGGTGAACATCAAGAAATCTGGTGCTCTTAACCATCTCTACGGAGGAATCATTGATGTTTAGTGGAGAGTGGTTGTTCTGTGTCCTCCAGAAGTCAACAACCATCTCTTTTGTTTTGTTCACATTCAGAGACAGGTTGTTGGCTCTGCACCAGTCCGTTAGCCACTGCACCTCCTCTCTGTATGCTGACTCATCATTCTTGCTGATGACACCCACCACGGTTGTATCATCGGTGAACTTGATGATGTGGTTCGAGCTGTGTGTTGCAGAACAGTCGTGGGTCAGCAGAATGAACAGCAGTGGACTGAGCACACAGCCCTGGGGGGCCCCGTGCTCAGTGTCATGGTGTTGGAGATGCTGCTTCCAATCCGGACTGACTGAGGTCTCCCAGTCAGGAAGTCTAGGATCCAGTTGCAGAGGGAGGTGTTCAGGCCCCACAGGCTCAGCTTTCCAATCAGTTTCTGAGGAATGATTGTGTCGAATGCTGAACTGAAGTCTATGAACAGCATTCGAACGTACGTGTCTTTTTTGTCCAGGTGCTTAAGGCCAGGTGGAGGGTGATGGCAATGGTGTTGAAAAAACAAAACAAATAACAATTAATAAATAAACAAACAAACACACACACAAGCAAATAAGTAACTAAATAATATTGAGAGCATGAGTTGTAGAGATCTTGAAAGTAAGTCTGTAGGTTGTGGAATCAGTTCAGTGTTGAGGTGAATGTAATTTTCCGCTCTGGTTCAAGACCCTGATGGTTGAGGGGTAATAATTGTTCCTGAACTTGGCGGGGTAGATCTTCTGTAGAGAGCATAGTCTGCATGGTGGGTGATGTTTTAACTTTTCACAGCTTGAAGGCATACATGGCTTCTTGCCGCCACACTAAACCAGTCAGTATAATTAAAGACCTAACCCACCCGGACATTCTCTCCTCTCCCCTCTGCCCTTCAGGCAGAAGATACAAATGCCTGGAAGTATGTACTACCCTTAAGTTATGACCTCTGGCTGAAGTCACACCCAACCTAAGTGGAAAAGGCCTGCTTGCATTTGCCTGACCTATACCCTTCATAATTTTATACACCTCTATCAAATCTCCCCTCAATCTTCTATGTTCTAAGGAATAAAATCCTAGTCAAGTCACACTGGGTTTATTGTTATGTGCACAAGTGTGGTGAGGGTACTGGTACAATGAACAACCTGCAGCAACAACACAGGCACGTAGGTACAGGCAAAGCCCAGAATAGCGTGAGGCCCTCTGTTCACTGGGGTCGATCATGGATGTTGTGTCCTACCCGTCATACACAAGCCAGTACGCACGTCAGCGCAGTACAATATAGAAATCAAGTTGTGCCCATACAGCAGGCTCCCCCTCCCCACACAGCTGATGAATCCAAAGCAACGGCAGAGACCGATACAGTTTGGCACCAGCAGCATCGCAGGAGTTACCAGTCTGCATTGAAATCAACGTAGGGCTGCCTTTGGGACTCCAGCTCCGGATTCTTCCTCAGGGTTTACTCCCGAAGCCTTTCGCATGAGTGGGTATAGCTGCAAGGCAGCAGAGGTTTGAGATCAGAGTTCTCCTTCTCCTAGATAAACTGCCAACCACGGCTGATGATCCTCATCTGCCCAAAACGAATGGTTTTAAGGCACCAGTAACCTGCCTCTGCCCCTTCTCCTGTCAGTAGAAATGGCTTGGCCGGGCTTAGTAGCTAAGCCACATGTGAAGGTCAGGCTGTAGACTTGGCTGTCAGAGGCTTTTTGAGATGCATGCCTGGAGAACATTTAACAGGTAGTGGGAGCTTGTCCCCACTACCCACCCCCGACTGTGGGAAGCCAAAGGAACCAACATATATTGTACATAAATTATACATAAACGTATACCATATAGTGAAGAAGATGACTGTGTAAAACAACACCTTTGTACAACAATAGACAAAGCCACAATCAAAGACAAGTGCATAGTAGTAGAGGCAGTCTGTAGCATTCCATTGCTGAGGTTATGATTAGGTTTGTGCAGGTTGGTCCAAGGATGTGATTGTTGTAGAAAAGTAACTGTTCAGGAACCTGGTGATGTGGAACATCGAACTTCTCTATGTGTTGCCCAATGGTAGCAGCCAGATAGTGACTTGGACCGGATGCTGGGGAAGATAGATTCTGCCTTCTTGAGGCAGGACCTCCTGTAGATGCCATGCTGGACTGGGCTGTGTCCACTCCTTTCAGCACCAGTAACCCGGATTTAATTCTACTACTATCCGTAAGGATTTTCTATGTTCGCCCATGACCGCATGGGTTTCCTCCATATTCTTCTAAGTTTTTTTCTAAATTTTCTATTTATGATTTATAATTTAAATTTTTAATACTTACTATCGATTTTTACTCCAGGGAGCGGGAAGCACAGCATCAAATATCGCTGTGATGATTGTACGTTCTAGTATCAACTGTTTGGCGACAATAAAGTATAAAGTATAAAGTATTCTCTGACTTCCTTCCACATTCCAAAGACGTATAGGTTAGGGTTTCAGATTCTGGAAGCAGGGTAACCCTTGCAGGCTGTCCCCTGCACATCCTTGGACTGTGTTAGTTGTTGACACAAATATTATATTTCACTGTACTTTGATGTACATGTGCCAAACAAAGCTAATCACTTTTTAATCTCTTCTTTCTGCCCCCATCCCACCCATCCTCTGTCCCTGACATCAGGAAGCAGGGGGAGTACACTCCCATTTTACATTAGGCTAAATCTGAAATTAAACCAAGAGACCATGAAGGACACCACCCTCCCGACTATGGGAGATATCTTCAAGAAGCAGTGTTTCAATAATCTGGATCTGGGAATACAGACCCTTAATTCCTTGAAAGTTGTGTCACAGGTAGTTGGGTCATAAAGAGAGCTTTTGGCAGATTGGCCACCATAAATCAAAGTATTGCATACAGAAGATGGGATGTTATGTTGAACTTGTACAAGATGTTGGTGAGGCCTAATTTGGAGTATTGTGTCCTGTTCTGCTCTCTGACCTTAAGGAAAAGTATCAATCAGATTGAAAGAGTGAAGGGGGTTGACAGGACTTGAGAACCTGAGTTGGGGGGAAAGATTGAGTAGGTTCGGGCTTCATTCCCTAGAGTGTAGGAGGTAGGAGAATGCAAGCAGGCTTTTTCCACTGAGGTTGACTAGAACTAAAGGTCATGGGTTAAGGGTGAAAGGTGAGATGTTTAAAGGGAACATGATGGGGAACTTCTTCACTCAAAGGGTGGTGAGAATATAGAATGAGCTGCCAGCAGAAGTGAAGCGGGATTGATTTGAACATTGAAGTGAAATTTGGATAGGTGTATAGTGTATGGTTGGGAGAGGTATGGAGGGCTATGGTCCAGGTGCAGGTCAATGGGAGTAGGCAGACTAATAGTTTGGCACAGACCAGATGGGCCAAAGGCCAGTTTCTAACCTGAGGCACTCTACATCTCAATGTCAATCAGGACGGGAAAGGGCCTGTTTCTATCCTGAGGCACTCTACAACTCAGTGTCAGTCAGGACTGGAAAGGAGAGGGAAGAAGCCAAAGTATGAAAGTGGGAGGAGGAGAAGGAGGGGCAGATGATAGATGAGATCAGATGAGGGGGAAGGTGGGTGGGTGGTTTAGTTACTATTCATTGTCACGCTTTTCAGGTGGCTCTGGAAGTCCAAACCCAACAGCACAGGGGCACACAGTTGAGGCAAGACCAGTAACGTAAAGTCCCGATATTCTGTGCCCTGCACCACTAGTGTCGCTACACAATCCCCCCCAGATGTCTGTTGTATGCGACCTGGAGGCCATGGTGACCCTCCGACTTACCGGCTGTATCATGAGTCCACAACGCTGCACCGTGGCCGGGTGGATAAAACTCTCCGTGCTGCCTGTGTCAAACAGGCAGCTTGTCCTGTGCCCCTCCACCAGGATGTCCATCATTGACCTTGCGAGCTGGTGGGAGCGCTTTGGTCGAGGGTCACGGAAGCCAGGGTGAGGTTGCTGTCTTGGTCCGGCGTGGTGGGGTGCCCCGTGAGCACCCGTTGGTCGTAGGCGGTGGGAGGTGGCGCCGACCAAGATGGCCGCCCTCATGTCTCGCACGTGGTGGCGGCATGCAGGGAAGATGGCGGCAGGGAAGATGGCGACTCCCACGTCTCGCACGAGGCGCAGCTCGATCCCGCTCGCGGTTTTGACTTACAGACCTTGGCGAAGTGGCCTTTCTTTCCGCAGCTGGAACAGGTAGCTTGTTGGGCTGTGCAGCGTTTCCAGGGGTGCTTCTCCAGTCCGCAGAAGTAGCACTTCACGGACTCACGACTGGCTGCAGCCGAGGTTGATTCGTCAGCGGGTTGCGGGGTCTGCGGCGCCCACGAGGCCATCGGGGGATTGCATGCCTGGAGAGCCTCGGAGTTATGCAGAGCGGCCTCCAACGTATCAGCCAGCTCGATCGCTGAACTTAGGGTAAGATCGGCTTTTTCCAGCAGCCGCTGGCGCACGTACACTGACCTGGTCCCCGTAACGAAGGCGTCTCTCACTAGGAGTTCTGCATGCTGCACCGCCATCAGCTCCTGGCAATTGCAGGCCCGCACGAGTGTCTGTAGGGCCCAGACAAACTCAGCACTCGATTCCCTGGACCGTTGTTGCCGTGTCGCTAAGCGATGCCGAGCATAGACGCTGTTTATCGGCCGCAGGTATTGTCTTTTGAGTGCGTTCATCACGCCGTCATAGTTCAGCTGGTCTCTGATCAGCGAATAAACCCGTGGACTGACCCTGGAGAGTAGAGCTCTGCGCTTCGCTACAGGGTCGGTCGCTTTAATCTCCTCTAGGTACGCTTCGAAGCAGGCCAGCCGGAGTTCGAAAGCGTTTCCAGCTTCAGGTGTTTGCGGATTGAGGTGTAATTTTTCTGGTCTCAGGGCATGTTCCATGTTTTAAAACGTACAGCGAATAAAATTGAAGCACCTTCAATTACTCCAAAAGACTGAGGTTTGGTAAAATACTGAAAGGCTTTTATTCGCTGTACAATACGACCTCCACAGTGAGTGTCTGCCCCCGGACTGAGGGGGAGGGGCAAGGCGAACACCTTTATACAGGACTCTGTGGGAGGAGCCACAGGGGCAGTCAGCAGAGGGGTGTGTCCAGACAGGTAACCCAGTTACAATATATATACATGGTTTACCACACTGACATTGCAGAGGTCTCGTCACTAGGACAGTGAGCTGCTTACTCTTTAGTATTTATGTATCAGTGCTGCGTACCACATGCATCTTGAACTATATTTTATTAACCTATTTGTGGTAATGTTTTGTTTTATGAGCTGTATATGATAGATAATTTGTGAGTGTACCATTGGTCTAGACCAGGGGGCGGCAACCATTTTGCCTCTCTGGGCCGGACGCGTATTAATGAGCGGACGGTGGGCCAGATAAACGCCATAAAAAACTTGAAAAATGGGAATTATCCATTTAAACACATCTAGTTATGTTTTGCTTCAAATTAATGAATAACGCATGCTCGAAGATCATTTGCGCTTAACCAAGCATGCCAATTAGTAATCAAAGAACTCAGTTTAGTCGCAATTTATTTCAATCAACGCATCTTTTGAATCTGTTAGAAGGACACAAAGAATCTTTAATCATAAAATGTATGGACATGATGCATTGAATGGTGGTAAATTAGGTATAATAAAAAAGAAAATTTTATTGCAAACAGTCGATAAATCACTGTGAAACTTGATGCTGTTTGTTGCTTGAAAGCTTCTCAATATTGGGTGCCAGACTTGTTGATGCCAAGAGCAAGACATTATCCAGATGGACATCAATCAATCTTGTTCTCAAATGGGTCTTGGTGTGCTTCATTTTTGAAAAGAATTGCTCACACAGGTAAGTGCTGCCATCTTTTTTGCATGGTCCACTACGTTAGGATACTTCCCACTTAGTTGAATATATTTTCTATAGAAGTCAAGCTGATAGATTCAAATAAAGATTTCTTTTCAGGACAAACAATATCCACCACTGCCAGTAAACTTTCTTTGACAAACTCTCTATCTGTAAAAGGCTTCATCCTTTTTGCAATACATTTTGAGACTTCGTAGCAGGCACTGGTGTTTCCTTCATTTTCACTGCTTCTCTTGGCAAAAAATGACTTTTGTTTTCCAACACTAGCCTTCATTCGCTCAACTTCATCTTTCTTTGCCTGCCCAGTAAACTTGTTAAAATTTCCACTATGGTGGGTCTCGTAATGTCATTGCCACCTTCTTCACAGCGACAAATTTCTAGGCAAATGAGACAAATTGGTTTCTCAGCTTACTGGATGAAGAAGTAATCTAGTGTCCAAGTGGCTTGGAAGTCTTGGCACTCAGTGTCTACCTTCCTGCGTTTTGCATTCATTGCCATTGGAATTTTTTTTCTTCGATTTTATTTCGAAACACGAGTTATTCGACAAGTATCGTAGCACATGTAAATATCTGGATATTTAGCATGGATTTCTTGTTGACCCTTACATTAGGTTCAGATTTTATGCCTTCACAGTACAATCGAGGTCAAGTGTGACCCCCGCGCGGTCAATTTTTTCAATGCACAAGAATCCCCTCAGAACAGGTGTCTATACCAAATTTTCAACCACAGATCTGTTTAGAATATCCTATTTTACCTAAGACATGAAAACATAACAGCCATGTCCCCCTAAAAAAAGTTGGAAAAACACCAACTTTTTTTTTATTAAGTGCAATTGTGAACAATAGCCAGGTCAGAATTGCCAATCAAGTCAACTAGTTCCCTAAGAGAACTCTGATAGGCCAATCAGATGGTTCACTGCTGCTCAGCGATAACAGGCACAAGGGTCGCTAGCCCCTGTACCCCAGAAACACACATGAACGACGCGGCAGAGGTACGTGCTATGCATGACCTGAAAGCATCATGTTGACTCATAACAGATCATGTTCTCAGTGGAACAGCTTAGTCAAGGATGGGGTGATCAGCACTGATGGACAAATTGTATCTCCACTACCCAGGAAATTTGCCCCGGAACAGTCACAATGTCACTGAATTTTTTCGTGCTTGTGCTCAGTAAGTATCCATCTTGCTGCCATGACTTCCCTCACTGAAATGGCTGCAGAGCACAGCGTGATGTTGCAGATGCAGATCTCGCAACAGTGTACAGGCATGGAGAGTATCTAATGCATATTAATAAGGTAGTCTGCCTTCCCGTCATTCGTATATACCAGTCTTTGGTTTGGAGCAAAACGGAACCTGGGGCCAGTGTAACAAGACGCCATGCATGTCCATCAGAGTGGTTGCGTGAAACACTCAGAATAAGGAAAAATTGCTCGTGGGCCGGATAAGCATAGTATCCCAATATTTGCTCGCGGGCCTGTGAAAAAACCTTTGTGGGCCATACAACAGGAATTCTGCAGATGCTGGAAATTCAAGCAACACACATAATGTGGATAAATGTGAAGTTATTCACTTTGGTGGCAAAAATAGGAAAACAGATTATTATCTGAATGGTGGCCGATTAGGAAAAGGGGAGGTGCAATGAGACCTGGGTGTCATTATACACCAGTCATTGAAAGTGGGCATGCAGGTACAGCAGGCAGTGAAAAAGGCGAATGGTATGCTGGCATTTATAGCAAGAGGATTCGAGTACAGGAGCAGGGAGGTACTACTGCAGTTGTATAGGGCCTTGGTGAGACAACATCTGGAGTATTGTGTGCAGTTTTGGTCCCCTAATCTGAGGAAAGACATCCTTGCCATAGAGGGAGTACAAAGAAGGTTCACCAGATTGATTCCTGGGATGGCAGGACTTTCATATGAAGAAAGACTGGATGAACTAGGCTTGTACTCATTGGAATTTAGAAGATTGAGGGGAGATCTGATTGAAACGTATAAAATCCTAAAGGGATTGGACAGGCTAGATGCAGGAAGATTGTTCCCGATGTTGGGGAGGTCCAGAACGAGGGGTCACAGTTTGAGGAGAAAGGGGAAGCCTTTTAGGACTGAGATTAGGAGAAACTTCTTCACACAGAGAGTGGTGAATCCGTGGAATTCTCTGCCACAGGAAACAGTTGAGGCCAGTTCATTGGCTATATTTAAGAGGGAGTTAGATATGGCCCTTGTGGCTACGGGGATCAGGGGGTATGGAGGGAAGGCTGGTGCAGGCTCGAAGGGCCGAATAGCCTACTCCTGCACCTATTTTCTCTGTTTCTATGTTTCTATAAAAGTTGCTGGTGAACGCAGCAGACCAGGCAGCATCTTTAGGAAGAGGTGCAGTCAACATTTCAGGCCGAGACCCTTCGTCAGGACTCTTAAAGTCGCTCTGGGGCAAGTTCACTCTCTCAACCTCAGAAGTCTGAGTCATGTGGTATAAACAAGCATCACAAACTGGGGTCACCCTCAAAGCTTTCCATTTCTTGCTAGACACCAGACCCAACCAGTTCTCTCCACCACCACTTTCCTCTGTCTGGTGAAACTTGTACTCACTCTCAATATTTCTTCCTTTGGCTCCCCCCACCGCCTTCAAACAAAAGGGGTAGCCATGAGCACTCTCATGGGTCCCAGCTATGCCTGCTTGTTTGTCGGCTACGTGGAACAGTCTATATTCCAAGCCTACACTGGTGTCCATACCTCACTTTTCCTGTGCTGCATTGATGAATGCATTGGTGCTACATTGATGAATGCATTGGTGCTACATTGATGAATGCATTGGCGCTGCTTCCTGCATCCATGCTGAGATCATTGACTTCATCAACTTTGCCTCCAATTTCCACCCTGCCTTCAAATTTCCAACACCTCCCTCCCCTTTCTCGATCTCACCATCTCTACCTCTGGAGACAGCTTATCTACTGATGTCTGTTATAAACTAATGGGCGCTCACAGCTACCTGGACTAAACTTCTTCCCACCCTGGTATTTGTAAAAATGCCATCCCCTTCTCTCAATTCCTCCGTGTCCACCACATCTGCTTTCAGGATGATGCTTTTCATTCCAGAATAAGGAGCTGTCCTCCTTAATCAAAGAAAGGGTCTTCACTTCCTCTACCATCAATGCTGCCCACTACCACATCTCTTCCATTTCGTGCATGTTTGCCCACATCCCATCCTCCTGCCACCCTACAAGACTGTTGATTCTTCTCCATAGCTGCTGCCTGGCCTGCTGAGTTGCTCCAGCATTTTGTGTGTGTGTGTTGCTTTGAATCTGTGTGATGGGATCAAGCTGAGGTCCAGAACAAACAGCAGAAGAGGCACAGAACATCCCCAGTCCATCACCCACATTTCCCATTGATCACCTCTGGTCTCACTGTGACAGTCTCTCAGTGGAATTGATGGACTGGAGTGGAAGAAGGTCATCTTTAGAATGACATGTGAGGGGCAGTTTCTCACACAGGGAGTGCTGGGGGCCTGGTATGCACTGCCTGGGGTGGTGGTAGAGGCAGAAGCATTTGAGACTTTTAAGAGACTTTTTGATAGGCACATGAAAGTGAAGAAAATGGAAGGATATTGTTCTGATATTAAATGAAAGCACGAATGCTGAAGATGGCTTTAACTAGCATATTCACGTTACAGTGAGAGAGAGAGAGAGAGAGAGAGAGAGAGAGAGAGAGAGAGAACAGTGCGCATGTGGAGACAAGAGCACATACATAGACAACAGGTCAATGTGCAGACAATAGATCAGTCTGGAGTGCTAAGGGCGAGATTGCATTAAAAGGAATAGATCCATACATTATGCTTCCTTCCCCTTTATGCAACATAAAACTGTATATGTACAAAACATTCAATTTCACTTTCATAAACCCATATTCCAATTAAGCATGTTTCCACGATAACAGACCATAACTAACTTTGCAGTTCTAAAGATTCAGTCTTTTGCTCTGTTTCTTTCAGGATAGGTCCTCTGGACCTGTGGAATGACATCACGTTTGGTAGGTGTCTTGTGTCAGACAACATTCTTAGTTTCCAGTGTTATGTTGTTGTCAGTGGCATCATTACTGAGGGTTAAGTCCGGTGATTGTAATGTGTCCGTCTTGTTGGACCCAGGTGTGTTCTTTGCTTGAGCATCCAGTATCTGGTACACTTGACATCTCCATATCTGATCTCCAACATCCACTATGTACATCAGTGGTCCAGTTCTTGTAGCTATCCTACCAGGTGTCCACTTGTCTACTCGGTAATCATGTGCTAGGATTTCTTGTACAACTTTGAAGCTCCTTGGGGTTTCACATGGCAACTAACTGAACTGTTTATTCTGCACTTCCATCCACAGGGCTGGTTTCGGGAGGTCTAAGCAAGATCTCAGATTCCTGCTCATGAACAGCATTGCAGGTGTTTGATTTGTGGTCATCTGAACAGAGTTCCGATACACGAAAAGGAAGTTGTCCACCTTGTGCTCGAGAGAAATGTCCTCCTTGTCCATCATTTTAATGGACTTCTTGAAGGTTTGGATAATCTTTCAGCTAATCCATTCGTTGCTGGATAGTAAGGAGCTGACTTGAAAGGCCTGATGCAAATTTTCTTCAGGAACGGTCTGAATTCTTGTAACATATGATATCGTCTGTTGTCGCTCACAATTTGTTCTGGTAAGCCATTTCTGGTGAAGTTAGTCCTCTGGGCGGAGACAGACTTTGCTGAGGTGGTTGACTTCATTGACATAACCTTCGGCCACTTTGAATGAGCATCCACAGTAATCAGAAACATGGAATCCATGAATGGCCCAGCAAAATCAATATGCACTCTTTGTCATGGTGACTACAGCCACCTCCATGAGTGTAACAATCAGATTAGATTAGATTCAATTTTATTGTCATTGTGCCGAGTACAGATACAAAGCCAATGAGGTGCAGTTAGCATCTAACCAGAAATGCAAAGAATAGTGTTATTTACAAAATAACTGTGAATAAAAAGTAAGTGCTACAGCACACAAATATAAAAGTACTGAGATAGTACAATACAGATGCAATACTGCTTAGCGCTGTGATGTGAGGTTCAGCAGGGTCACAGCCTCAGGGAAGAAGCTCTTCCTGTGATTGCTGGTGCAGGAGTGGAGGCTCCTGTAGTGCCTACCAGATGGGAGGAGAGCAAAAAGTCCATGGTTAGGGTAAGATTAGATTAGATCATGAGGACACGCAGTCCTCTTTTATTGTCATTTAGTAATGCATGCATTAAGAAATAATACAATGTTCCTCCAGTGTGATATCACAGAAACATAAGACAGACCAAGACTAAGAAACTGACAAAAACCACATAATTATTCCATATTGTTACAACAGTGCAAGCAATACCATAATTTGATAAAGAACAGACCTTGAGCATGGTAAAAAAAAAGTCTCAAAGTCTCTCGAAAGTCTCAACATTTCACGCAAACAGTAGAAGGAAGAAAACTCTCCCTGCCATGAGCCTCCAGCGCCGCAAACTTGCCGATGCAGCATCCTGGAAGCACTCGACCACAGTCCGACTCTCAGTCCGTCCAAAAACTTTGAGCCTCCAACCAGACCTCGGACACCGAGCACCGAGCACCATCTCTGCCGAGCGCTTCAACCCGAGCTCCAGCCGCCAGCAGCAGGCAAAGCCGAGGATTTGGGGCCTTCCCTCCGGAGATTCTCGATCGCACAGTAGCAGCAGCAGCGAACCGGGCATTTCAGAAGTTTCTCCAGATGTTCCTCCGTTCTTCTCACGTCCATCTCAGTCAAATCAGGATTGTGCATGGCCCCTATTTAAAAAAAATACAATATCATTTCACCGGAGAGGCCGCGCGCGCTGCGTCATGCCGCCATCTTCTCCTTCTCCTTAGAGATGCATCCTTGATAATGCTTTTCATCCTGCCCAGGCAACGTTTATGGTAGATGTTCTCAATGGTGGGCAATTGGGTGCTGATAATCCACTGGGCAGTTTTCACCACACGCTGGAGTGCTTTGCGGTCCAATACGGGACAATTGCCATACCACACTGAGGTGCAGTTGGTGAGTATGTTCTCAATGGTACAGTGGTAAAAGTCCGTCAGTATCCTGGGGCAGAGGTGAACTTTCTTGATGCTCCGCAGGAAATAAAAGCGCTGCTGCGCCTTTTTGATCAGGTTGGAGGAGTTCAGGGACCAGGTGAGATCCTCGGAAATGTGGACACCAAGGAATTTGAAGCTTGATACACGCTCCACTACAGCTCCGTTGATGTAGATGGGGACATGAGTGTGGCTCCTAGCATGTCTGAAGTCCACAATGATCTCCTTGGTCTTCTGGGTGTTAAGGGCCAGGTTGTTGTTCCACAATGCTTGTGGGGGTGCATTTTGAACTTTTTGGCATCCTGAACAGCTTCTGGCCAAGTCTTCAATCCGTTTATCTATTCCCATCCACCAAACGTAGCTCCGACTGGGACTCTTCATCTTGACTGTATTCAGGCATCCTTCATGCAGATAATCTAACGTGGTGCCCAGTTTCGAAGGAACCACAACACGAGAGCCACACATCAGTGTTCATTGACATACAGAGAGTTGGTCTCATCTCACTGAGAACACTGGAATCATTGGGTTTCCATGAGCTGGCCACCCTTGCATCGTGATTTCATAGACTTTAGACAATGCCGGGTCACCCCTTGTTTCCGTTTGTATTTTGGAATTTGTTACTGGCCACTGGTCCACCAATGCAGTGCGGTGTGGAATACTTCTGCTGGGTCACAAAATGAAGACTTTCTTCTTCATTTGTCAGTAGTGGAAGATGTGACATGCCCTCAGAATTGCTGTGTTGTTTGATACCTTGAACTCTATGTCATAAGTGTGGGCTCCTAGGAATAGTTCCCAACGTTGTAACTGGGTAGCAGTCATCACTGGAATTCCCTTCATGGGATTGAAAATGGACAGGAGGAGCTGGTAATCTATCATTTCCATAAACCTTTGTCCGTAGAGGTAGTAGTGGAACTTCTTTATTCCCCATACTAGACTAAGGGCCTCTCGGTCGATCTGTGTGTAGTTCTGTTCTGTGCTTGTCAGGGATCTTGAAGCAAATGCAATCAGGAATTCAGAGTCATCATTTATAATGTGTGACAAGATGGCCCCAATGCCATAAGGGGGCGCATCACACGCCAATGTGATAGGCAGGGATGGGTCATAATGTGTGAGCAGTTCATCAGATATTATTAGTCTCTTTGTTTCCCTGAATGCGCTTTCACATCTTCCTGGCCATTCTCTCTTTGCTCCTGTATGTAACAGTGTGTTTAATGGATGCAAATTCTGTCTGTAACAGTGTGTTCAATGGATGCAAGTACTGTAAAAAATGTTTGAGAGAAATCAGTGGTAGTCGTTTACAAGACCCAAGTATGACCTGAGTTGTGACACATTTTCCAGTTTGGGTGCCTGTAGCACTGCTTCAACCTTCTCCTGTGACTTAGGTAAGCCATGCTTGTCCATGACATATCCACAATTTGAGAATTCATTCTAGAAAAACTCACATTTCTCTCTCTTTATGTGCAGACGAAACTCACTCAGCCTGGTAAGAGCTTTACTAAGGTTATACAGGTACTCTTCGTTAGTTTGTCCAGTCATGATGATGTCATCAAGGTAACATTGTGCTCCTGGGATATCTGGAAGCACTTGGTCCATCATCCTTTGCCAAATTGCTGGAGCTGATGCGACACCAAAGACGAGATGATCATACAGTCCCTTGTGGGTGTTGTTTATGACTCCTCAATCTCCATTTGCAGATTTTTGTGTGACAAGTCAATCCTTGAAAACCTCTCCCTGTCTGCCAAAGATGCAAAAATATCCTCTACTTGTGGCAGGGGATACAGCACAGTACGGAGTATTGTGTTGATGCCCACTTTGAAATCTCCACATATGAGAACAGCTCTGTCCTTCCCTCTCTTGATCACTGGGACAATGGAAGTGGCCCAATCGCTCCACTCAACCTTGGAGAGAATTCCAGACACCTCCAAGCTCTGAAGTTTCAGCCTCCATTTTAGCACATAGTGCATAAGGCACTGGACGCACGTTATGGAATCTTGATGTTGCTGTTTCATCCAGTTCAATTACACTGGACACATCTCTTGTGATTCAAATGATTTTGCGATGTGCAGTTCTAGGCATGACAGCTCACCTTTGTCAGACTCCATGTTGTCTGATTCTGTTTTACATCCCGTAACTTGATGCATTTGCTTAGTTTTGTGTTTGAGACTTTTCACTTGATTGTGCTTTTTGTCTGCCTTGCATATTGTCTCTGTGACCTTTTCTGTGGTACTTCCTGCAACTTTTTTCTTTGAACCAACAGTCATTTGCATCATGGGAGGATTTGCCACATCAATAACATCTTTGACTTTTTGCACCATTCAGGGACATTTTGTGTATTTCACATTTTAACCTCCTTTTCTGTACTTCTGCTACATCCTTTGCTGCAGTCTCTAATGATATTGCAATGATCAATGCCCATTCTAATTTCTGCCAGTAGCCTCGTTTGAGTGTGTTAATTATACAAGCCTGTCCCTTAATGCATCAGAAAATCCATCTCTAAAGACAGTTTAGAAATGCAAACACAAGGAAATCTGCAGATGCTGGAAATTCAAGCGACACGCCCAAAAAATGCTGGTGAATGCAGCAGGCCAGGCAGCATCTACAGGAAGAGGTACAGTCAGCTTGCTCAATTCTGCTTTCATCTTTTGTCTGGTTTCTTTCGCAAAACCTAAATCTCTCAGCTATTACCAGCAGTCTAGGGTTCAAATGATTTTGTAAAATTGTAATAATTTCATCAAACGTCTTGCTTGCTGGCTTTTCAGGGGTTACTAAATTGCATAGGAGTTTGGACATTCTTGGGCCCATTAAACTTAGAGTGAAGGGGCTTTCTTTTGTTCCTCCATGTTGTTTGCATTACAAAACAGTTTGCTGGGAACTGGGAACTGTAACGAAGGCTGGCTTCATTAGTGCTACCTAATTTGTCAGTTTTCCCAAATGAAGCCAATGCCACATTATTTTCGCTTTAAGTTCAGTGCGTCTTTCACTGTTACTAGACAAGGTACTCACACCTTTCTTGTCACATTGATGGCTTTCTCTGTACTGTTTAACCCTCGCTGTTTTGTCCGAAATTGTGTGGTGCAGTTTCTGATATTTTCTGACATTCAGGTTCGTACTCGTCACCAATTGGTTGTGTCTGTGCACAACTATATATATATAGTAAATAAAAGCACGCACATGGGACATGGCTTTAACTGGTGTATTCACGTTGCAGTGTGAGAGAGAGAGAGAGAGAGAGAGAGAGAGAGAGAGAGAAGACAATGAACGTGCATAAACAACTGCGCATACACAGACAACATATCAATATGTAGTGCTCAGGGGTGGGGGGGATGTTATTGCTCTAAAGGAAATAGATTCTTCCATTACACTTCCTCCCCTTTTAGATTAGCACCCTACAGTGAAATACATCGTTTGTGTTAACAACCAACACACCAAAGGATGTGCTGGGGCAGCCTGCAAGTCCAGCTCCTACATAGCATGTCCACGAGGTTCAATAGGACCACACAAGCAACAACGACAACAATAACAACAATAGAACAAAACAAGACAACAGCAAAACAAACCCACTCACAACACGTTGGAGGAACTCAGCAGATCGGGCAGCATCCGTGGAAACGATTAGTCGATGTTCCGGCCCGAAATGTCGACTGATCGTTTCCACGGATGCTGCCCGACCTGCTGAGTTCCTCCAGCGTGTTGTGAGTGTTGCTTTGATCCCAGCATCTGCAGAGTATTTTGTGTTTAGCAAAACAAGCCCCTTTTCTCTCTCGGACCCACCTACCCTCTCACAGTCACACACACTCCAGTCCCAGTGTAGCATATCCAAAATCACATTATATAACCATATAACAATTACATATAACAATTATATATGGTTATAAAATCACATTATATAACCATAAGACTGTAAGACATAAGACATAGGAGCAGAATTAGGTCATTTGGCCCATCAAGTCTGCCATTCCATTCCATTCCATTCCATCATGGCTGATTTATTATCCCTCTCAATGCCATTCACCTGCCATCTCCCCATAACCTTTGACACCATGATCAATCAAGAACCTATCAAACTCCACTTCAAATACACCCAGTCACTTGGCCTCCATGGGGTCTTTGTCAATGAATTCCATAGATTCACCACCCTCCAGGGAGCCTAGGGCCAGAGGGCACAATCTCAGTATAGAGGGATGTCCACTTGGAACGGAAAGGAGAAAGAATTTCATTAGCCAGTGAGTGGTAAATTTGTGGGATTTTTTGCCACTGGCAGCAGTGAAGGCCAAGTCCTTATGTATATTTTAAGGCAGATGTTGATGGATTCTTGATTAGCCTGTGCATGATGGGATACCAAGAGAAGGCAGACAAATGGGGCTGAGAGGACAATTGGATCAGCTGTGATGAAATGGTGGAGCAGACTTGATGGGATCAATGGTCTAATTCTGCTCCTATATCTTGTGGTCTCATGGTCTCTGGCCAAAGCAATTTTTCCTCATCGCTGTTCTAATTGGATGTGAGGCTGGGCCTCCTGGTCCTAGGCTCATACTGGACCCCTCAGCTTGGCAGAACAACATAAGCAGCAACAGCAATGAAATAACAGAACAAAAGAAGATAACAACAGCCCAACAAGCCTCTTTCTCACCCTCTCACTCACTCATCCCCTCACACACAGACAGGCCTCCAGGCTGTCTCCACACCTCCAGCCCTTCCCCAAAAGGTCTGGCTGCGAGAAGCATGCTCACCATTGAAAGGAAAGTTGTGTGTTTGGGTCCCACCACAGAGACATGAGTGCAGTCATGAGTTCCTGTGGAATGCTTTGGGTTTTGATAATATTGTCAGTAGGAAATGGCATAAATTGATGTTTCACTTCAGTATTACAGGGAAGAAATTCATTCTCAGTCACTAGAAATAAACTGCATTGTTCAGATGTGCATTGGAACAAGTTTCAGAAATACAATTCACTTGAATTCAACAAAATCAAATTTTCAAACACAATGTAGTCACTTCTATATGGTATATGCAGTGAAGGAAGCCAAGGACAAATTTCTATTGCTCTGTGTTCTCTGAAAGATTGTGAATGTCTCACATCATTAAAGGCTTAACACCCCGAGCACCGGAAACAGCAATGTGTAACTGCAGAGGATTTCGCCAGTCCTCTCTGTGCTTCCCCTGGACTTCACAGCCAAGAAGGTTCACTCTGGAGTGAGAGTAAAAGCAGTTTGTGTGTGTGTGTGAGAGAGAGAGAGAGGAGGAGGAGGAGGAGGAGATAGAGCAGGGAGAGTTTGAAAAGAAGACGTGCCTCAGAGTTTGGAGGAAGGTGCTACAAATGACAGAGGAACATAAAACAGAATATTCATTTCCATAGATGCTGCCTGACGGGCCGAGTTCCTCCAACATTTTGAATGTGCTTCTTTGGATTTTCAGCCTCTGCAGACTTTCTCGGTTTATAAGACAAAATAGACAGCCAGTATCTTTCTCGCTAGGTCAAAATGTCTACTATTTGAGGGCAAGCATTTAAGGTGAGAGGGACAGGTTTTTCAGGGTGGTGGGTGCCTTGAATGTGCTGCCTGGTTTGGTGTTGGAGGTAAATACAACAAGAGGTGTTTAAGAAACTCAAGAAAAGGCTCATAGAACACTGCATCACAGAAGCAGGCCCTTCAGCCCATCTAGTCCATGCCAAACCTTTAATCTGTCTAGTCCTTGGACCATACCCCTACATATCACTCCTATCCATGTACCTATCCAAATTTCTCTTAAATGTTGAAGTTGACCCTGCATCCACAACTTGCACTGCCAGCTCATTCAACGTTCTCATCATCCTCTGAGTGAAGTTCCCCTCAGATTCACTTTAAACATTTCAGGGGAATGTTGTCAAGGGGAACATGAATGTATAATGTGAACAAATTTGCGACCCATTATCTCAGAAAGCATGTGCTGGCATTGAAGAGGGTTCAAAGGAGGTTTATGAAAATGATCCTGGAAATGAAAGGGTTAATGTTTGAGGAGGATTTTGAGCCTGTATTCACTACAGTTCAGAAGAATGAGGGGAGGCTTCATTGAAACCTATAGAATATTGTAAAGCCTAGATCGAGTGGACTTAGAGAGGAAGTTTCCAGAAGCTTTCTGTCATGGGGGAGTCTAGGACCAGAGTGCAGAAACTCAGAAGAGAGGATGTCCATTTACAACAAGATAATGAGGAATTTAAAAGCACAACACGAGGAGTTCTGCAGATGCTGGAAATTCAAGCAACACGCATCAATGTTGCTGGTGAACGCAGCAGGCCAGGCAAGAGGTACAGGAAGAGGTACAGTCGACGTTTTGGGCCGAGACCATTCGCCAGGACTAACTGAAAGAAGAGCTAGTAAGAGATTTGAAAATGGGAAGGGGAGGGGGAGATCCAAAATGGTAGGAGAAACATAGAAACATAGTAAATAGGTGCAGGAGTAGGCCATTCAGCCCTTCAAGCCTGCACTGCCATTCAGTATGATCATGGTTGATCATCCAACTCAGAACCCTGTACCAGCCTTCCCTCCATACCCCCTGATCCCTTTAGCCGCAAGGGCCATATCTATCTCCCTCTTAAATATAGCCAATGAACTGGCCTCAACTGTTTCCTGTGGCAGAGAATTCCACAGATTCACCACTCTCTGTGTGAAGAAGTTTTTCCTAATCTTGGTCCTAAAAGGCTTCCCCTTTATCCACAAATTGTGACCCCTCATTCTGGACTTCCCTAACATCGGGAACAATCTTCCTGCACCTAGCCTGTCCAATCCCTTTAGGATTTTATAGGTTTCAATAAGATACCCCCTCAATCTTCTAAATTCCAGAGAGTATAAGCCTAGTCGATCCAGTCTTTCATCATATGAAAGTCCTGCCATCCCAGGAATCAATCTGGTGAACCTTCTTTGTACTCCCTCTATGGCAAGGGTGTCTTTCCTCAGATTAGGGGACCAAAACTCACACAATACTCCAGGTGTGGTCTCACCAAGGCCTTGTACAACTGCAGTCGTACCTCCCTGCTCCTGTACTCGAATCCTCTTGCTATGAACGCTAGCATACCATTCACCTTTTTCACCACCTGCTGTACCTGCATGCCCACTTTCAATGACTGGTGTATAATGACACCCAGGTCTCGTTGCACCTCCCCTTTTCCTAATCGGCCACCATTCAAATAATATTCTGTTTTCCTGTTTTTGCCACCAAAGTGGATAACCTCACATTTATCCACATTAAATTGCATCTGCCATGAATTTGCCCACTCACCTAACCTATACAAGTCACCCTGCATCCTCTTAGCATCCTCCTCACAGCTAACATTGCCGCCCAGCTTCGTGTCATCGGCAAACTTGGAGATGCTGCATTTAATTCCCTCATCTAAGTCATTAATATATATTGTAAACAACTGGGGTCCCAGCACTGAGCCTTGTGGTACCCCACTAGTCACTGCCTGCCATTCTGAAAAGGTCCCGTTTATTCCCACTCTTTGCTTCCTGTCTGACAACCAATTCTCTATCCACATCAATACCATATCCCCAATACCGTGTGCTTTAAGTTTACAAGACAGGAGGGGGAGGGATGGAACCAAGAGCTGGACAGGTGATTGACAGAAGGGATATGAGAGGATCATGGGACAGGAGGCCTACGGAGACAGAGAAGGGGGAGGGGGTAAAGCCCAGAGGATGGGCAAGGGGTATAGTGAGAGGGACAGAGGGAGAAAAAGGAGAGAGAGAAAAAGAATGTGTGTATAAAAATAAATAATGGATGGGGTATGAGGGGGAGGTGGGGCATTAGCGTAAGTTAGAGAAGTCAATGTTCATGCCATCAGGTTGGAGGCTACCCAGACGGAATATAAGGTGTTGTTCCTCCAACCTGAGTGTGGCTTCATCTTTACAGTAGAGGAGGCCGTGGATAGACGTATCAGAATGGGAATGGGACGTGGAATTAAAATGTGTGGGCACTGGGAGGAATTTATTTAGCCAGAGAGTGAAAAATCTGTGGAATTCATTGCTGCAGACAGCTGTGGTGGCCAAGTCACTGAGTATATTTAAAACAGAGGTTGACAGGTTCTTGATTAGTCAAGGCATCAACGTTATGGGGACCTGGCAGGAGAATGGGATTGAGAAGGAAAATAAATCAACCATAGAAACATAGAAAACCTACAGCACAATACAGGCCCTTCAACCCACGATGCTGTGCCGAACATGTACTTACTTTAGAAATTATCAAGGGTTACCCATAGCCCTATATTTCACTAAGCTCCAGGTACCTATTCAGGAGTCTCTTAAAAGATCCTATTGTATCCACCTCCACCAACATCACCAGCAGCCCATTCCACACACTCACCAATCTCTGCGTAAAAAACTTACCCCTAACATCTCCTCTGTACCTACTTCCAAGCACCTTAAAACCTATAATGGAATTGCAGAGCAGACTCAGTGCCTGGATGGCCCAATTCTATGCCCATATTTCATGGAATGGAGGGATGTGGACCATGTTCAGGCAGAAGGGATTAGGTGTCATTAGCTTAATTGGTTCAGCCCAACACTGTGGGCTGAAGGGTTTGTTCCTGTGCTGTACTCTTCTATGTTCTATAAGACATGTTCTGTTTGCTCCCTTGTGTCTGCTATGCTATTCCGTACGACCATGGAGGAATTTTTACCTTTGTGTTCACTCAGATCTTGATTCCGTTCAGATCTAAGTAGTCTCTGGAACTGAGCCTCCACACCCTTCCTGGTAGAACAATTTTGAACGCTCACACCCAGCATTCATTGAGACTGGTCTACCACCTCTTCTCTCAGTACAGAGCTATTACAGCTCAGGGTGTCTGGGTTCACAGTTCAATTCTGACGTCTTCTAAGAGTCTGTACATCCTTCCTGTATGTACTTGGGTTTCCTCCAGGTGCTCTGGTCTTCCCTCCAAATGTCTAAAGACATACTGGTTAGCAGGTTAATTGGTCATTGTAAGTTGTCATATGATTAGCCGAAGGTTAGATTGGTGGGTTGCTGGGTGGTTCAACTCGTTGGGCCAGAAGGGCCTGTTCTGTGCTGTATCTCTAACTAAAATAAAATATATAAATAAACAACGTCTGTGGATGAGAGCTTCCCTCAAAAATTGGGTCATGTGACCAAGATTAATTCAAAATGGGAAATAGAACGTAAAAACATTGAACACTACAGCACAGCACTGGTCCGTCAGCCCATGATGTTGCGCCAACATTTTAACCTACACTGAGATCCATCTAACCCTTCCCCTCCACATGGCCCTCCATTTTCCGTTCATCCATGAGTTGCCTGAATGTCCCTATTGTACCTCTGCCAGCATGTTCCATGCACCCAGCACATACAACGCAGAACAATCCAGCATAGTATAGGCCTTTCTGCCCATGATATGGGATCAATTTTTTAACCTACTCCAACATCACTCTAATTCTTCCCCCATCCACATGCCTATCTGAGAGTCTCTAAAATGAATATTATGATAGACACAGTGATTAAATTACTGAAGAGTTACATAGCAACCTCAGAGCAATGATTCAGCAGCATAATACCATCTTTCAGGGGGAGCTTCAATCCAACTTACTGAATATGTACCATTATGCTCAATTATAATTCCATACTCACAGGGTCTCGTCACGTCCATCTGCAAATGGATACTGGACTTCTTACAGAAAGGACGCTGTCACTCTGTGGGGGCAGCAATGTTTCTGGTCCCATTACGCTGAGCTCTGGCGCCCCCCCAGGGCTGTGTGCTCGGCCTGCCACTGTTCACCCTGCTGACGCTTGACCGTGTCGCAGGATTCGGCTCAAACTGTGTCATCAAGTTTGCGGATGACACAACAGTGGTTGGCCTCATCAGCAGCGATGATGAGAGGGAGTACAGAGAGGAATAGGAGTGGCCGGTGGACTGGTGTGAGAAGAACGACCTAAGTCTGTGCGTGGAAAAGACCAGGGACATCATTGTGGACTTCAGGAAGGTGCAGATGAACTATCCCCTCTGCGAATACATGGTTCTTCCGTAGTGAGAGTTAAATGCACCAAGCTCCTGGGAGTTCACATCACAGATTACCTCATCTGGTCCCTTAATATCAGCTCCCTGAGCAAGAAGGCACAACAACCCCTCCACTTCCTGAGGAGATTGAGGCGAGCCTCTCCCCACCCTGCCATCTTAACTGAATTTTACAGAAGCACCATTGAGAGTGTCCTGGCAAGCTACATCCCCATCTGGTTTGGGAGCAGCAGAGCATCGGACTGGAAGGCCCTACAAAGCACTGTGGGAACAGCTGAGAGGGTCAGAGGTGTCTCCCAACTTCCATCAGGGACATTTATCAGGAGCGCTGCATACGCAGGGCCCTTGGTTTTACTGAGGGTCCCATCCATCCATCCAGCATCCCCTTTGACTTTCTAAAATCAGGCAGGAGACTACGATGCATTAAGACAAAACGGTCGGGATTGGAAACAACTTCTTCCCTCAGGCCATTGGGCTTCTGAACTCCTTGCCATGATGCATTCAAAATGTCACCGGTTAATCTTTTCTATACCTTACAATATTTAATTTATGCAATTTACTTTGTTTACTTATGCACAATTTGTAGATTTTATCCTTGCTTTTGTAGTTTATTGTGTGTTCTGTGTACTACTGTGCTTTTCATCTTGGTTCAGAGAAACATGATCTAGTTTGCTGGTCTACATGTCTATTATTGTGTGTCATGAGTGTGTTATGTGTACTACTGTGCTTTCCATCTGGGTATGGAGAAATGCTGTCTCGTTTGACAATATACATGTATGTATTTAAATGACAATAAACTTGACTTGACTTGATTCCACTGTTATAAGACTATTGAATAACTGGTACAATAAGATGGACTCTTCACTTCACAATCTACCTCATTATGATTTTTGCACTTTATTGTTTACCTGCACTCACTCACTGAAAGTTTACGGAGTGCCAGACCACCTACTGAGAGCAATAGAGTCCAGCTATACCAAAACCATGGCGAAAGTTGTATCACCAGACGGAGAAACAGCAGTGTTCGAGACCCTAGCTGGTGTGCTGCAAGGAGACACTCTGGCACCCTACATCTTTATAATCGTCCTTGATTACGCTCTGCGTCAGGATACCAAAGATCATGACAAGCTTGGTTTTACCATAAAACCAGGGCGAACCAAAAGGGTCAGACCAGTTACGCTCACAGATCTCGATTTTGCAGATGACATAGTCCTGCTCTCTGACCAGATGGAGGAAGCTCAGCAGCTACTGACAAAAGTGGAAATTGAATGCAAGGAAGCTGGACTTCAGCTAAACGCTAAAAAGACAGAGTGCATGGCGTTTAACTGTGACGAAGGTACTCTCAAGACCGTAGAGAATGATACCATTAAGAAAGTCTTTGACTACAAGTACCTCGGGTCAAGAATGATGAGTTCGGAGAAGGACATAAAGATACGGAAGGCGCTGGCGTGGAGGGCTGTGAACGACACGAAGGAAATCTGGAAGTTGAACCTGACCAGAGGGCTTAAAAAGAGGATTTTCATAGCAGTCATAGAGTCCATTCTCACATACAGATGTGAGAGGTGGACACTCACCAAGACTATGCGAAAGTCTCTAGATGGTTGCTATACACGAATGCTCCAGATGGCTCTTGATGTGAGTTGGCAATAGCACATGTTGAATGTTGAGCTCTGTAACAACCTACCGATGCTCTCCACTAAAATCGAGGCGAGAAGACTGCAACTAGCGGGGCACTGTCTACGCTACCCCGAGCTACCTGCCAGCCTAGTCATCATATGGGAGCCCAAGCACGGGAGGATGAACCCTGGGCGCCCTCCCAAGACTATGGTCAACACACTCCTAGAAGACAGCGGCGCAGCTAATGTAGATGAACTGAACACACTGATGAGAGAGAGGGAGAAGTGGAGAGTCCGTCATCGTACCCGACACTGACCCTCTAGGCCTGAGTCGACGTAGTAGTAGTGTACTCACTCCTATGTAGCTGTTACACTTTATTCTGCATTCAGTCACAGTTTTACCTTGTCCTACCTCAATGCACAGCTATCTTATGGTAATTAATCAATCTGTATGGATGGCATTTATAAACTCAAGAGATTCTGCAGATGCTGAAAATCCAGAACAACACATGCAAAATGCTGGGGTCAGCAGGTCAGGCAGCGTCTACGGAAATGCATAAAGAATCAAAGTTCTGGGCTGAGACCCTTTATCAGGACTCTTTCTGTAGATGCTGCCTGGCCTGCTGAGTTCTTTCAGCATTTTGTGTGAGGATAGTATTTAGTTTTATTTAGAAATACAGCGCAGTGACAGGTCTTACAGGCCAACAAGCCCATGCAGTCCAGTTACAGCTATGGTATCAGTTAATCAGGTTTTGGAATATGGAAGGAAAATAGAGCACCCAAAGAAAACGCACACAGTCATGACGAGAACATACAAGCTCTTTGCAGACAGGAGCAGAATTGAAACCGGATTGCTGGTGCTTAAATAGTGTTAAACCAACCAAAAATACTTTGCAGGTCAGTCCATTCCTGTGAAGAAGGAGGACATTTCATCAAAGTAAATGGAATGTTGAAATGGCAACACAGTTTCTCTCTCCATTGCCCAGGTGAAATTTTTGACATTTTTTGAGAAAATTTACAAGGATGTTGCCAGGACTTGAGGACCTGAGTTATAGAAAAATGTTGAAAAGATTAGGACTTGATTCCCTGGAGCGCAGAAGAATGAGGAGAAATTTGATAGTGGTATATAAAATTATGTGGATTATAGATAGGATTGATATAAGCAGTCTACTTCCACTGAGGTTGGGTGAGACTAGAACAAGAGGTGATGTGTTAAGGGTGACAGGTGAAATGTTTAAGGGGAACCTAAAGAGGAACTTCTTCATTCAATGGGTGGTGAGAGTGTAGAACGAGCTAACAGTAGAAATGGTGGTTGCAGATTTGATTTCAATACTTAAGAGAAATTTGGACAGGTACATGGATGGGATGGAGGGCTATGTGCTCTGTGTGCTGGTGGATGGGATTAGGCAGGATAATGGTTCAGCTCAGACTGGATGGGCCAAAAGGCCTGTGTCGTACTGTAGTGCCCTATGACTACGACTCTTATCTCCAGCAGATGCCGGCCACCCATCTTAATTTTACTTCCCACTGCCACTCCAACATGTTGGTAAGTTGGTCCATGACTCCTCTTCTGCATGATGAGGCAATATTCAGTTTGGAGGAGCTTACTGCCATATTGCCTCCAATCTGACAGCATGAAAATTGACTTCTCCAACTTATGGTTAATTTCACTGCCCCTTGGCCCCTTTCGCTTCGTCTCTTCTTTTCCATTTCCTATTCTGGCTCTGCTCTTATCCCTTCTCTTTGCCTTCTCCTGCCTATTACCTCCCTCTGGTTCCCCTTCTCCTTCCCTTTCTCCCATGGTCCACTGTCCTCACATATCAGATTTCTTCATCTTCAAACTTTTACCTTATCCACCCATCACCTCCCAGCTTCTCCACCAACCCACCTTCCCCCTCACCTGATCTCACCTATCAACTGCCAGCCTGTGCTCCCCCTCTCCACCCACCACCTTATTTGACTTGTACCCCTTCCTTTCCAGTCTTGATGAAGAGTCAAGGCCCGAATGCTTTCAATGAGATCCCCCCCTCATTCTGCAACACTACAGTCATCATCTTGTTGAACCCCAAGCCTGCACTTGGCCCGGCACACTCAACCTTTTCTAGATCTCACTCAGCTGTGTTCTGCCTCTGTGAGGACTTTAGGGGAAGTAGACACTGGTTATTCATCTCAATGCTTCCTTCTGAATATTGCGGCACATGTCTTAATCTTGTTTTTATTTTGCACTTGCCTGCTGGTTTTCATTCAATGAGGAGAATCGCAGTCATGGGGCTGCCACCTTATGCCCGCTGTTGAAATGCCCGCCACTGTTTACAAGTGGAAATGCCAGCGCAGCAGATCTTTAACTTGCGGCATCTTGCGGTTGCTTACTTGCTCGGTGCCAAGAAAACAAACTCTCCCTCAATATCGCAAAAACAAAGGAGCTGGTTGTGGATTACAGGAGGAATGGAGACGGGCGAACCCCCATTGACGTCAATGGATCTGAGGCTGAGACGGTGAACAGCTTCAAGTTCCTCGGCATCCACATCACCGAAGACCTCACGTGGTCTGTGCACACCAGCTGTGAGGTGAAAAAGGCACAACTGCACCTCTTTCACCTCAGATGGTTGAGGAAGCTTGGTATGGGCCCCTAAGTCCTAGGAACTTTCTACAGGGGCACAACTGAGAACATCCTGACTGGCTGCATCACTGCCTGGTATGGGAACTGTACTTCTCTTAACTGCAGGACTCTGCAGAGAGTGGTGCGGACAGCCCAGCGCATCTGTAGTTGTGAACTTCCCATGAATCAGGACATTTACAAGGACAGGTGTGTAAAAAGGGCCCATAGGATCATTGGAGACCCAAGTCATTCCAACCACAATCTATTCCAGCTGCTACAAACCAGGAAGCGATACCGCAGCATAAAAGCCAGGACTAACAGGCTCCGGGACAGCTTCTTCCACCAGGCCATCAGACTGATGAACTCACGCTGATTTGAGTGTACTCTATATTACATTGACTGTTCTATTTATTATATATTATTATAAATTACTATGATTGCACGTGGCATATTTAGATAGAGACATAACATAAAAATTTTTCTCTTCAAGTATGTGAAGGATGTAAGAAATAAAGTCAATTTAATTCAATTTCGCCTGTGGCCTACTGCTTCCAAGTGTTGCTCAAGCAAAGAATAAGACAGAAAGAGCAATGTACACTAATCGCTGGAGAAACTTGGCACATCCAGCAGCATCTATGGAGAGCAATATACAATCAACGTTTCAGGACGACGCCCTTCCTCCGGACTCGATAAAAAGAGACGAGCTTACTTTGATGGGTTATGGATACTGCCATAGCACTAACACCAACGTACTGGAGGAGGCCAATGTGAACAATATCTCCACCGTGATACAGCAACACCAACTCCGATGGATAGGCCACGTCGTCCAGGTGCCCAGCTCACGTCTCCCCAAACAGATCCTTTACTCCCAGTTGAAGGAAAGTCAGTGAACCCTTGGTGGGAAAAAGAAACACTTCAAAGACAACATCAAAACCATCCTGAAGAAATTCAATATTGCATCTAAAAACTAGGTAGACGTGCACTCTATGGGTACACTTGGAGGAAACCTCTTCGAGATGGAGTTGCGCTACATGAGAATGACCTCCGTTGTACCATAGGGAACAAGCAGCAGCTGTGAAAGGAGAGACTGAACAACCACTGACCACAGACACCACTTACTCGTGTCCACACTGTACCAGAATATGTGAATCCTGGATTGGCCTCTACTGCCTCATGAGGAGGACATCATACTCAACTCGAGTGATCGCACTACTACTCCTATTACATTATATCAGCCGCCCATTACCCCTTCTCTTGCCAGAACCCAATGGAAAGTAAAATAAAGAAAGAAGCAAAACAAGACTGGCCACCGATCTCAGGACATATAGAATAGCTTTACTGTCTGCAACCAGAGCTGATTGGCTTGGCTATTTCTGCTTTTCATTGTGGCAAAAGAAATCCTTCAGTTTGTGAATTTTCCTGAAAAGTTGCCTTTGGAGTTCCACAATGGATCTCCTAGTGGGTACCTCAGGGATAATGGAATTGATGGCTTTGTAGCCAAGCTTGCGGATGATACAAAGGTAGGTGGAGTTGAAGATAGGCAGAGGGTCTTATGGTCTAATCCACTGCAAAGTCAGCAGGAAACAAACACTTAATAATTCAAAGTTCAAAATACTTTTATAATCAAATTATGTATAAATTATATAACATTGAGATTCACCTCCTTACAGGGCCACAAAACAAAGCAACCCAAAAGAACCCATTTAAAAAAACGGTAGTATAATGGTTAGCACAGTGCTTTACAGTACAGGCGACAGGGGTTCAATTCTCTTACTGCCTATAACAAGTTTGTAGGTTCTCCCCGTGACCGCGTGGGTTTCCACCGACTGCTCAAACTTCCTCCCACAGTCCAAAGATGTACTGGTTGATAGATTAATTGGTCATTGTAAATTGTCCCGTAATTAGGCGAAGGTTAAATCAGAGGATTGCTGGGTGGGGTGGCTGGAAGGGCCAGAAGGGCCTACTCCGCGATAAATAAAATATGAACTCTGACAAACACCAAATGTGCAGAGAGAAAAACAAAACATGCAAACAATAAAAGTAAGCAAGTAGCATTCAGAACAAAAGTGAGTCCATAGACATGAAGCCCGAGGCAACCAGCGCAGGCCACAGCCTCAGCCTCAGGCTGGCGCAGAGCCGAGTAAATGTAGTGGAGCAGTGAGCAGATCCAGCCCAACCCTCCCCTCTTGTCCTGACACCCTGCCTGGTGTTTAAATTGTCTAAACATCGTGTCGTTCCCCGCACTGGGACCTTCGCCCTGCTGCATCGGTACGCTCTGGGCCTGGGCCCTGCCACCACATTTTGGCTCTGACACTGTAATCACGATCGCTAATGACAGTGTAATAGCTTGAGCTTCCTCATGACCATCACCCAAAGGACGAATAATTCTGAGGGAGAAATCAGCATTTCCCTGCCCGTTGGTCTATCGCCTTTTTTGAAATTATAGACATTTATCCAGCAGTGATAATCAGATTAATTTTGCTCAAACTTCTTCACTCAGAGAGTAGTGGGAGTGTGGAATGGCTCCCTGTGGAAGTGATGGATACAGTCTTGATAGTCACATTTGAGAAAAGTTTGGATAAGAATATGGATGTGAGGGGTGCTGAGGGCTATGGTCCAGGTGCGGGTTGATGGGACTATGCAGAATAACAGTTCGACACAGGCTAGATGGGCTGAAGGGCCTGTTTCTGTGCCATAGTGCTCTACACTATATCAGTCCTGCCCAAAGGGTCTCAATCAGAGAGGCATTAAAATAAATGCATCCAATTATTCACATAATAGATTCTGCAGATGCTGGCAATCCAGAGGAACATGCACAAAATGCTGAAGGAATCAGCAAGTCAGGCAGCATCTATGGAGAGGAAAAAACTCTCAGGCTGAGATCCTTCATCAAGACTGGAAAAGAATGGGGAAGAAGAAGGTGGGAGAGAGGGGAAAGAGTACATACTGGCCAGTGAAAGGTGAGACCAGGTGGGGAGGAAAGTGGGTGGCTGGGGGAGGGCGTATGAAGTGAGAAGCTGAGAGGTGATAGGTGGAAGAGATAAAGGGCAAAATAAGAAGGAATCTGATAGGACAGGACAGTCAACCATGGGAGAAAGGGCATGTAGGCTATTTCCTCCATTGATGCTGCTCGACCCGCAGTACGTTTCTGCTCCAGATTACAGATTCTGCTCTCTCCTGCATCTCTGTAAATATTTTGGGGAGTGTGCTCGTGCCTCTAGGCCAGTTGCTGATCTGATAAAGTTGCTCAGAGAAGCCTTCGGTGAAGCAGATACAGGGAAACAAATTGGCACAACGTGGTGGAATTGTGAAAATGGATTACTGAAAGGGATGCAAACAGCGTTATGAAGACAGATGCCCGATCGCCCCTCACCCCTAATAGATGCTTCAGGGCTGAGATAATCTTGGATGATATGTAGGATTGAGTGGCGTTAATAATACCTTATGAAGTGCTGGTTTGAAGGATTTTTAGTGTTTGTCTTTAAAAATAATTGTGGCACGCACATTTATAAAGACTATAATTTGAAATTACAGCTGTGACTCTTTGAGTTTATAAGAATCCCTGAAATAACACAGTGACAAGTCCTTTATTTCACTGAAAAGAAAGCTGCCGGCTTTCAGCGTAACCATGGAAACTACCTGTATTTTGTTCTTCCTCATCAGCCTTCTGCTGAGATCTACTATAGGGCCAGACCCAATTATCGGCAGAAAATACTTTTAAAAATTCACCTGTAATAATGGAGAACGGTATAGTATTGATTGGATTTTTAGAAAAAAAGGTTTGCAATCAGGGATTTATTTGTGTTATAAGTAAATTACTTGCACATAATCAATCAAGGCTTTTTGCTTTTTTGCTTAAAAATGTTATATTTAAGCAAAGGTCAGTTTGATATCCATAGTGCTTTCTTAAATTTCTTTTAATTTCAGGATTGTGAGAATGACATTTCATTTTTAAAAGATACTTCCTCCCTTTGGCTTTGGACTTCACCTCACGTCTTGAATGAGACATTCAACTCATTTCCCACATGCTCTCCCAGGCAGTGTAAAACAGGAACCCAAATTCTATGGAGAAGGAAGGGATGCGGCATTGCAGCCAATGTTAAACGGTCAACCATCATTGATGTGGACTGTCTCAGGAGGGTGGGCCTTGGGCTTGGATGTTCGTGTGAGTAAGAGGGACAAGGAGATGTGGGTCAGTCTATTGGTGTGCCTCGAGATTGGGACCTGGTCTTCGCCTGCTCTGGCGGTCGATGCTGAGGATCAGAGGCCAGGAATCGACCAGAAGTCCACTAGTGGAGACCTGATGGCCACAGGTTGGAGACTGGAGGCCCATCCTGAAGCTGGAGAACTGTCCGTGTGTGCGGGTGGGAAAAAGGGAAGGAAAATTTGCTCAACCAACACACATCAAAGTTGCTGGTGAACGCAGCAGGCCAGGCAGCATCTCTAGGAAGAGGTACAGTCGATGTTTCAGGCCGAGACCCTTCGTCAGGACTAACTGAAGGAAGAGTGAGTAAGGGATTTGAAAGTGGGACGGGGAGGGGGAGATCCAAAATGATAGGAGAAGACAGGAGGGGGGAGGGATGGAGCCAAGAGCTGGACAGGTGATTGGCAAAGGGGATATGAGAGGATCATGGGACAGGAGGCCCGGGGAGAAAGACAAGGAGGGCGGGAACCCAGAGGATGGGCAAGGGGTATAATCAGAAGGACAGAGGGAGAAAAAGGAGAGTGAGAGAAAGAATGTGTGTATATAAATAAATAACGGATGGGGTACGGTGGGGAGGTGGGGCATTAGCGGAAGTTAGAAAAGTCGATGTTCATGCCATCAGGTTGGAGGCTACCCAGACGGAATATAAGGTGTTGTTCCTCCAACCTGAGTGTGGCTTCATCTTTACAGTAGAGGAGGCCGTGGATAGACATGTCAGAATGAGAATGGGATGTGGAATTAAAATGTGTGGCCACTGGGAGATCCTGCTTTCTCTGGCGGACAGAGCGTAGATGTTCAGCAAAGTGGTCTCCCAGTCTGCGTCGGGTCTTGCCAATATATAAAAGGCCACATCGGGAAAATTTGCTGCTGTTATTTTGTCCCTGTTGTACTCTGTTTTGTTGTGTTGTGCGTTCATTCACCTCAACCCTGAACTGATTCCACAACCTATCGATTCACTTTCAAAGACTCTGCAACCCATGTTCTCAGTATTTTTTCTGTTTAATTTGCACAATTTGTCTTCTTTTACATGATGGTTGCTTGTTAGTCCTTGTTTGTGTGTAGCTTTTCATTGATTCCATTGATTTCCTCTGTCCTACTGTGAATGCCTGCAAGAAAATGAATCCCAAGGTCACATATGATGACATACACATACCTTGATAATAAACTTTGAGCACGGTGAGCATGCTATGTTGGTGCTGGAATGTGTGGCGACATTGCCCTGGCACATCTCCAGCTCTGTTGGTTGTTAATATCTTTAAATTATGTTGGTTGTTTATGCAAGCAACATATTTCACTGTAAGTTTTGATGTCCACATGATAAATAAAGGAATCTGAATCTGAATCATTCTGAGGAAATTATTATAAACAGTACCATGTGACAAATAAAACAATAATACAAATCCGATTCTGAATCTGAATCCAAATCCAAATCTGAATCCAAATCTGAATCCTAATCTAAATTCGAATCTGAATCTGAATCCTAATCCAAATCTGAATCTGAATCCTAATCTAAATCTGAATCCAAATTTGAATCTTAAAACTGAATCTGAAGCTGGATCTGAATCGATTCCAAATCTGAATCTGAATCTGAAAATGAAGCAAGTGATCCGGTCATTGTTTGGGGGAGCATGTTATCCCTGGAAATTTTTCGGTGCTGTTTTTAACTTTCTGAGAGTGATGACACTTTAGAAACAGAGGGAAAGTGCATTTTTTAACAAGGATCATTGATGTGCAGGCCTCAACAGAGATAAGTCCCAAGGAGAATCAGAGAATTGGACATGAATTAAGGATTAGTGACAGAAGAGAATCAGCAGTTTCTGGAAATTCAGAGCAACACACAAAATGCTGGAGAAAATTACTAAACAATCAACATTTCGGGCTGAGACCCTTCATCAGGACCCAATTCCTCACACCCTGATAAAGGCGGTCAGGCAGAAACAGCGACTGTATATTGAGTTCCATAGATGCTGCCTGATCTGCTGAGCTCCTCAGCATTTTGTGTTGCCAAAGGTTAGTGAGAAAGTTTCAGGAAAAATACTTGGCCATCAGGTTACTGTCCATACACTGCTGGCATTCAGGGCACCAGTGAAAGGCTCTTCATCTTTCCATCTCCCTCCATCCCAGGGCTTCCTTCATCATGTTGATAACCTCCTCTCTGTTTTCACTATGTCATCCATGCAAGTCCTGGGAAGAGACTCAAGAATACCACTGCACTCAGATGCAGAGGGATTCTGCATTGCTGTTTCTGTAAAAATATTATTTTACCAGCCCTGAGCTGAACACCAGTATCTGGAGGACCAGTGGACAACTCAGTTTGGCCATGTTTGGAATGGGTCACCCTACTAAAAGCCAAAGTGTAAAGCCCTGACCCCAGCCAGTGTAGCTTTCTGGGTCACTGAGGGACGCAAGCCTCCAAAGCATGACAACAATGTCGTCCTCTTGGTGGTTGGGCATCTGGTTGAAGAGTACACATTTTAAGAGACATAAAAGTTTGCACTGTGAACAAAGTCAAGCTGACTGAAATCAAGTTGAGTTTATCTTAGTTTTATCTTTTGTTTAGACATACAGCATGGTGGCAGGCCCTTCCAGACCAATCACACCAAAGTGACCAATTAACCATCACGTCTTTGGAGTGTCAGAGGAAACCAGAGCACTTGGAAAAAATCCACATGGTCACAGGAAGAATGCACAAATGGACAAACTAAATATACAGCTGATGCTGTAATAGCTTTAATCTAAATTCTACACTACCATGCAACCCAAATGTGTCCAGCATCACTTGCATTGCAAACTCACTTCTGCTGTAGCTCTGATTATAAACCTTTTGACAGGCTCCCTGGGATAACGTGAACCACCTCTGGGATAACCTGAACCCCTCCCTCTGGGATAACCTGAACCCCTCCCTCTGGGATAACTTGAACCCTACCCTCTGGGCCATGCCATCTTTTCACAACTAACATCAGGCAGAAGGTACAGAAGCTTGAAGTCCCATATCACCAGGTTCAAGAGCAGTTAAACTACTCAGTTCTTGAACCAACCAGCATAACTCTGATCACTACCTCAGTAAGCAAACTTTGTTCGAATTGTATTTTCTCATAAAACTTATGTGTAATGAATGATTCATTATGATTACCATGCTGTCTGTAAGGAGTTTATCCATTCTCCCCGTGACTGTGTCAGTTTCCTCTGGCTGCTCCAGTTTCTTCCCACATTCCAAAGATGTCTGCTTTAGAGTTAGTGAGCTGCACACATGCTACATCGATGCCAGAATCATGGCAAGATTCACAAGCTACCCCCAGCACATTCTCAAGCTGTGTTGGTCGTTAAATGCTGCTTATCTGATGCTGCAAATAAGCTTGTCATTGCACCTGTGCTCCACTGTTCAATCATTGCTGATCCTTTTTCCCCACCTCAGCCCTACTTCCCAGCCTTCTCTCCATAATCATTGATGTCGTATCCATTCAAGAACATATCAAGCTTTGCCTTAAATACACACAACAACATTGTCTCCATAGCTGCCTGTGGTAATAAATTCCACAAATTCACCACCCTCTGGCTAAAAAAAATTCTCCCATCTCTGTTTTAAATGGACATCCCTCTATACTGAGGCTATGCCCTTTTGTTCTAGATTCCCCCACCATGGAAAACTTCCTTTCCACATCTACTCTGAATCTCAGCCTTTCAACATTCGAAAGGTTCCAATGAGATCCCCCCTCATCCTTCTAAATTTCAACGATTACAAACTCAGAGCTATTAAATGTCCCTCGTATGATAACCCTTTCATTCTCGGAATTATCCTTGTGAACCTCCTCTGAACCCTCTCCAATGCCAGCACATCTTTTCTTAGATAAGGAGCCCTTTACGGTTCATAGTACTCCAGGTGAAGCCTTACCAGTGCCTTATAAAGCCTCAGCATCACATCCCTGCTCTTGTATTCCAGACATCTTGAAATGGCTGCCAACATTGCATTTACCTTTCTCACCAGCAACGCTACTTGCAAGTTAACCTATAGGGTGTTCTGCATAAGGACTCCTGAGTTTTAAATTTTCTTCCCACTTAGAAAATACTTCACACATTTATTTCTAATACCAAAATGCATGACCATCCATTTTCCAACATTGTATTTCATTTGTCACTTTCTTGCCCATTCTCCTAATCTGTCTAAGTCCTTCTGCATCCTACCTGTTTCCTCAACACTATTTGCCCCCCTACGAATCTTCATATCACCTGCAAATTTAGCAATAAAGCCATCTATTCCATCATCTAAATCATTTATATACAGTATAAAAAGAAGTGGTCCCAACACCAACCCCTGCGGAAAACCACTAGTCACTGGCAACTAACCAGTAAAGGATCCTTTTTTATTCCCACTCAATACCTCCTACCAATCAGCCAATGATCTAACCATGTCAGTAACTTTCCTGTAATACCATGGGCTCTTAACTTGATAGGCAACCTCAACTGTGGCACCTTGTCAAAGATCTTCTGAAAGTCCAAATATACAACATCCTCTGCATCCTCTTTATCTACTCCACATGTAATCTCCTCAAAGAATTCCAATGGGTTCGTCAGGCAAGATTTTCCCTGAAGGAAACCATGCTGGCTTTGTCCTATCCTGTCCTGTGTCATCAAGCACTCCCTAATCTCAATCTTAACAATTGACTCCAACATCTTCCCAACCACTGAGGTCAGGCTAACTGGTCTATATTTCTTTTTTGCTGCCTTCCTCCTTTCTTAAAGAGTGGATTGACATTTGCAATTTTTCAGTCCTCTAGCACTATGCCGGAGTCCAATGATTTTTGAAAGATCATTACTAATGCCTTCACAATCTCTACCTTTTTGAGAAGCCTAGTGTGGAGTTCATCTGGTCTGGGTGACATATGTACTCTCCAGTCTTTCAGCTTTTGAGCACCTTCTCCCTTGAATAGTAACTGCACTCAATTCTCTTCCCACACTCCCTTCAACATCTGGCACACTGCTATTGTCTTCCACAGTGAAGCTGATGCAAAGTACTCATTTAGTTCATCTTCCATTTCCGTATCCCCCATTATTATTTCTCTGGGCTCATTTTCTAGCAGTCCTATATCTACTGTCATCTCTTTTATTTTTTACATACTTGAAAATGCTTTTACTATCCACTTTGATGTTGTTTGCTAGCTTGCTTTCATATTCTATCTTTTCCCTCCTAATGATTCTTTTTGGTTGCTTTCTGTAGGGTTCTAAAAGCTTCCAAATCCTCTGTCTTCCCACTAATTTTTGCTTTGTTGTATGCCCTCTCTTTTACTTTAACATTACCTTTGACTTCCCTTGTCAGCCATGACTCTACTATTTTGCCATTCGAGTATTTTTTTTCCTTCAGTTTGTTCTTCATTCACAAATATACCTCTTTATAATTGTATGCTGAGTGCGATCTGTTATTTTATGCAGACTGGCAATTGCAGGGCAGTAAATCATACAGCATACACACAGACTGGGGTTTGGGTGGGCAAGACATCCCAACTCCACGGATTTGGCAGGACCAAAGTCATCTACTCCCCAGATATACAAAGACAGAGAGAGGTGGGTTTTCATCATGGAATCCAATGGCTGTCAGTGAGGGGCTAACCAGCTACTTTTTCAGAGACACCCAGTAAAAAGGGGCATTGTGGGGCTATCGTCCTGGGATTGAATTTGTTGAATGCAGTATAATTGCCCTAAGAAGTGATGAAGTGGGTTTGTGGTTAAGCCTGTTTTAAACCATTGTCTGAAAAGTGATTAAGATATGTGGTTATGGACGCCGCATGGAGTTAAGCTTGGTGCAATTCAAAGAAATTGCCTTTATGTAATGCTTGTGTTCTAAACAGGGTGGTTATCTGCAGCCCAGATGAATTGTTGATTGGGGTTTTAAACACTGTTAAATCATTAGGAAAAGTTACAGTCATGGAGTGGCAATTTGACCAAATGAAGGGGAACGATCTAGTGTTAGTTCAGACTAGTACTGACATAAAGGGAGTGGATCTGCCTGGTACTGTTGGAGTCTTGGGGGTGGGGAGGGGCAGGCATGGGCCGTTCATATTTTCCAAGGAAAGGGGAGTGTAGGGGAGAGTGTTGAACTGGAAGCCAGGTTTCCCGTAGCTGAGGGCAGAGACTTTAAAGACATGTTGCTCTCAATTCTCCAGAGTAAGGGGATGGAGTGGTCTAATGTGGAAGGTTTAATGAGTCCTCCAGGAGGAGGTGAAAATTCTGAGTTAGTATCAGCCCTTGCATCCCTGGCAGATAAACGGCAAAGTTCACTGGCAGAGAGTGAAAGTTATCGCAGGCTAAGGGTGCTCTCGGAAGTGAAGGCCACCTCCGAAGGGGGAGGAGGAAGTGAAGACTTGGGCGCAGCAGACTTCTCAGGTGCTGAACGAGTGGCAGTGCTCTGATGACGTAAAAAGACAGTGATAGGTATAGAGTCTAAAAGATCCGACTGCTGAAGTTGTGAGTGCCTTAGAGGCAGAAAACCCTTAGCTACTTCCGCAGGATACGTGCAAGCACAATAAAACATATCTTTGGCATGACAGGAAGCCCAATGGACCTCATGAAGGGGTTTAGGAACATGTTTCACGAGAAGGAGAAACTTCCTGCCAACGTTTTTTGGCTAGAGAGACAGTTGTGTTGCTTGCAGCGTAGAGGATCCATCCTGATGGCCGAGGTGAATCAGTTAAGGCTGGACCAAGTGGTGAAGAGTGCACAGTCACAGGACATGATCACTTGCATCCTCTGAATGTCTTGTAAACGCACCCCCTCCCTCTTTTGTTGAGCTATCAGAGAAGTAAGGGAGGAGGAAAATGCAATGGAGGAGCAGGAGACCTCCATCAGCAGGGAACAGTCCTCGGTAGTAGCTTCTGTTACTGAAGTGACCCCTGAGATCCCACAACCAGGGGTGTCACAGAAATTTGTGGCAGGTTTTACAGCTGTGGTATCCTGGTTGTTATTGGTGGGTGCTGCCACCAAGCATGACAAAGCTGACGGGGAGCTGGACCCACTATGGGAACGGACTAAGCAGAGGACTGCCATTAAACAGGGTCCCTTGGAGCAAACGGTATTGTCTGTTACAACTGTGGTGAGGAGGGACACTTCAGACGGGAGTGTGAAGGAAGGGAAACCCTTCGGAAAGTGAGCCCATAGTGATCGAGGCATAAAGAGAGGTCGGGAAACTTCAGAGAAACCCAGTGAGGGAACAATCTGGAGTCTCGGTGGGGGGAACATGTTCCAATCTATGTATCAAGGAAGACACTAAAGTGAAAAACTCTATTCTTGAGGGCTTAGTGGGGCCTAGGGATTGACAGTATTTTTGCTAGAGCCATACTTGACACAGGTTCTCAGGTTACTTTTCTGTACAGATCCTTCTACAGCCGGTATTTGACGCATTTACCATTGACGCCACGCAGTGCCCTACAGCTCTGGTGCCTTAACACTTAATACTGACTATCTGTATGATGGTTACTTGTCATTGAAGCTGGACTTTTCAGAGGCGGATGTGGCAGTAGCTGAGGTCCTTAATACATCAGTGTTGGTTTCTCCGGACCTGGTCGAGAAGGGTGAAGCTTCAGTTGCTGTTCCTATTGTGAGGAGGCTAGTGGGATCCTGCATGCAGAAAATTGAAGATTTACCCTGTGTTGAGAGCTGCTTTTGTGGAAGTGTGTGGCGTCCTAGGCTGGATGATGAGCACAAACGAGGAACAGTGTGGTACACCCAGTCCAAACCTGTCGTGTTACAGCCTGGAGAAGTAGTTAGAGTGACAGGAAACCCCAAATTTCCCAGAATGCCTGATGCTGAGGTTCTCTTGGTGAAGATCACGAAGAGGAGTCATGCTTACTGCTGTGGTACTGGTGAGGCCTGAACTGTAGAAGCCATTGGTTGTATAGGTAAACAGGATGACAGTGATTGTCAGGAACACCTCGGAGAGGGAAGTCACTGTCAGGTGAGAAATGCCAATGGCACTCCTTTTTCTGGTGATTGTAATGTCTAGTTTTCCTATGAGACAAACTGGAGAGAAACCATCTCCTGGAAAGGGAAAGTTGACAGCCAAGTCATTCAGCTTTGGTGACTCCCAGGTACTTGAAGGCTGGAAAAGGAGATTGACAGAGAAGATGTCGTTTCTACTGAGGAGTTTGAAGTGGGTTGTACTCGACACACCAACCGAGTAACAGAGAAAGGTCCCGGTGACTGGCACCCGCCGAAGTGGAGGACATTCGGCAGCATCTGCCGAAGCTGGAATTATAACTGAATCCAGGAGTCCATATGTGTTCCCCATAATGGTGGTGAGGAAGATGAATGGTATGTGATAACTATCAGACTCTGCATCGATGCAAAGTCCCCGAACAGTATAGAGTTCTGAAGATCGAGGATGCACTGGCCTTCCTGAGTGGAGTGAAATGGTTCAGTGTGCTGGAGCTAAGCAGTGAGTATTATCAGATTCCCATGAGTGAGGCTGACAAGCTGAAGACAGCATTCATATGTCCACTTATGTTCTTCCTGTTTGAAAGGATGCCTCGGGGAATGTTAGGAGCCCTGGCTACTTTCCAAAGTGTCATGGAGAATACTGTTGGGTATATGAACCTTTTTGAGGTGCTGGTGCACATGGACGATCTCACAGTGTTCAGATCTACCCTGGAAGAGCACAAGGTGACGCTACTGAAGGTGTTAGGCTGCCTGAAAGCTGAAGGGTTAAAACTGTCACTGGACAAGTGCCAGTTCTGCAATACATCTCCCACGGATGGAGACTACCAATCTATCAAAGATAGAGGAGGTGACCATTTGGCCAAGGCCCAAGAATGTGAGCGCCCTACACTCGTTCCTTGGATTCTGTGGTACTATCGGAGGTTCAGGAAGGAGTACTCTAAAGCGAGCCACCCTTTGAATCAGCTTCTGTGCAGTTACCTTCCTGTGGGGAAGAACGGGAGGAGGATGAAAGGAGAAGATGGTAAAGATGATCTTAGCTCTTCAGACCCTTTTGGAGTAAGAGGGAATGCAAAATGCGAAGAGTCCTTTCAGTTGCTGAAGGAGCTGCTGACAAAACGACCGTGTTGGCTTTTGCAGACTCCCAGCTGCTGTATGTATTGCAAACAGACGCTAACTGAGAGGGCTTAGGGGGCATTCTATATCAGGATCAGGGCATGGGGATGAGACCTGTTGCTTTCATTTCACCCTCCAAGTGAAACTACCCCACACACTAGTTAGAGTTTCTGGCATTGAAATGGTCTGTGGTGGATAAATTGTGATTACCTACATGGCACCAAGTTCGAGGTGAGGACAGAAAACAATCCATTGGCTTATATCCTGACTTCATTGGTTGGTGGTGTTGTCTGCCAATGATTTCATCCTGATGTACCAGCTGGGGAGCCAGAACATTGATGCTGAAGCTTTGCCCCAGTGGGTGCATGAAGGGCTGGAAATGGACAGAGAGTGGAAGAGCGATCCTGCACCTGGAGCTAAAGCAGTGTGTCAGTTTTCTATCATGGGGAAGACAGAGGCAAGGTGAGGACAGTATTGAGCAATGGGTCATTTGGGAGCTTACGGTTGTGCCATTCCACAAGCTTATTGCAACCTGACCACTTTCAATACAAAGCAGTTGCCTGAGTTGAGTCCAGGGTAAGTGGCTGCCACTCAGTGAGATGACTTTGTATAGGTACTGATTGGTCAACTGTTGCATAAGAGAATAAGCTGAAAAGACAAAACACCCTGCTGTACCTCTACTGCTGAGAGAATGGAACAAACTGGAGTTGAGACACCAGGTTCTATACTGGGTCATATCTCCTCCAGGCAGCTTCAGCATTCCCAGTTGGTTTTGCCTGATAAGTATTGGAGGAGTGTGTTGAAGTGGCTAACACGAGGGGCATAGTTTTAAGCTGCTTGGAAGTAGGTACAAGGGGGATGTCAGAGGTAAGTTTTTCACACAGACAGTGGTGGGTACATGTAAAGGTGGTAGAGGCAGATAGAAAAGGGTCTTTTCAGAGACTCTTAGATAGGTACATGGAGCTTAGAAAAATAGAGGGCTATGCAGTAGGCAAATTCTAGGCAGTTTCTAGAGTAGGTCACATGGTCGGCACAACATTGTGGGCCGAAGGGCCTGTAATGTGCCATAGATTTCTATGTTTCTATTTAAGTCACTTCATGATGATTCAAGCCATTTGGGGTTTGACAAGTCAATCTTTGATTGCTCAGAGATTGGTTCTACTGGCCCCGAATGAAGCTTGAAGTCAAAGGGTACTGCAAGTCGTGCATTCGATGTATATGGAGGAAGACGTTGCCTACGATGGCCACTCCTTCATCCCATTTGCAGAGTGCAGGGCCACTTGATCTGGTATGTATTGATTTCCTCCCTATAGAGCCTGATTCCTGCAACACAGCGAATGTCTAGGTTATTACTGATCACTACACAAGATATTAGATTAGATTAGGTTAGATTATGAGGACACGCAGTCCTCTTTTATTGCCATTTAGTAATACATGCATTAAGAAATGATACAATGTTCCTCCAGTGTGGTATCACAGAAACAGAAGACAGACCAAGACTGAAAAACTGACAAAAACCACATAATTATAACATATAGTTACAACAGTGCAAGCAATACCGTAATTTTATAGAAGAGCAGACCATGGGCACAGTAAAATAAGTCTCAAAGTCTCTCGAAAGTCCCAACATCTCACGCAGACGGTAGAAGGAAGAAAACTCTCCCTGCCATGAGCTTCCAGCACCGCAAACTTGCCGATGCAGCACCCTAGAAGCACCTGACCACAGTCCAACTCTCAGTCCGTCCAAAAACTTCGGGCCTCCAACCAGCCCTCCGACACCGAGCACCGAGCACCATCTCTGCCGAGCGCTTCGACCCCAGCCCTGGCTGCCAGCAACAGGCAAAGCCAAGGATTTGAGGCCTTCCCTCCAGAGATTCTCAATCGCACAGTAGCAGCGACAGCGAACCGGGCATTTCAGAAGTTTCTCCAGATGTTCCTTCGTGCTTCTCACGTCCATCTCCATCAAATCAGGATTGTGCACGGCCCCTAGTTAACAAATACGATATCACTTCACCGGAGGGTCCGCGTGTGCTGCGTCACGCCGTCACCTTCTCTTCCCTCCAACATACAACAAGATATGCACATGTCTTTCCTACAAAGGATCAGAGGGCGGCCACTGTGGCCAAAATGTTATGGGAGAAGTATTTTATTCATTATGGCCTTCCCAGATGGATACCAGCAATCAGGGAAGGGATTTTGAGAGGAGCTTCATACATGAGTTACTGAGCATGCATGGAGTCGGGAAGTGGAGGTACTTGTTGACCAAGACCTTATGTGAACCCTACACCTAGTAAGCGGACTCTGCAGCGATGTGGGAGAACGGAAGGACAAGTAGTGGAAAGGCCTGGAAGGGACTTAACCACTGAATGTGTTACAAACTCAGAGGATGAGGGAATTGTTGTATGGTGTATGCTACCCTATGCAAACTCTCGAATAACTCTCAAAGCACACACGTTGGAGATGGCTTTACCTGGTGTATTCGCATTGTAGTGAGAGAGAGAGAGCAATGCACATGCACTGACACAGATCAATACATAGTGCTAAGGGGGCGGGGTGGTGGTCATTGCTCTAAAAGAAATAGATCCTTACATTACATTTCCTCACTCTTTAGATTAATGCAACATACAACTGTCTATGTACAAAACGTTCCATTTTCCTTTCATGACCCATATTCCAAATAAACATGCTTTCACAATAATAACCCATAACTAACTTCATAGTTCTAAACATTCAGTCTTTTTGATAGTGCTCTGTTACTTTCAGGATAGCACCTCTAGACCTGTGAAGTGGCGTCTTATCTAGGACAACAGTTATGGTTTCCGGTATCACGACGCTGTCTGGTGTTTGATTCGTCGTTGCATGAACAGAGCTCCAATACACAAAAAGGAAGCTGTCAACCTTGTGCTGCAGAGAAATGTCCTCCTTGCCCATCACTTTAATAGACTTCTTCAAGGTTCGGATAACCTTTCAGCTACCCCATTCATTGCTGGATGGTGATGAGCTGACTTGAAATGTCTGATGCCATTTTTCTTCATGAGCAGTTGGAGTTCCTCTGATGTGTACTGTGGTCCATTGTCACTCACAGTTGGTTCTGGTAAGCCATTTCTGGTGAAGATAGCCCTCAGGGCAGAGACAGTCTTCGCTGAAGTGGTTGACTTCTTTGATACAACCTTCGGCCACTTCAGATGAGCATCCACAGCAATCAGAAACATGGAGTCCATGAATGGCCCACCAAAGTCAATATGTACTCTTTGTCATGGTGAAGACGACCACTCGCAAGGGTGTAACAGTGCCTGTAAGGGTGCATTTTGAACTTTTTGGGCATCTTGAACAGCTTTTTGCCAAGACTTCAATCTGTTTATCTATTCCTGGCCACCACATGTAGCTCTGGGCAAGACTCTTCATCTTGACTGTATTCAGATGTCCTTCATGCAGATTCTCTAACACTTGGTGCATAGTCTTGGGGGAGCACGAGATCCACATATCAGGGTTCTTTGACATACTGACAGTTGGTCTCATCTCGCTGAGACCTCTGGAAACACAGGATTACCATGAGCTGGCCATCCTTGCATGGTGATGTCATAGACTTTTGACAATATCACATAAATCCTTGCTTCCCTTTGTATTTCGGAATTTGTTACCAGCAACTGGTCCACCAATGCGGTGTGGGACACTTCTGCTGGGTCACAATATAAAACCTTTTTTATTCAGTTGCCAATAGTGGAAAATGTGACAAGCCGTCAGTGTTGCTGTGTTGCTTGGTACCCTTGAACTTTATGTCATAAGAATGGGCTCATAGGAATAGTGCCCAATGTTGTAACTGGGTAGCAGTCATCACTGGAATTCCCTTCCTGGGATTGAAAATAGACAGAAGGGGCTAGTGATCTGTCACTATCATCCTTAAGGTAGTGGTGGAACTTCTTTATTCCTCATCTAGACCAAGGGCCTCTCAGTCGACCTGGGCATAGTTGCGTTCTGCGCTCATCAGAGGTCTTGTGGCAAATGCAATCTGGTGCTCAGATTCATCTTTCATAGTATGTGACAAAACAGTTCCATAAAATGATGCTTCACATGCCAGTCTGATGGACAGGGATGAGTCATAATGGGTGAACAATTCATTGGATGTTATGAGTCTCTTTGTTTCTTTGAATCCTCTTTCACATCTTTCTGACCATTCCCACTTTACTCCTGCTTGTAACTGTACTTCCAATGGATGCAGCACTGCAGCAATGTTTGGTAGAAACCAGTGGTAGTAGTTTACAAGATCCAGCTATGACCTGAGTTGCGACACATTTTCCGGTTTAGGTGTCTGTAGCACTGCTTCAATCTTTTCTTGTGACGTATGTAAGCCATGCTTGTCAATGACATGTCCACAGTATGAGATTTCATTCTTGAAAAACTCACATTTCTCTCTCTTTGCACACAGCCAAACTCACTCAGCCTGGTAAGCACTTTATCAAGGTTCTGGAGGTGCTCTTCATCATTTTAGCCGGTCATGATGATGTCATCAAGGTAACATTGTGTTCCTGGGCTACCTTGGAGCACTTGGTCCAATGTTCTTTGCCAAATTGCTGGAGCTGATGCAAAGCCAATGACGAGACAATTATACTGGAACAGTCCCTTGTGAGTGTCGATCGTGGAGGACCTCTTGCTTGACTCTTCAATTTCAATATGCAGATAGGCTTGTGACAAGTCAATCTTTGAAAACCTCTCCTCGCCTGACAAAGACTCATGGCAGGGGGCACTTGCACAATACGTAGCACTGGTTTGATGCTCACTTTCAAATCCTCACATGTGTGAATGGCTCTGGCCTTTCCTTTCTTGATCACTGGGAGAATTGGTATGGTCCAACGCTCGACTCAACCTTGGAGCGAAATCCACACACCTCCAAGCTCTGCAGTTCAGCATTCACTTTAGGACGTAGTGTGTAAGGCACTGGACGCGCTTTATGGAATCTTAGTGTTGCTGCTTCATTCAATTCAGTTCTGTCCTTCATGGCTTTGAGTTTACCATTTCCCTTCACAAACATCTTCTCATTAGCATTAAGCAGCTGTTCCAGTCTCTGGTTAGTGCTACCATTTGAGCTGCTGTTGCCTGTTGAGGTCACACTGAGAGCTTTCACCGAGTACCATTCTAGTTGGATTTTTCTCAACCATTCAGACACAAAAAGTGCTGGCCCTCCACTTTTCAATACATAAAGCTCTAACTGCTGTGTCTCGCCTCTGTATGTCACCTTCACTTTCAGTTTGCCTTTGGGGGATACTTTTGCACATCTGTAGGTCTTTAGCATCACTGATGTTCTCTCTAAAGGTATCTTAGAAATATTATTGTCTGTTGTCATCGGCCTCTAAGATTATAGACAAAGCTGAGCCTGTATCTAGCTCCATTTTCTGTTTTACACCAGATACATCCATTGTGATCCATATTATATTGTGTTCTTCAGTAATACTATGCAGCTTCAGACATATCAGTTCACCTTTGTCAGACTGCATGGTGTCTAATTCTATTTTATATTTGGTGACTTTATGTATTTGCTTAGTTTTGTGTTTGAGACTTTTTACTCAGTTGTGCTTTTTGTCTGCCTTGTATATTCTCTCTATGTGACCTTGTCTGTGACACTTTCTGCAGACTTTTTATTTGAACCAACAGTCATTTGCATCTTGGGAGGATTTGCCACATCAATAACATCTTTGGCTTTTTGCACCATTCAAGAACATTTTGTGAATTTCACACCCTAGCCTCCTTTTACGTAATTCTGTAGTCCTGTGCTGCAGTCTCTAACGGTATTGCAATGGTCAATGCCCATTCTAAGGTTAGGTCTGTCTTGCCATAGCCTCGTTTAAGTGCTTTGACTGTGCATGCCACATACAATCCTGTCCCTTAATGCATCGGAAAGTCCATCTCTAAAGTCACAGTACTGGGAAAGTTTGTGTAGTTCTACAATGTATTCAGAAAGGCTTTCATCTTTTGACTGGTCGGTTTGTAAAAGTCTAAACCTCTCAGCTATTACCAGTGGTTTAAGGCTCAAGTGATTCTGTAAAATAGTAACAACTTCATCAAATAGCTTGCTTACTGGCTTTGCAGGGGTTGCTAAGTTATGTCAGAGACTGTATGCCTTTGCACTCATTAAGCTAAGTGTAGGCACTTACTTATGCTTCTTCATATTGTTCACATTACAATACAGTTCAACCATCTTGATATACGACTCCCAGCCTTCATTAGCTCTAACAAAATCATCAACATTCCTGACCAAAGCCACCGCCACGTTATTTTCACTTTAAATTCAGCGTGTCTTTCTCTGTTACTCATGGGCTCTTCAGCTTTCTTCTGCTGTTTAACTCTTGCTGTTTCATCCCATATCTGTCAGTGTAGTTGGTGATATTCTCTGACATTCAGGTTCATAGTGGTCATCAATTTGTTGTGTCTGTGCACAACTACATTTCAATTAAATAAATTCATGCAGATGGCTTTAATTGGTGTATTCACATCGTTATGTATTCAAATGTTCTACGAGTCTGTGGTGGCCAGTGCTATCATGTTTGCTGTTGTGGGCTGGGGGCAGCAGGCTGAGGGTAGAAGACACCAACAGAATCAACAAACTCATTCGTAAGGCCAGTGATGTTGTGGGGATGGAACTGGACTCTCTCACGGTGGTGTCTGAAAAGAGGATGTTGTCTAAGTTGCATGCCATCTTGGTCAATGTCTCCCATCCACTACATAATGTACTGGGTGGGCACAGGAGTACATTCAGCCGGAGACTCATTCCACCGAGATGCAGCACAGAGCGTCATAGGAAGTCATTCCTGCCTGTGGCCATCAAACTTTACAACTCCTCCCTTGGAGGGTCAGACACCCTGAGCCAATAGGCTGGTCCTGAACTTATTTCCTGGCATAATTTACATATTACTATTTAACTATTTATGGTTCTATTACTATTTATTATTTATGGTGCAACTGTAACGAAAACCAATTTCCCCCAGGATCAATAAAGTATGACTATGTAGCGAGAGAGCAATGCGCTCGTGTAGACAACAGCGCATGCACATACATAGTGCTAAGCGGGGTGAGAGGGGAGTGGGGGGGGATCATTACTCTAAAAGAAATAGATCCATACATTACAGATGTCAAGATCCCTGATGATCTATCCTTGTCCCAATATATCACTGCAAATACAAAGAAGGCAGGACAGTGGCAATATTTCTTTAGGGGTTTGAGGAGATTTGCTATGTCACCAAAAACACTTGCAAATTTCTACAGAGGTATCATGGAGATCATTCTAACTGGCTGTGTCACTGTCTGGTATGGAGGGTGGGAGGGACTTCACAGGATCAAAAGAAGCTGCAGAATGTTGTGAGCTCCATCAGTCAGCTCCATCACGGGCAATGGCCTCCCCAGTATCCAGGACGCCTTCAAGGAGCGATGCCCCCAAAAGATGGCATCCATCTTTAAGGGTCCCCATCACCCAGGACATGCCCTCTACTCGTTGTTACCATCAGGGAGGAAGTCCTTGAGACTGAAGACACACACTTAACGTTTTAAGAACTATATCGTCACCTCTGCCATCAAATTTCTGAATGGACATTGAACCCATGAGAACTACCTCACTACTTTTGTAGCTTATTTAACTGAACTAGTACTCACAGTAATTCACAGTTCTTATTAAGTATTGCAATGTGCTGCTGTCACTTAACAACAAATTTCATGACATATGCCGGTGATATTAAACCTGATTCTGATTCTGACACCTTAACGTACTGCTGCAGGGAGCAATCTATCTGGATGGTGTGCAAACAAAAGCTTTTCACTGGGACAATAATAAACCAATATCCGAGGCTCTCCATTGGCCGAGGTCAACCATGATGTTCTGTCCCAGCTCTCTACATACGCAAGGCAGGGCAGTACGATATGCAGAGCAAGCTGTTGCCCATGCAGCAGGCTCTCCCTCTCCACACAGCTGATGAACTCAAGAAATGGCTAAGACAGATACAGCTTTGCACCAGGCGTGTTGCAGGATTTACCAGTCAGCATTGAACTCAGTGTAGGACTGTCTTAGGGACTCCAGCTCTAGATTTTACCTTGGGGTTTACTCCTAAAGCCTTCCCAAAGAGTGGGTGTAGCTGCAAGGCAGCGGAGGTTTGAGATCAGGGTTTTCCTTCTCCTAGATGAGTTGCCAGCTGCAGCTGATGAGCCCTATCCACCAGAATACCACTACCAGGAATGATTTTGTAATCCAAGCGAAGCAGGAATGGATAAACCAAAGGATTGGGTGGGGGAGGGTGCTTTTCAACAGAAGGCTCTAGGCCAAGTGCTGAATGATTGGATTATTACAGATAGGTGTCTACTGGGCAGCATGGATGTGGAAAGGATTTTTCCTATAGTTTGTTCTGTAGGCTCAGCCTCTGAATAGAAGGACATTCATTTAGAACAGATGAGGAGGAATTTCTTCAGACAGAGGGTGGCAAATCTGCACAACTCATTGCCACAGCTGACTGTGGAGTTCAAGTCATTGGAAACATTGATGTGGATAACCAGTGTCTGCTTCTCCAAAAGTCCTCACAGACACAGATCGCAGCTGAGTGAGATCTAGAAAAGGTTGAGTGTGCTGGGACAAGTGCAGGCTTGGGGTTCAACAAGATGATGACTGTAGTGTTGCAGAATGAGGGGGGATCTCATTGAAACCTGTCAAATATTGAAAGTTCTCAATAGAGTGGACACAGAGAAAATGTTTCCTATAGTTTGGGAGTCTAGAACCAGACAGCACAACCTCAGAATGGAGGGACATCCATTTAGAACAGAAATGAGGAGGAATTTCGTTAGCCAGATGGTGATGAATCTGTGGAATTCATTGCTACGGATGGCTGTAGTGGCTAAGTTCTTGGGTATATATAAGGTAGCGGTCGATAGGTTCTTGATTAGACAGGGTGTCAAAGGTTATGGGGAGAAGTGGAGAATGACATTGGGAGGGATAATTAAATCAACAATGAATGAATATCAGAGCAGACACAATGGGCTGAATAGCCTAATTTTGCTCCTATGTTTTTATGTAAAAAATGCTAAATATTTAATGGTGTGTCTATAACCCTCGGGATTGCAGAGTGCATCTAGAACCCCAGAGATAATAGGGAATGGTCTGTGATCATGGAGATCTAGAGTTACTTTCCAAACCAAGGGACAACAGACTGAGTCAATTAAGAAAAACATCTTGAGTCTAAAATCTTACAAATACCAAAATGGAGCATTTCATCCGAGAAATATAGTTCTGTGTGGTCCCTAACCCTTTATCGGCTTGGTGTACACAGACAAGTGTGTGATGCTTATCAATTTCACACACTCGGAGCTGTAGAGAGCGAGGGAAGGGGATGCAATAATTTAATTCACCATGTAAATACATGTCATTTCACTAGGGTACTGTCAACGCACAAGGAGGAGCATTGAGGGTGAGAGGACCCTCATTTGCACCTTTCATGAAGGATCCAACCCATCCTGCTCATGGACTGTTTGTCCCACTCCCATCAAGGAGGAGGCTACCTGGCATCCGCTCTGAGACCACCAGACTCAAAAGCTGTTACTTTCACCAAGCAGTAAGAATGATCAACACCTCCACCCACTCATCCATCCCTCCACACCCCCAATCACCACTACTTTATCATTTCCTGTCAGAGCCACCTTATGTACAGACACTACTGTGCCCAGCGTCACTTCTAGGTATGCAAGCTATCTTATGTACTGTATGTTTAATGTATTTTTATTATTATTGTGTTCTTTATCTTTTCTGATTTTTTTTTGTGCTGCAACAGATCCAGAGTAACAATTATTTTGTTTTTCTTTACACCTGAGTACTGGAAATGACATTAAACAATCTTAACTTTTCAATCTTGTTGTGCAAAAAATGCTGAGAACGTCGGCTGTAAAGTGTCCTTAAAAGTGAGTCTGTAGGTCGTGGAATCAGATCTGAGTTGTGGTGGGTGAAGTTATCCCCTCCGGTTCAGGGGCCTATGGTTGAAGTACAATAAGTGTTCCTGGACCTGGTGGTGTGGATCCTGAGGCTCCTGTACCTTCTTCCTGAAGGCAAAAGCCCACGTCGCACCTTCCTGCTGTCGGAGTGCACCCTCGCCCCCAGGTCCCTGCCTCCACACAACCCCCTTCCACCTCCCCAGCCACACTTCCCCACTCTCTCCTTTCCCGGCCTTATCTCAGCTCAGGCAGCTACTCATTAATATTCCGAGCTAGCCGGAGCTGCGCTGGAAACCATTGTCTGATTAATGGGGTGCGCAATCACTCACTTGGTTATCAACTGGTCAGCGCAAACCAGCCGTTCCCAGCTGACAGGATGGAACCACCAGGGAGCCAGCGAGGTTAAAGGAGGCTGACAGATGCCACCTCCTGATTATTATATAATTTACGGTGTGAATAATAACTGCAGATTGGATGTACAAAGCAGGGGTATACGCCGAGAGTGGTGGAGTGGGTCATCGTTTAACCTGCTCGCAGTATCCTCAGACAGTGATTCAGAATCAGAATCAGGTTTATTATCACTGACATATGTTATGAAGTTTCTTGTTTTGTGGCAGTACACTGCAATACATAATAATTAAAAACTATAAATTACAATAAATACGATATTAAAAATTAAATTAAGTAAGTAGTGCAAAAAGAGAGCAAAGCAAATAGTGCGGGAGTGTACATGGGTTCATTGTCTATTCAGAAATCTGATGGCAGAAGGAGAAAAGCTGCTCCTGAAACATTGAGTGTGTGTCCTCAGGCTTCTGTGCCTCCTCCTTGATGGTAGTGATGAGAAGAGGGAAAGTCCTGGATGAAAGAGGTCCTTAATGATGGACACTACCTTCTTGAGGCATCAACTTAAAGGTGTCCATGGGAGATAAGGAGATAAGTGCTGGAGAACATTTCCAAATTCAACTAGGGCCTCACACAACCCAGGCTCCAGAATAATGAGAGTCATGTACACACAAACTCACACACAAGCACACACACTCACACTGATATACTCACACACACACACACGCTCTCTCTATCTCAAACAGCCTCTCTATCATACACAGGTACCATAAAAAACTTTCTTGCTGAGGCATCACAGGTACATAGCCTCAGATAAGCAGCATTCACAAGGAAAGTATAAATTCACCATATATTATGCACATATTTTACAAGAAAAAACACAATTAGAACAATAGACAATAGGTGCAGGAGTAGGCCATTTGGCCTTTCGAGCCACCACCATTCACTGTGATCATGGCTGATCATCCACTATCAGTATCCAGCTCCTGCTTTATCCCCGTAACCTTTCATTCCGCTATTTTTAAGAGCTCTATCCATCTCTTTCTTGAAAGCATCCAGGGACTTGGCCTCCACTGCCTTCTGGAGCAGAGCATTCCACATATCCACCACTCTCTGGGTGAAAAAGTTTTTCCTCAACTCCGTTCTAAATAGCCTACCCCTTATTCTTAAACTGTGGCCTCTGGTTCTGGACTCACCCATCAGTGGGAACATGCTTCCTGCCTCCAGTGTGTCCAATACCTTAATAATCTTATATGTTTCAATCAGATCCTCTCTCATCCTTCTAAATTCCAGTGTATACAAGCCCAGTCGCTCCAATCTTTCAACATACGACAGTCCCGCCATCCCTGGAATTAACCTTGTGAACCTACGCTGCACTCTCTCAATAGCAAGAATGTCCTTCCTCAAATTTGGAGACCAAAACTGCACACAATACTCCAGGTGTGGTCTCACCAGGGCCCTGTACAGCTGCAGAAGGACCTCTTTGCTCCTATACTCAATTCCCCTTGTTATGAAGGCCAGCATGCCATTAGCTTTCTTCACTGCCTACTGTAACTGCATGCTTGCTTTCAGTGACTGATGTACAAGAACACTTATATCTTGTTGTACTTCCCCTTTTCCTAACTTGACTCCATTTAGATAATAATCTGCCTTCCTGTTCTTACCACCAAAGTGGATAACCTCACATTTATCCACATTAAACTGCATCTGCCATGCATCTACCCACTCACTCAGCCTGTCCAAATCACCCTGCATTCTCTTAACATCCTCCTCACATTTCACACTGCCACCCAGCTTTGTGTCATCTGCAAGTTTGCTAATGTTACTTTTAATCCCTTCATCTAAATCATTAATTTATATTGTAAACAGCTGCGCTCCCAGCACTGACCCCTGTGGTACCCTACTGGTCACCGCCTGCCATTCCGAAAGGGACCCGTTAATCATTACTCCTTGTTTTCTGTCAGCCAGCCAATTTTCAATCCATGTCAGTACTCTGCTCCCAATACCATGTGCCCTAATTTTGCCCACTGATCTCCTATGTTGTACTTTATCAAAGGCTTTCTGAAAGTCCAGGTACACTACATCCACTGGCTCTCCCTTGTCCATAAACAAACTAACGTCTATTCTAATGCAAAGTAATCAAAGTGTGTCTAAACTCCAGTGATGAGAGCCTTGCTAGTTGGTTCAAGAACAAAGGGTTGAAGGGAAGTAGCTGTACTTGAAGCTGATGGTGTGGGACTTCAGGCTTCAATACCTCCCGCCCGATGGTAGCTGTAAGAAGATGGCTTGGTCGAGGTGGTGAGGATTTTTGAATCAGAATCAGAATCAGGTTGAATTATCACTGACATATGTCATGAATTTGTTGCTTTGTGGCATGAGGATGGGTGTTACCTTCTTCAGACAACTCCACATGTAAGTACCACCGACACTGTCTGCTAGGAATTTGTACGTTCTCTCTGTAATCATGCCAGTTTCCTCCAGGTGCTCTGGTTTCTCCCTACATTCCACATGAGCAGGGTTCGGGTTGATAAGTTGTGGACATGCTCTGCTGGTGCTGGAAGCATGATGACACAGGTCGGCTCCTCAGCACAATCCTTGCCGGTTTGATTTGACACAAATGATGCATTTCACTGCATATCTCGATATTGCAAAGTACATGTGACAAATAAAGTTAATCTTTGAGTAAATAGCTTAGGGAATGAGATGTCAGCTACCTCTAAAGCAGTGGTTACCCAGTCTGGGGTCTACCCCCTCGGTTAATGGTAGAGGTCTGTGGCACAAAAACAAGTTTGGCAACACCTGTTCTGAAGGATTAAAAAAAGCAGCTAAGGAGTGGGAGTGGAGTTGCCAGAATTACAACATAGAACATGAATAGTACTGCACGGAATTCCCTCCCGGGTTCTCTGAGTTGAACTTGATGCCAACTTCAGCTAAATCCCTTCTGCAGTACAATCTCCCTCCATCTTTGAATATTCATGTCTCTGCCTAACAGCCTCTTAAACTTGGAGTTTTAGACATTCCAGTAATCAGGAACATTTAAGTGGTGATGGGTTTGAAGCTGCAGGAAATGCAAAAGTCACTTTGTGCATCAGATCCCAGTGAGGTAATTGGGGCATTAACATTCCTTGGTGTTGTTTGAAATTGTGCTGGGAGATCATCATATTGATGCCTTGGGCAGTGCTTAACACCCTCAATACTAAGCAAGAACATAGAACGTAGAGCAGGACAGTACAGGCCACTCAGCCCAAGATGTTGTGCTGATCGTGATGTCAGTTTATCCTATACGTCTCCTCCTGTCTATCATGGCAGATAACCACAGTCACTACCTACTCTCGCCTACACTGCACCATAAGAACATAAAGGCACAGGAGCAGAATGAGACCATTTGGCCCCTCAGATCTGCTCTGCCATTTCATCATGGCTGATCCATTATCCTCTCAGCCCCAGTCTCCAGCCTTCCCTCTGTATCCCTTCATGCCCTGACTAATCCAGAATCTATCAACCTCCACCTTGAATATACCCAGAATATGTGGATCCCAGAACAGCCTCTACAGTAGGGGTTCCTAACCTTTTGTTATGCCATAGACCCTTACCATTAACTGAAAGGTCTGTAGACCCCAGAGGAGCGTCTGCTCTACAGCCAACTGAGAACCCACTAATAGACATCTCCTTACGAAAACTTTATACTCGACTCGAATGATCACATTACTAGTACTAAATCCATATCCACAAAATGGAGAAGATGGCGCAACGGCAGCGCACGCGGCCTTTCCGGTGATGAATATCTGTTATCTGTCAAGTAAGGTACCATGCACAATTCTGATTTGATGGAGACAGACGTGAGTACAGAGGAACATCCGGAAAACTTCTGAAATGCCCGCTTCGCTGCCGCTGCTACTGTGTGGTAACCGGAATCTCCAGAACAGAAGGCCCTGAATCCTCGACTTTGCTTGTTTCAGTGGCCAGGGCGAGGTCGAAGGCGCTCGGCAGAGGATAGCGCTCGGGAGGCTGTATCGGAGGGGTTGGTCGGAGGCTCAAAGTTTTCGGACAGATGGACTCAGTGTCGGCTGTGGTCGGCTGCTTTCAAGGCATCGGCAAGTTGACGGTGCCTGGAGGTTTATGGCAGGGAGTTTCTCCCTTTTGCCACCTGCTATCGGGGACTCAGGAGTCGATCGACTCAGGAACTTTTGAGACCTTTTTTTACCGTGCCCATGGTTTGTTCTTCATCAAATTATGGTAGTGTTTTGCACTGCTGTAATTATGTGGTTCTGTCAGTGTTAGTCTTTGGTTCATCCTGTTTTCTGTGATATCACTCCGGAGAAATGTTGTATCATTTCTTAATGCATGTATGCATTTCTAAATGACAATAAAAGAGGACTGTCTACCCTATTAGTGTCCTTTCATAATATTGAACTCCTCTGTCCTACCACCTCCTGGCCTCAATACTCTGGAATGAACTGGACGTTTTCTTCGGGACTTACAACACATTCCAGGAAGAATGGAGACCATTTCTGATTGAGCTTCTCCTGGTTGCCATCCTGATTTTATTGGTCACGTCAGTCTCACGTGACCAATCAGATGAGGAAAGGACTTAGGCAATGCTAACTTGACGCACCGGATCTTTACAATGGGAGACAGGAATGGATGGAAGCCATTCAGCCCCTCACCTTGTGCTGCCCTTTGACCCCGGATAATTTGTTTCTTAACTCACTTGTCTGTATGCCATCCCAGTGGATCAGTCTGTACATAAGTGCATTGAGATAGTGATCCTCAGTTGGTCAGGGTCAACCATGAAGTTGTGTCCTCGGTGTCATACACAAGCCAAGGCAGTATGATATGGAGAGTAGGCTCCCCCTCTCCATGCAACTGATGAATCCAAAGGAACGGCAGAGACTGATACAGATTGATACGAGCGGCAGCCCAGGAATTGCCAATCAGCACTGAACTCAATGTGGGACTGCCTCTTAGGGTCTCCAGCACTGGATTTTTCCCAATGGATTTTCTCCAAAAGCTTTCCCATGAGTGAGTACAGCCACAAGGCAGTGGGGGGTTTAAGATCAGCATTTTTGTTTAACCAAATGAACTGCCAACCATGGCTGACGAGCCCCATCTGGCTGGAGAAATTGGTTTTAAGGCACCATTAACCCGCCTTTGCCCCTTCATCTGTCACTAGAAATGGTTCTGCCAAGCTTAGTAGTTAAGCTACATCTGAAGGCCAGGAGCTGGACTTGATTGTCAAAGGCTATTTGAGACGCTCACCGTTGGCAGTATTTAATAGTTTTCAACCTTAGCCCGACTACACCTCCACCCACCACCCCTTAGGGAATGACAACCTATGACCACCTTAAGGAACCCAGATGGATCATTTCATATTTAAGTAATTGGAGAGAGTGAAAAGGAAACAGAATATATTGTTATTGTTGCAGAGAAAGTGCAGTGCAGACAGACAAAGTACAATGGCCACTATGATATAGATTGGGAGATCAAGAGTTCATATTTTAGTGTATAGGAGTATTATAACAGCAGGGTAGAAGCTGTCCTTAAGCCCAGTGGATCATGCTCTCAAGATTTTGTATCTTCTACCTAACTAGAATAGGGAAAGTCCACTGTGGAGAGGTCCTTGATAGTACTAGCTACTTTACCGAGGCACCAGGAGGTGTAGACGAACTCAACAAAGAGGAGACTGGTTCCTGTGATGGACTAGGCTGTGCCCACAACTCTCTGCTGTTATGCATCCAGATAGGATGCTTTTAAGGTGCCAAAAATAAGGAAGAGAGTCAATAGATCTACACCTATATAGGGTATAATTTTAAAGAGATTAAACAAAAGTACGGGGGGGGGAGATATCAAATGAAGTTTTTTTTTATACAGAGAATGGTGAGTGCATGGAATACCTTGCCAGAGATGATGGTAGAAGTAGAAGCATTGGCAACATTCAAGAGAATCTTAGATCGGCACATGGATGAAAGTAAAATGGAGGGTTATGTGGGAGGGAAGAGTTAAATTGATCTTAGACTAAGTTAAAATGTTGTCACAACATTGTGGTAGTGCTGTAGTGTCCTATTTTCCATATTTATACCTTTCACAACCACTTTTCCCATGGCGTTTTGCAGTTATGATTTGCAGGTGAATTTTCATGGCAGAGAAAGCTTTGGTACAAGTGTTGGTAAGTGGGATTGTTATCGATGGATGAAGGACAGCACAGATATAGTGGGCCGAGTGGCATTTTGAGATTGTCCTCATACCTTCACAAGCATTCATAAAGAAGACATTTGTTAGGATATTGAGTTGTCCTGTAAGTACGATAATATACCATAACCACAGCCATTACTTACTAGTGCCCACTCTGCGCCAGAGTATGTGGGTCTTGGATCGGGCTCTGCAGACACTTGAAGGCAAACCAATAGACAACCCCTTAGGAGAACATCATACTGGACCCATCATATTACTATGATAAGATGGATTCTTGACCTCACAATCTACCTTATTGTGTACCTGTACTGCACTTTCTCTGTAACTGTAACACTTCGTTCTGCATTGAGTTATTGTTTCATCTTGTTCTACCTCAATGCATTGTGTAAAGATTACATCTGTATAAAGGGTATACAAGATAAGCTTTTCATTACACCTCAGTACATGTGACAATAATAAAATTAAAATTATTTTCAAGACTTAAGACCAAAAGATATAGGAGCAGAATGATGCCATTTGACCTGTAGAGTTTGCTCCACAATTCCATCATGGTTGATTTATATTCCCTCTCAACCCCATTCTCCTGCCTTCTCCCAATAATCTTTGATGCCCTGACTAAAAAGAACTATCAATCTCCATTTTAAATATACTCAATAACTTGGCTTCCACAGCCATTTCTGGCAATGAATTCCACAGATTGAACACCACCTAGCTAAAGAAAATCTTCCTCATTTCTGTTCTAAATGGACATGCTTCTACTCCTATTCTGAGGCTGTGCTCCCTGGTCCTCAACCATTAACTATTGGAACATCCTCTTCACATCCACTATATCTAACCCTTTCAATATTCGAATGAGGGGAATGAGATCCCCTCATTTTTCTAAACTCCAGTGAGTACAGATACAGAGCCATCAGGCACTCCTCATATGTTAAATTTTTCATTCTAGGATCATTCTTGTGAACCTCTTCTGAACCATCCCCAATGCCAGCACATCTTTTCTTAGATAAGGGGCACAAAACTGTTCACAAAACTCCAAGTGTAGTCTGACAAATGCCTTATAAAGCCTCAGCATTGCATCTTGTTTTTATATTCTCAACCTCTCGAAATGGTGGTGAACATTACATTTTGCCTTCCTCACCACCGACTCAGCCTGCAAGTTAACCTTTAGGGAATCCTGCATGAGGTCTCTCAAGTCCCTTTTCACCTGATTTCTAAATTTTCTGCCCTGGTCTTCTGTAGGGGTTGGTGTTGAGACAACTTATTTTTACCATTATATGTCAATGATTTGGATGATAGAATTGATGGCTTTGAGGCCATGTTTGCAGACCATGTGAAGATAGGTGGAGGTGCAGGTTATGTTAAGGAAGCAAGGAGTCTACAGAGGACCTAGATAGATTGGAAGAATGAGCAAAGATGTGGCAGGTGGAATATAGTGTAGGGAAATGTATGGTCATGCACTTCGGTAGAAGAAATAAAAGTATAGGCTATTTTCTAAATGGGGAGAAAATTCAAAACTCAGAGGCGCAAAGTGACGTGGGGGTCCTCGTGCTGGATTTCTCTAAAAGTTAATTTTCAGGCTGAGTCGGTGGGGTGGAAGGCAAATGCATGATGAAGTGTTGGAGCAACTGGCCTAATTCTGCTGCTTCATCATATGGCTTAGAAACTTGTTGGGTTCACCAAGTGCTTAAAGGGTTAATCCATGCAGATTACGCAAGGCACTGTGAATGCACCAGTGACTGGGGATTCAAGGTTGCAAAGTGGAACATTAATGCTTTTCAGTCGAGGTTTTCATTCTTTGAGAAACCAGTGTATAGCTTGATACCAACAAAGTTCCTTTGTGAGAATAATACCAATGGAACAGAAATGTGTGTTCAATATTTAATGATGTGAGTTTAACAGTTATCATAATGTCATTTTCTCTCTGAAATGCAATTATTCCAGAAGAGGAGCTTACATTACTGAGTGCATCTATTGCAATGTAAAATCATGATTTGTGCTTTGGGAATTAATATTTATTTTTTAATCAGAATGGCTTAGAAATTGTGATCTGTCTCTCCCGGTGTTGGTGGGGGTGGAGTGTGGGTGGTGGGAAGTGATGAGGGAGAATGGGGGTTGTAATGGATGTGAAGACAAGTGAGCTTCTAAATTTCATCTGCCTGACCTACTGAGTTCCTCCAACATTTTGTGTGTGTTGGTCATGTTCATCTATTGTATTAGTTTTCTACTTATTCTCAGTTCTTAAAAGCTGGAAATACATTCTTGCACATCCAAGAATTCCAAGAGAGTCACAGTGGAGAACATCCTAACCAGTTTCATCATGGCCCAGTGTGGAAACATCATGCCCAGGAACAGAAAATCCCACACAAAGCAGTGAATTCAGCAGATACTTTCACAGGTATAGCCCTCCCCTCCATTGAAAATTGGAGGTGGGCGTTTAATCATCTGAGTCTGTTCCGATTTGATCACCTTGATCTCTCCGTCAGTACAACTTGGTCTTATTAGCCCAAGTAAACTTGCCCAATAAATACCTAAATTTGCTCAATTGACCCCAAGGTTTTTAATGGAAGAGCCTTGAAGTTTCACGATTCAAGATGGTTTAATGTCATTTCCAGTACACAAGTGTAAGGAGAAACAAATCTTCTACTCCCAGCTTAAAGAAGGCAAATGTAAAAGAGGAGGACAACAGAAGAGATTCAAAGACGCCTTAAAAGCCAACATGAAGAAATGTAACATCGACATCAGCAAGTGGGAAACCAATGCCAAGGACAGGAAACTCTGGCAAGCCATCATCCAAGAAGGAACAGCAACTTTCGAAGCCAACAGATGTGCAGAATTAGAAGAAAAGAGAAGAAAATAGAAAGAGAGGCAGCAACAACCAAAGCCCGATCTGCCATCTGGAACTACCTGTCCTGAATGCAGAAGAACTTTCAAAGCCAAGATTGGACTCATAAGCCACTTGAGAGCCCATAAGTACGTTTGTAGATCAACAGGACGAAGACCATCATCCTCGACCTCGAGGGATAGCCACCACCACAACAATGACGAAACGAGTGTAAGGAGAACAAAATAATTGTAACTCCTGAACTAATGTAGCAAAAAAAATGCACACAAAAGATAAAGGATACAATAATAATGACTGATTGAATGTTCAAGTGATGCTTGGCTAAGGTGATTAAGGTAATGCTAAAGTCGTGGTGAAGTTAGTGGGTGGAGGTATTGATCAGCCCTACTGTTTGGGGTAAGGAACTGTTTTCGAGTCCAATGCTCCTGGTGTGGATGCGACATAGCCTCCTTGTTGATGACAGTGGGGTCAAATTGAAATGGTCAGCATATCAAGATCAGAGGTGAGAGACATTCAGCTCACTGCTCAGCGGAGTTTACTCAACTCTGTGCTGGACTGAGGCTTTCTGAATCAGTTCCTGTGGACTTCTGAAACTGCTGCAGTGATGCCAGCATTATGAACTTCAGTTCTAAATATTGCTTGCACAATTTGTTTTTTTTCTTTTTCTCTGTCTCTGCACACTGGGTGCTTGGACAGTCTTCTCTTGTTTTTAATGGGTTCCATTAGAGTTCTACATGGCCTGGCTGCAAGGAGGTGAACCTTACAGGCAGTACACATACTTTGAACATTGAAACAGTCCATGAGCTGGGTGGGTGGGATCCTTCATGATGTCACTGGCCATGGTGGAGACATTAGTAATGATCTTCCAAGGAGCACTGGATTCTGGAATGGTTCTGAAAAACTGGAAAATTTCAAATGTCACTCCAATCTTCAAGAAGGGAGAGAGGCAGAAGAGAGGATGCCAGTTAGTCTGACCTCAGTGATTGGGAAGATATTGGAATCGACTATTAAGGAAGAGGTATCAGGGTACTTGGAGCCACATGATAAAATAGGCCGTAGTTAGCATGATCTCCCTCAAGGAAAAATCTTGCCTGACAAACCTGTTGGAATTCTTTGAAGAAATAACAAGAAAATAGATAAATGAGAATCAGTTGATGTTGTGTACTTGGATTTTCAGAAGGCCTTTGACAAAGTGTTATATGTGAGGCTGCCTAACAAGCTACGAGCCTTTGGTATTACAGGAAAAATTCTAGCATGGATAAAGCAGTGGCTGATTGGCAGGAGGCAAGCAGTGGGAATAAAGGGAGTCTTTTCTCGTTGGCTGCCAGTAATTAGTGACGTTCCACAAGGGTGATTCTTTTTGTTATACATCACAATGATTTGGATGATGGAATTGATGGCTTTGTTGCCAAGTTTGCAGATGATGTGAAGATAGGTGGCGAGGCAGGTAGTTTTGAGGAAGTAGAGGGGTCACAGAAGGACTTAAACAGATTAGGAAAATGGGCAAAGAAATGGCAGGTGGAATGCAGTGTCAGGAAGTGTATGGTCATGCACTTTGTTAGAAGAAATGAAAGGGTTGCTTATTTTCCTAAGTGGAGAGAAAATACAAAAAACTGAGGCACATAGGGGCGGGCTTCAGAATCCTTGTGCATGATTCCCCCATGGTTAATTTGCAGGTTGAGTTTTTGGAGGGGAAGGCAAATGCGATGATAGCATTAATTTCAAGAGGACTAGAATACTGTATAAAAACAAGGATTTAGTGTTGGGACTTTATAAAGCACTGGTGAGGCCTCACTTGGAGTATTGTGGGCAGTTTTGAGTTCTTTATAAAACCATTAAGACCATAAGACGTACAAATCTGCTCAGCCATTCAATCATGGCTGATTCTTTTTACCCCCACCCCCCCTCAGCCCCACACCCCAGCCTTCTCTCTGTAACCTTTGATGCCATGTCCAATCAAGAACATATCAAGCTTTGCCTTAAATACACCCAATGACATGACCTCCACAGCTACCTGTGGTAATAAATTCCTCAAATTCACCAGCCTCTGGTTGAAGAAATTTATCCACATCTCTGTTTTAAATGGATGCCCCTCTATCCTGAGGCAGTGCCCTCTTGTCCTAGACTCTCCCACCATGGGAAACATCTTTTCCACATCTACTCTAGGCCTTTCAACATTCAAAAGGTTCCAATGAGATTCCCCATCATCCTTCGACATTCCAGGAAGCGCAGACCCAGAGCTCTCAAAGGATGTGCTGAACTGGAGAGGTTCACAAAAATGATTCCATTATTGAATGGTTTGTCATAAGAAGAGCTTTTGATGACTCTGGGCCTTTATTAACTAGAATTCAGAAGAATGAGGGGTGGCCTTACTGAATCCTATCGAATGTTACAAGGGCTACTGAGTCTACTCTACTATTCCATTATGCCGGATTTATTATTCCTCTCAACCCCATTCTCCTGACTTTTCCCTGTAACCTTTGATGTCCTGACAAATCAAGAACCTATCAGCCTTCACTTTAAATATACCCAGTGACTTGGCCTGCACAACCAACTGTGGCAACCAATTCCATAGATTCACCACCCTCCAGCAAAAGAAATTTCTCCCCTTCTCTGTTCTAGACATCCCTCTATTCCGAGGCTGTTTCCTCCGGTCCTTGGCTTCCTACTATAGAAACATCCTCTCTACATCCAATCTATCCAGGCCTTTCAATACTTCATAGATTTCCATGAGATCCCTCCCCATTCTTCTAAACTCCAGCGAATGCAGGCCAGGAGCCATCAAATGCTTCATATGTTAACCCTTTCATTCCTGGGACCATTCTCACAAATCTCTTCTGGACCTTCTCCAATGACTGCACATCTTTTCTTAGCTAATGGGTCCAAAGCTGCTCACAATGTTCCAAGTGAAGTCTGACCAATGTTTTATAAAGCCTTGGCATTACATCCTACTAATAAGAGGAATATTCTCTGTCCCTCTTTCTATCTTGGACTCATTATTATTTATAAGATGTGTAATTTATGTTAATTGAAGTCTGTTATTTTTGTTGAATTTCTAATACGCTCTGCTGTTGCTGCAAAAAGCTAATTTCCTTGCCATTTGTACCCTATGTTTGTATACATTTTGACAATAAACTTCAATTACTTACTTTGTGTTCTTTCTCCCTCTCCAACTGTTTAATCGCTCATCACCGCAGCAACTCTAACATTACCTAGCTGAGATATTCTCTTTGTTCTATCCAACCCTCCCCCCATTTTAACTCTGTCTGAGAGCCAACTTAAACACAAGAGATTCTGCTGATGCTGGAAATCCAAAGCAACACACACAAAATGTTGGAGGAACTCAGCAAGTCAGGCAGCATCTATGGAAAAGAGTAAACAGTCAATGTTTTTGGCCAAGACCCTTCTTTAGGACTGGAAAGGAAGGGGGAAGATGGCAGAATAAAAGAGTGGGGGAGGGGAAAGAGGATAACTACGAGGTGAGAGGAGAAACAGAGTGGGTGGGAAGGTAAAGAGATGGAGAGGAAGGAATCTGATAGGAGAGCAGAGTGGACCGTAGGAGAAAGGGAAGGAGGAAGGAGGAAGGTGATGGGCTGATGAAAAGAGAGAAAAGTTCAGCGTGGGGGATAGAAGAGGGGAGAGGGAGGGGATTTTTTTTACTGGAAGGAGAGATTGATATCAAAGACATCAGCTTAAAGGCAACCCAGATGAATATAAGTTGTTGCTCCTCCACCCTGAGGGTAACCTCATCTTGCCCCAAGAGGAGACCATGGACCAACATGTCGGAATGGGGATAAGAGTCGGAATTAAAATGTTTGGCCACCGGGAAGTTTTATTGCTCATGGTTGGAGCAGAGATGGACCCGACAAGGGTTAATAGAGAGGATCACCAGAGTCTCCCTCCCCCTATTTGTGACATTTACCTGGAGCATTGCATACCAAGGGCCCGAAGCATTATTGAGGATCCCTACCACTAATCCCACTATCTCTTTGACCTACTTCCATCAGGAAGGAGGTACGGAAACATCAGGACTAGGACTGCCAAACTGAGTAACAGCTTCTTCCCTCAGATGTGAGACTACGGATTACAATGGGAAAAGGAAAAGGCATGTCAAAAGGGCAATGTTATGATAGTCATGAGAGATTTTAACAAGCAGGTAGTTTGGGACAATTAGGTTGGTAATGGATCTCAAGAGAGTGAATTTGTTGAATGCCTATGAGGTAGCTTTTGAGAGCAGTTTGTTGTTGAATCTACTAGGGGATCAGCTATACTGGATTGGGTGTTATGTAATGAACTGGAGGTGATTAAGGAGTTTAAGGTAAAGACACCCTTAGGAGACAGTGATCACAATGATTAAGTTTAACTTGAAATTTGATACAGAGAAAGTAAAGTCTTGCATAGCAGTATTTCAGTGGAGTAAAGGAAATTTGAGTTGTATGAGAGAGGATTTGGCCATAGTAAATTGGAAGGAGATCCTGGCAAGGTTGACAGCAGAGCAGCAAAGGCTTGAGATTCTGGGGAAAATGGGGAAGGTTCAGGATAGATGTATTCCAAAAACAAAGAAATACTCAAATGGCAAAATAAAACAACTGTGGTTGACAGGGGAAGACAAAGCTAAGTATCTTGGAATTTGTTACCACAGGCAGCTGTGGAGGCCAGGTCATTGAGTATATTTAAGACAGAGATTGGTAGATTCTTGATTGGATACAGCATCAAAGGTTACAGGGAGAAGGACAGGCAGTGAGGCTGAAGAGGAGAGAAAACGATCAGACATGATTGAATGGTGGGGCCAACTTGTTGGACAAATGACTTAATTCTGCTTCTATGTCCTATGGTCTAATGAATACACTGCCACCATTGAGGTCTTATCACTAGGACAGTGAATTGTTTACTGTTTACTGGTCTGCTTACTGTTTGCTGTTCACCTGCGCTGCATACTACATACATTTAAATTAAATATTATTGACTATTTATGGGAACATTTTGTTTTAAATGCTGTGTGAGATTGTTTAGGTGGTACACAATGGTCCAGAAGAACAGTGTTTTGTTTGGTTGTACATATGTACAGGTTGTATGGGGTGTCAGGGAGGGGTAGCATCTCTAGTCTGAAGGCCTGTCATACCTTCTGAGGTAGGTCTTCCACCTTTGGTCCTCACCTGGCACTCAGCTTGCACCTGAGGCTACAAGCTGTTTGCATGCAACAGCGGCCATACCCCAGCCAATGGTTTTGACAGGCTGGCCAAACCAGGTGAGAGTAGCTTTGGGTTTCTTTTAGTAGACTTTGGGCTTGTCTACCCAGCGCATGTGAAGACTGGATTCAGTGGACTGTGTGGAGGAAACCACCAGCTGGTTTAATGGACTGAAGACATTTCCCAGCATGCGTTGTGGAGCATGAAGAACACGACAAGACACGTAGATTGCTCTGGTCATCCACTGTACCTTGACCTATCTCCAGTCATCTTGACTCTCATCTTGCCATTGGATCGAGATAGACTAGGACAAGAGAGTGAGGTTGATGACCTGCACAACTCTCCCTCATTTTAATCAATCTCACAGGCAAGTCACGACATTAACACACCCATCCAGGGGTCTTCGTCGCTGGCAATGGATGTGAACACATATGTACAGTCAGGTCGTAGTAAACTTGAACTTGATAATACTGAGAGCATGAGTTGTAAAGAATCCTTGAAAGTGAGCTTCTGGTTTGTAGAATTAGTTCAGTGTTGAGGAGAGTGAAGTTATCCACACTGGTTCAGGAGCCTGAGCTATTCCTGAACCTGGTGGCGTGGGACCTAAGGTTCCTGTACCTCCTGCTTGATGGTCACAGCAAAAAGAGAGCATGGCCTGTCAAAGATTGGAAATCACCCTCGATCCAGACGTATTATCTAAACAGAAGGCAGTTATCATGAGATGTTTATTGTAGAAATCAGGACATTGAATATGGGGAAAATCTTGCATGCCTTTTGAACATCTCCCAGTACTTTCCTATAGTGGAGGAGTCTCGGACCAGAGGGCACAGCCTCAGAATAGATGCACATAATTTTAGAACAAAGATGAGGAGGAATTTCTTCAGCCAGAGGGCAGTGAATTTGTGGAATTCATTGCCATTGAATTCAAGTCATTGGGTATATTCAAAGCAGAGGTTGATAGGCTCTTGATTAGTTAGAACATCAAAGGTTATGGGGAGAAGGCAGAAGAATGTGGTTGAGAGGGATAATAAATCATCTACAATGGAAAGGTGGAGCTAACACGATGGGCCAAGTGGCCTAATTCTACTCCTATGTCTTATGGTTAAAAAGGCAGGCAGGACACTTGCCATGACTGAATGAGACACAGAATTCACAAGCAGAATCCCACAGTAACTATATCAAATACAAATCAAGTCACATCTGGAATATCATTTCCATTTTCTCTTGGTTGAGGATGAGTGACCTCCTACCTGGTCAGCCACAGTAGTGTATTGGTTTGCACAGCACTATTACAGTTCAAGGCATCAGAGTTCGTAGATCAGTTCCGGTGTCCTCTTTAAGAAAGTTTCTACATCCTTCCCATTAATGTGTGGGTTTTCCTAGGGTGCTTCCGTTTCCTCCCACAGTCCAAAGAAGTGCCAGGTAGGTTAAATATTGTATATTTTCCTGTGACTAGGCTAGGGTTAATCGGTAAGCTGCTGGGCAGCGAGGCTCGTGGGATCATCAAGGCTCGTTCTGTGCTGTATGTCTAAATAAATTAATACGTGGTTGTATAGGTGTTGATGAAGCTGATATGGGAATGTTAACTTGTGGACAGATAAGGCAAGAGACAGAGAAGTTGTGAATCATAAGCACGGTGAACTCTGCAGATGCTGGAAATCCAAAGCAACACGCACACAAAGTACTGGAGGAACTCAGCAGGTCAGACAGCATCTATGGAAATGAATATACAGTCGACATTTCAGGCCAAGATGCTTGCTGTAGGGTGATGCAGACCTTTCAACACTCTCATTGAGTGTCAGAGAATCATACAGCAGGGAAACAGGCCTTTCAGCCCAACTGATCTATACTGACCAGATTCCAATTGCATCCCATTTGCCTGCCTTTAACCCATATCCCAAAGCTAGCATGGTTTGCTGAAAGGAAAATCCTGCCTGACAAACCTACTGCAATTCTTTGAGGAAATTACAAGCTGGGTAGACAAAGGAGATGCAGTAGACGTGGTGTACTTGGATTTTCAGAAGGCCTTTGACAAGGTGCCACACATGAGGCTACTTAGCAAGATAAGAGCCCATGGAATTACAGGGGAGTTACTAGAATAGGTAGAATGGTGGTGTCTGAAAAGAGGATGCTGTCCAAGTTGCATGCCATCTTGGACAATGTCTCCCATCCACTACATAATGTACTGGTTGGGCACAGGAGTACATGCAGCCAGAGACTCATTCCACCGAGATGCAACACAGAGCACCATAGGAGGTCATTCCTGCCTGTGGCCATCAAACTTTACAACTCCTCCCTTGGAGGGTCAGACACCCTGAGCCAAGAGGCTGGTCCTGGACTTATTTCCTGGCATAATTTACATATTACTATTTAACTATTTAATTATTTATGGTGCAACTGTAACGAAAACCAATTTCCCCCGGGATCAATAAAGTATGACAATGACTATGGATTGACTGGTTGGCTGAAAACAGAGAGTGGGAATAAAGGTATCCTATTCTGGCTGGCTACCGGTTACCAGTGGAGTTCCACAGAGGTCGGTGCTGGGACCGCTGCTTTCTTTGATGTATGTCAATGATTTAGACTATTAATGGTATTAATGGATTTGTGGCTAAATTCGCCAATGATACAAAGTTAGGTGGAGGAGCGGGTAGTGTTGAGGAAACAGAGAGCCTGCAGAGAGACTTAGATAGTTTAGGGGAATGAGCAAAGAAGTGGCAAATGAAATACAATGTTGGAAAGTGTATGGTCATGCACTTTGGTGAAAGAAATAAACGGGCAGACTATTATTTAGGTGGGGAGTGTATTCAAAATGCAGAGATGCAAAGGGACTTTGGAATCCTTGTGCAAGATTGTGGGAGGTCCCAGAGTCCCCCAGCCTCCCAGACAGCCATATCTGCACCAGGTGTGTCGAGCTGCAGCTCCTAAGGACTGAGTTAGCCAACAGGAGATTCAGCTCGATAACCTTCGCTTGGTCAGGGAGAGCGAGGAGGTGATAGAAAGGAGTTATAGGCAGGTGGTCACACTGGGGCCTCTGGAGACAGACAAGTGGGTAACAGTCAGGAGAGGGAAGGAGGAGAGTCAGGTAATAGAGAGTACCCCGGTAGCTGTGCCCCTTGACAATAAGTACTCCTGTTTGAGTACTGTTGGTGGGGCCAGCCTGCCTGGGGGAAGCAACAGTGGCCATGCCTCCAGCACAGAGTCCGGCCCTGTGGCTCAGAAGGGAAGGGAAAGGAAGAGGAGGGCAGTAGTGATGGGGGACTCGATAGTTAGGGGGTCAGACAGGTGATTCTGTGGACGCAGGAAAGAAACTCAGATGGTAGTTTGCCTCCCAGGTGCCAGGGTCCGGGATGTTTCAGATCGCGTCCACAATATCCTGCAGTGGGAGGGAGGACAGCCAGAGGTCGTGGTACATATTGGTACCAACGATATATGTAGGAAAAGGGAAGAGGTCCTGAAAAAGTCTACAGAGAGTTAGGAAGGAAGTTGAGAAACAAGACTGCAAATGTAGTAATCCCTGTGCCACATGACAGTGAGAATAGGAATAGAATGAGGTGGAGGATAAATGCATGGCTGAGGGATTGGAGCAGAGGGCAGGGATTCAGATTTCTGGATCATTGGGACCTCTTTTGGAGCAGGTGTGACCTGTACAAAAAGGACGGATTGTACTTGAATCCCAGGGGGACCAATATGCTGGTGGGGAGATTTGCTAAGGCTACTGGGGAGAGTTTAAACTAGAATTGTTGGAGGGTGGGAACCAAACTGAAGAAACTGGGGAAGAGGAGGTTGGCTCACAAATAGAGAAAGCTTGTAGATGGTGCAAGACAGAGGATAGGCAGGTGATAGAGAAGGGACGCGCTCAGACCGAAGGTTTGAGATGAGTCTATTTTAACACAAGGAGTGCTGTGAACAAAGCAGATGAGCTTAGAGCATGGATCAGTACTTGGAGATATGATGTGGTGGCCATTACAGAGACTTGGATGGCTCAGGGACAGGAATGGTTACTTCAAGTGCCAGGTTTTAGATGTTTCAGAAAGGACAAAGACGGAGGCAAAAGAGGTGGGGGCATGGCACTGTTGATCAGAGACAGTGTCACGGCTGCAGAAACGGTGGACACCATGGAGGGATTGTCTACAGAGTCTCTGTGGGTGGAGGTTAAGAACAAGAAGGGGTCAGTAAATTTATTGGGTGTTTTCTATAGGCCGCCCAATAGTAACAGGGATATCGAGGAGCAGATAGGGAAACAAATCCTGGAAAGATGTAATAATAACAGAGTTGTCATGATGGGAGAGTTTCATTTCCCCTATATCGATTGGCATTTCCCTAGAGCAAGGGGTTTAGATGGGGTGGAGTTTGTTAGGTGTGTTCAGGAAGGTTTCTTGACACAATTTGTAAGTCTACAAGAGGAGAGGCTGTACTTGATCTGGTATTGGGAAATGAACCTGGTCAGGTGTCATATCTCTCAGTGGGAGAGCATTTTGGTGATAGTGATCATAATTCTGACTCCTTTACAATAGAATTGGAGAGAGATAGGAACAGACAAGTTAGAAACGTGTTTAATTGGAGTAAGGGGAATTATGAGGCTATCAGGCAGGAAATTGGAGGCTTAAATTGGAAACAGATGTTCTCAGGGAAAATTACGGAAGAAATGTGGCAAATATTCAGGGGATATTTGTGTGGAGTTGTGCATAGGTATGTTCCAATGAGACAGAGAAATTATGGTAGGGTACAGGAACCGTGGTGTACAAAGGCTGTAATAAATCTAGTCAAGAAGGAAAGAAAAGCTTACAAAAGGTTCAGAGAGCAAGGTAATGTTAGAGATCTAGAAGATTATAAGGCTAATAGGAAGGAGCTTAAGAAAGAAATTAGGAGAGCCAGAAGGGGCCATGAGAAGGCCTTGGCGGGCAGGATTAAGGAAAACCTCAAGGCATTCTACAAGTATGGATAAGACGTGAAAGAATAGGACCTATCAAGTGTGACAGTGGGAAAGTATGTATGGAACCGGAGGAAATAGCAGAGGTACTTAATGAATACATTAATTCAGTATTCACTATGGAAAAGGATCTTGGTGATTGTAGTGATGACTTGCAACAGACTGAAAATCTTGAGCATGTAGATATTAAGAAAGAGGATGTGCTGGAGTTTTTGGAAAGCATCAAGTTGGATAAGTCGCTGGGACCGGATGAGATATACCCCAGGCTACTGTGGGAGGTGAGGAAGGAGATTACTGAGCTTCTGGCGATGATCTTTGAATCATCAATGGGGTGGGAGAGGTTCCGGAGGATTGGAGGGTTGCGGACGTTGTTCCTTTATTCCAGAAAGGGAGTAGAGCTAGCCCAGGAAATTATAGACCATCGAGTCTGAGTCTTACCTCAGTGGTTGGTAAGTTGATGGAGAAGATCCTGAGAGGCAGGATTTATGAACATTTGGAGAGGCATAATATGATTAGGAGTAGTCAGCATGGCTTTGTCAAGAGCAGGTCATGCCTTACGAGCCTGACTGAATTTTTTGAAATGTGACTAAACACATTGATGAAGGAAGGACAGTGGATGTAGTGTATATGGATTTCAGCAAGGCATTTGATAAGGTACCCCATGCAAGGCTTATTGAGAAAGTAAGGAGGCATGGGATCCAAAGGGACATTGCTTTGTGGATCCAGAACTGGCTTGCCCACAGAAGGCAAAGAGTGGTTGTAGATGGGTCATACTCTGCATGGAGATCGGTGACCAGTTGTATGCCTCAGGGATCTGTTCTGGGACCCCTACTCTATGTGATTTTTATAAATGACCTGGATGAGGAAGTGAAGGGATGGGTTAGTAAGTTTGCTGATGACACAAAGGTTGGGGGTGTTGTGGATAGTGTGGAGGGCTGTCAAAGGTTATAATGGGACATTGATAGGATGCAAAACTGGGCTGAGAAGCGGCAGATGGATTTCAACCCAGATAAATGTGAAGTGGTTCATTTTGGTAGGTCAAATATGATGGCAGAATATATTATTAATGGTAAGACTTTTGGCAGTGTGGAGGATCAGAGGGATCTTGGGATCCGAGTCCATAGGACACTTGAAGCAGCTGCACAGGTTGACTCTGTGGTTAAGAAGGCATACAGTGCATTGGCTTTCATCAATCGTGGAATTGAATTTAAGAGCCAAGAGGTAATGTAAGAGCTATATAGGACCCTGGTCAGACCCCACTTGGAGTACTGTGCTCAGTTCTGGTCACCTCACGACAGGAAGGATGTGGAAGCCATAGAAATGGTGCAGAGGAGATTTACAAGGGCATTGCCTGGATTGAGGAGTATGCCTTATGAGAATAGGTTGAGTGAACTTGGCCTTTTCTCCTTAGAGCAACGGAGGATGAGAGGTGACCTGATAGAGGTATATAAGATGATGAGAGGCATTGATCGTGTGGATAGTCAGAGGCTTTTTCCCAGGGTTGAAGTGGTTGTCACAAGAGGACACAGGATTAAGGTGCTGGGGAGTAGGTACAGAGGAGATGTCAGGGGTAAGTTTTTTCACTCAGAGAGTGGTGAGTGTGTGGAATGGGCTGCCGGCAATGGTGGTGGAGGTGGATACGATAGGGTCTTTTCAGAGACTTTTAGATAGGTACATGGAGCTTAGAAAAATATAGGGCTATGGGTAAGCCTAGTAATTTCTAAGGTCGGGACATGTTCAGCACAACTCTGTGGGCCGAAGGGCCTGTATTGTGCTGTAGATTTTCTATGTTTCTATGTTTTCTAAGATACCTTAAATGTTACACTCCAGGTTGAGTCAGTTGTGAAGAAGGCGAATGCAATGTTGGCATTCATTTCTAGAGGTATAGAATATAAGAGCAGGGATATGATGTTGAGGGTCGATAAGGCACTCATGAGACCACACTTGGAGTATTGTTTAGTGTTTTGGGCTCCTTATTTTAGAAAGGATATATTGACATTGGAGAGAGTTCAGAGAAGATTCACAAGAATGATTCCCGGAATGAAAGGGTTACCGTATGAGGAACGTCTGGCAGCTCCTGGGGAGTATTCCCTGGAGTTCAGGAGAATGAGGGGGGATCTCATAGAAATGTTCCAAATGTTAAAAGGCCTGAACAGATTAGATATGGCAAAGATATTTCCCATGGTAGGGGATTCTAGGACAAGAGGGCATAACTTCAGGATTGAAGGACATCCTTTTAGAACTGAGATGTGGAGAATTTACTTTGGTCAGATGGTGGTAAATCTGTGGAATTTGTTTCCACCAGCGGCTGTGGAGGCCAAATCATTGGGTGTATTTAAGGCAGAGACAGATAGGTTATTGATTTGCCAGGGCATCAAAGGGTATGGGGGTGAGAGCAGGGGAGTGGAGATGACTGGAAGAATTGGATCAGCCCATGATTGAATGGCGGAGCAGACTCGATGGGCCGAATGGCCTACTTCTGCTCCTATATCTTATGGTCTTATTATGGTCTTGTCCCTCTAAACCAGGAGTTTCCAAATGGACCGTTACCATTAAACCAGGGCTCCATGGATGTCAGGTTGGGAACCCCTGCTCTGAACCTTTCTTCTCCATGTAACTGCTGATATACAGTAGCTTCAAAAAGGTTACAACTGTGGCAACTTGTTTCATTGCCCTCTGTGTCGAAAAACTTGCCCCTCAAGTCCCCTCCAACTCAGCATCAACTTCTGAATTGATTCTACAATCTGCAGTCTCATTTTCTAGGCCTCCACGACTCATGTTCTCAGTATTAGTTTTTTAATTGCATAATTTGTCCTGTTTTGCACTTTGGATATTTGTCAATCTGTGTTTCTGTGTAGCTTTTCATAAATTCTACAGTAGTTGTTTATTTACCTGTAAGTGCCTGCAAGAAGATAAATTTCAAGGTAGGGCATCACACACAAAATGCAGGAAGAGTCTTGGCCCAAATCATTGTCTGCTTATTCTCTGCATAGATGCTACATGACCTGCTGAGTTCCTCCAGAAATTTGTGTCTTTTACTCTGTATTTTCATCATCTGCAGAATCTCTTACTGTAACATACATACTTTGATGATAATTTTTTTATGGCATGGTATTGAAACAGCATAATGCTTTGCAGAGCAGTGACCCAGGTTCAATTCTTGCCACTGTAAGGTGTTTGAACATTCACCCCATGATTTCCTCTGGTGGGTTTCCTCCGAGTCCTCCCGTCTCCTCCGACGTTCCAAAAGACATATAGGCTAATAGGTTATTAGTCACATGGGTGCAACTGGGCAGCGCAGGCCTGTAACTCTGCGACAGCCCCCCAAAAATTAAAGTTTTACTTTGAACTTTCAACTTTAAAAATGAAGCTGGCTGAGTTTAAGATCCATTTGATTTTAATTATCCTGTTATTTTCTTGATGATGACACATTTTCTGGGCATTTCCACATCCTCTGGACATTTACAAAGTGGCATTTCACACCTCCCTCTGCAGACAAGCAGTCAGTCTGTTTAGCTTTACTGCTCATCCTGTGTGATCAGTTCACACTTCACACAATGGCTGCGGTTTAAACAGGACGGGAGGAGGAGCCCCTCTCACTCAATTAAAACCTGTTTATGCAACGTAAGGCAGGCAGGTAGGTACATGATCCCATTGTCAGCTTCAGGCCAGAGGATATCTCAGAGGGAAATACTTTCTGAGCTGGCCTGATGAAGATCTCAACCCAAAATGTTGACTGTTTACTCTTTTCCATAGATGCTGACTGACCTACTGAGGAGCAGTGTCTCAGAAAGGCAGCGTCCATTATTAAGGACCTCCAGCACCCAGGGCATGCCCTTTTCTCGCTGTTACCATCAGGAAGGAGATACAGAAGCCTGAAGGCACACACTCAGTGATTCAGGAACAGCTTCTTCCCCTCTGCCATCCGATTCCTAAATGGACATTGAACCCTTGGACACCACCTCACTTTTTTAATTACAGTATTTCTGTTTCTGCACATTTTAAAAAATCTATTCAATATACGTAATTGATTTACTTATTTATTTATTATTATAGTTTATTTTATTTCTTATTATTTTTTTCTCTCTGCTAGAATATGTATTTCATTGAACTGTTTCTGCTAAGTTAACAAATTTCACATCACATAATAAACCTGATTCTGAGTTCCTCCAGCATCTTGTGTGTGTTATTCAATCATCATTGACATCTTGTATGTCATGAAATTTGTTTTGTGGCAGCAGCACAGTGCAATAAATAAAATGTACACTTCATTTCAATAACAGATAAACAGTACAATAAAAATAACTAGCGTAAAAAGAGAACGAAAACAATGAGGTAGTCTTCATTCTTTTCTTTTACTTTCTTCTTACTTTTTAATTTACGCTATTTTTGTATTTTTTTTCTCACGGTAACACGTTGAAGCTGCGCCCTCTCTAACATGCTGGTAGAGAGAGTTTTATTTGGGTTTTCTTTAGCGCTGGAAATGGTTACATCCCAACACGCGGGACAGAAGCAAGGTCGCATTGTGTATTCCACGGACCAGCAAAGACTGGCCGGTTTAGCGAGCAGAGCGGCGGACACCCCTGCTGAAATCCGGAGGAAAACACACAGAGGGGGATCACAAAGCCGAGGAAAGACGACCGGGTCCAGACAACAGAGACTTTTGGAGAAGAGGAGTTTGGTGGGCAATACCGTTCCAGCTGACCGGAAATGCACCGAGAGCGGTAAGCGTAAAGGAGTTTCGTGCTTACTGTCCTGACGAAGGGTCTCGGCCTGAAACGTTGACTGCACCTCTTCCTAGAGATGCTGCCTGGCCTGCTGCGTTCACCAGCAACTTTGATGTGTGTTGCTTGAATTTCCAGCATCTGCAGAATTCCTGTTGTTTTCGTGCTTACTGATTTGGTTAACAACAGATGGTGCAATCCGGGGTATATTACGATCGAGGAACGTGTTTGCAGACTGGATATTGAACTTTTTACTGTTGGACTTCGGCCACATTCCACCGTGATACAACACTGGCGGCACGGGAGGTCGTTCCTACCTGTGGCCATCGAACGTGCAGCTCCTCCCGTGGAGGGTCAGGCACCCTGAGTCAATAGACTGGTCCTGGACTTATTTTCTATCTGGCATAGTTTGCATTTTGGTGTTTGATTGTTTGTGGTTTTTGTATTGCTATATTTATGCTCTATTCTTGGTTGGTGCGGCTGAAACGAAACCAAATTTCCCTTGGGATTAATAAAGTATATCTATCTATCTATCTATCTATGATAAACAAGAGAAGATCTGCAGACGCTGGAAATCTGAGCAACACGCGCAAAATGCTGGAGGAACTCAGCAGGCCAGGCAACATCTATGGAAAAAAGTACAGTCGACGTTTCGACGTTTCAGGCCTAAAACCTTCACCAGTCCTACTGAAGGGTCTTGGCCCGAAACATCAACTGTTTTCCAAGGTGCTGCCTGACCTGCTGAGTTCCTCCAGCATTTTGTGTGTGTTGCTTGGTAGTCTTCATGACTTCAAAGTCCATTCAGAAATTTGATGGAGGAGAAGAAGCTGTTCCTAAAATGGTGAGTGTCTATCTTCAGGCTCTCATACCTCTTGCTTGATGGTAGCAATGAGAAGGATGCTGTATTTTTAGGTATCGCCTTTTAAGCATGTCCTCGATGCTGGGGAGACTGGTGCCCATAATGGAGCTGGCTGAGTTTACAACTTTCTGCAGCTTTTTATGATCCTGTGCAGTGCCCCTTCCATACCAGACGGTGATGTGACAGTTAAAATGTTTTCCAAGGTACATCTGTAAAAACTTGCTAGTCTTTGGTGACATACCGGGCCTCCTCAAACTCCTAATGAAATAGAGCCGACAGTATGCCTTCTTCATAATTGCTGGGCTGGGTCCAGGATGGAGCTTCAGAGATGCTGACACTTGAAGCTGCTCACCCTTTCCACTGCTGACCCCTTGATGAGATTTAGTGAGAGTTCCATCAGGTGGCAGGTGTCCCTGATGATATTTGAGAAGAATATCACCTCTAAGGCTTCTCTTCCAGGTCACTCGTTATCCTGACATTTCATTGCTATTCCTTTGGTGTGGCTAGGTCTAAATCCTGGAATTCTGCTTTAGCACTGTGGGAACATCTTAACCATCTGGCGTGTAGGGGTTCAAGATGGTGGTTTACCACTACCTTTGCAAGGGCAGTGAGGGGTGGGTAATAAACTCCAACCTTGTGAAATGTACTGTTGGCCTGAAAACAATTAAGGAGAGTAGCCAATGTTAAATTCTTACACACAAAGAGCAGCAGATATAAAGCAAGAAATGGCTATATTTCATTAGGAGTTTGAGGAGATTTGGTCAGTCACCAAACACTCTCGCAATTTTCTACAGGTGTACTATGCAGAACATTCAAAGTGGCTGCATCACCATCTGGTATGAAAGGGCCACTACACAGGATTGGAAAAAGCTGGAAAAAGGATTGGAAAGTTGTAAACTCAGCCAGCTCCATCATGGGAACTAGCTTGAGAAGCATCGAGGACATCTTCAGAAGTTCAATATTCAAAGTTCAAAGTAAATATATATCACCATATACAACTCTGAGATAACTTTTCCTGTGGGAAAATCCAAGAAATACAATAGAATAAGTGAAAGACCACACCCAACAGGACAGATAAACAACCAATGTGCAAAAAACAACAAATAGTGCAAGTAAAATAAAAATAAGCAATAAATATGGAGAACATGATATGAAGAATCAATGAAAATGAGTCTAGTTCAGTGATGAGACGAGTGAGGTTGAGTGAAGTTATCCCCTCTTATTCAAGAGGGGTGTTGAGGGGTGATAACTGTTCCCGAACCCGGTGGTGAGGGTCCTGAGGCTCCTGTACCTTCTTCCTTATTACAGCAGCAAGAGGAGAGCATGCCTTAGGTGGTGGGGTTCCTGATGATGAATGCTGTTTTCTTGCAACAGCGCTCCGTGTAGATGTGCTCAGTGGTGGGGAGGACATTGCCGTGATGGACTGGGCCGTATCGACAACTTTTTGTAGGATTTTCCACTCAAGGGCATTAGTGTTTCCATATCAGGCCATGGTTGCCTCCATACATCTATAGAAGATGGTTAAAGTTCTAGCTGTCATGCAGAATGTTTGGAAACTCCTAAGGAAGTAGAAGTGCAGCTGTGCTTTCTTTGTAATTGCTTTTATGTGCTGGGCCTAGGACAGGTCCTCTGAAATGACAACAGCGAGGAACCCCTTCTACCTCTGATCCTCTAAGGAGGAGAGGCCCATGGACCTCTAGTTTCCTCCTCCTGAAGTCAATAATCAATGGCTTGGTCTGACTAACATTAGTGAGAGGTTGTTGCTGTGGCACCGCTCAGCCAGATTTTCAATCTTCCTCTCATACGCTGATTCATCACCACCTTTAATTCAGCAATGACAGTGGTGTTGTCAGCAAATGTAAGCATGGCATTGGAGCTGTCCTTAGCCACACAGTCATAACTGCAAAGTGAGTAGAGCAGGGGGCTAAGCACACTTCCCGTGCATGTATGCTGATGGAGATGTTGTTGCTAATCTGAACGGACTGGGATCTGCAAATGAGGAAACTGAGGTTCGAATCGCACAAGTATTACTGAGGCCAAGGTCCTGAAGCTTATTGATTAATTTTGAGAGGATAATAGTATGGAATGCTGAGCTGCAGTCGATAAAGAGCATCCTGATGTATGCATCTTTGCTGTCCAGATGTTCGCAGGTTGGATGAAGGGCCAATTAGATGGCATCTGCTGTGGACCTCGAGCCAGCAGGCAATTTGGAGTAGATCCAAGTCAATTCTCAGGCAGGAGATAAAATGTTTCATCCCCAGCCTCTTAAAACACTTCATCACAGTGGATGTAAGTGCTACTGGACAACAGTCACTGAGGCAGGTTACTCTTGGGCACAAGTATAATTGAAGCCTGCTTGAAGCAGCTGGGTACTTCAGAATGCCAAAATGAGAAGTTACTTAAAGAAAACTTTCTTACTTTATTGAACCATGTAAAGAAGATATTATTAAATTGGTCACCTCTTTCAATATCGTTGATCGGATGAATTAATTCTATTAAAATGAATATTTAACCTAAATTTATATATCTTTTTCCAGCTTTACCTTTTCTTTTATTCCTAAATCCTTTTTTGACTCTCTTGAATCTATTTTATCTTCCTATATATGGAAAAATAAATGTCCTCGTTTAAATAAAGTTCATCTTCAAAAACCTGAAAAGTCTGGAGGTTTAGCCTTCCTTAATTTTAGGTTTTATTACTGGGCAGTTAATATATGATATCTTACGTTTTGGATATATTATATTAATTGTGTAGACCGTCCGGTATGGGTTTCTTTAGAAGATAATTCTGTTAATAAATTTTCTATTATTTCTCTTCTTGGATCCTCACTTCCTTTATTCTAAGTGAACTAATTGATAATTTAATAGTTAAACATACTCTGAAGATCCAGATGCAATTCAGAAAACATTTTGGTTTATTGAGATTTCCCCTTTCTAGTCCCATTTATTCTAATTTTTTTTAAACCCTTCATGACTGATTTAGTTTTTAAAGAATGGGACAGGTTGGGTATTAAATGTTTTTGGGATCTGTTTGTTGGAGGAAATTTTTCATTTGAGCATTTGTCAGCTAAATATAGTCTATACAAAACTCACTTTTTTAGGTATCTACAAATCAGAGACTTTCTAAGATCTCAATTATGTACATTTCCTATAAGCTCAGATAAGAACTTACTAGAAGTAATTTTTAATTTGACACCTTTTCATAATGGTTCAATATCTAACATTTATGGTATGTTACTGGAGACGAGGAACGTTCCTTTAGACAAAATTAAGAATCTCTGGGAACAAGACTTGCAGACATCAATATCTGAGGAAACTTGGAATGAAATTTTTAAACTGGTTAATACTTCATCGCCGTGTGCTCGCCATTCCCTCATACAATTTAAGGTGGTACATAGAGTCCATATGACTAAAGATAAGCTATCTTGTTTTTATTTGGATATATCTCCCTACTGTGACAGATGCAATAATGGAGAAGCTTCATTAATTCATATGTTTTGGACTTGTCCATGTCTTGAAAAATATTGGAAGGAAGTTTTTCAAACTTTTTCTTTACCTTTCAAAGTCAATTTAAAACCTAATCCTCTGATGGCCCTATTTGGTATTGTTGCAGGACAAGATATCAAGCTGAAGACATCTGACTTACATATTTTGGCCTTTAGCTCTCTTATAGCTAGGAGGGCACTTTTGTTTAAATGGAAAGATGTTTCTCCTCCTGCTCATGCTCAATGGATATGTGACGTTATGTCATGCTTAGATTTAGAGAAGATTCATTGTTCAATTTCTGAATCTCGTCAAGACTTACAAGCATTGTGGGGACTCTTGCTGGATTATTTTCAAAACTTTCAAAACCCTCAATTCATTGTTTAAATCTCGATGTTGGCTATTATTAATTTCTATTATACGAGAAGGTAATTTACCTTTCTTTCTCCTTAATAAACAGCTTCAGTCTTGGTAGGGGTTAGATTTTTTTTGTAATAAATTAGTATATTTCAATACAACTTTGACTAACCTACATGAATACGGGGTAATGAGATTGTTATTATGAATAGGTATAATGTAATTGGTAGTTGTGTTTTTTTGACCTTTATATATACTTTCTTGTACTCTGTATTCTTTTATGTAGTAACTAATTAAAATATTGAAAGGAAGTCACAGTTATCCAGGCAGTTGATCAGCACAGGTCTTCAGTACAGTCAGCCAGGTACTCCGTCTGGGCCAAATGTATTCTGTGGGTTCGCCCTCCTGAAGGATACTCTCACAACAGTCTCGGAGACGGAAACCATAGGGTCATCGGGGTTGTGGGAGTTTATGAAGGTTCCTGCATGCTTTGGCAATGTTTCAAGAAGGTGGCATCCGTCATTGACAATAAACTGGACTGGTCTAAGAACACTGAGGCTGTCTACAAGAAGGGTCAGAGCCGTCTCTATTTCCTGAGTAGACTGAGGTCCTTTAACATCTGCCGGGAGATGCTGAGGATGTTCTATGAGTCCGTGGTGGCCAGTGCTATCATGTTTGCTGTTGTGTGCTGGGGCAGCAGGCTGAGGGTAGCAGACACCAACAGAATCAACAAACTCATTCGTGAGGCCAGTGATGTTGTGGGGATGGAACTGGACTCTCTGACGGTAGTGTCTGAAAAGAGGATGCTGTCCAAGTTGCATGCCATCTTGGTCAATGTCTCCCATTCACTACATAATGTACTGGGTGGGCACAGGAGTACATTCAGCCAGAGACTCATTCCACCGAGATGCAGCACAGAGCGTCATAGGAAGTCATTCCTGCCTGTGGCCATCAAACTTTACAACTCCCCCCTTGGAGGGTCAGACACCCTGAGCCGATAGGCTGGTCCTGGACTTATTTCATAATTTACTGGCATAATTTACATATTACTATTTAACTATTACTATTTTTCTATTACTATTCTATTACTATTTATTTCCATGACTATTACTATTTACTAATAGTAGTATTACTATTACTATTAATTATTTATGGTGCAACTGTAACGAAAACCAATTTCCCCCGGGATCAATAAAGTATGACTAGGACTTAAGGATCACCGTCACCCACAACATGTTGTATCTTCATTGTTACCATCAAGGAGGCGGTACAGGAGCCTGAAGGCACACACTCAATGTTTCAGAAACAGCTTCTTCCCCAGATTTCTAAACAGACAATGAACCCATGAATACTCACTCACTATTTGTTTTGCTCTCTTTTGGCACTACTTATTTAATTTAATATGTTTTTATATTTCTTATTGTAACTTATGGTTTTTAAATTATTATATATTGCAATGAACTGCTGCTGCAAAACAAATTTTGCAATATGCACCAATGATATTAAATCACAACCTATAAATGACTTCCTGGATATTTATTGCTTATTTATTTATTTATAGCCTTTTCACCTATGACTGCGTTCCTGTACATGGTTCTAACTCAATAATCAAGTTCGCAGATGACACCGCGGTAGTTGGCCTGATCAGAGGGGATGACGAGACGGCCTACAGGGATGAGGTCCAACACCTGGCCGCGTGGTGTGCCGACAACAACTTGGCCCTTAACACCCAGAAGACCAAGGAGATCATTGTGGACTTCAGGCATGCTAGGAGCCACACTCACGTCCCCATCTACATCAATGAAGGGGTAGTAGAGCGTGTATCAAGCTTCAAATTCCTTGATGTCCACATTTCCGAGGATCTCACCTGGTCCCTGAACTCCTCCATTCTGATCAAAAAGGTGCAACAGCGCCTTTGTTTCCTGCGGAGCATCAAGAAAGCTCACCTCTGTCCCAGGATACTGACGGACTTTTACCGCTGTACCACTGAGAGCATACTCACCAACTGCATCTCAGCGTGGTATGGCAATTGTCCTGTATCAGACCACAAAGCACTCCAGCGTGTGGTGAAAACTGCCCAGTGGATTATCGGCACCCAATTGCCCACCATTGAGAACATCTACCATAAACGCCGCCTGGGCAGGGTGAAAAGCATTATCAAGGATGCATCTCACCCTAACTTTTTATTCTCCTCCCATCTGGTAGGCACTACAGGAGCCTCCGCTCCCACACCAGCAGGCACAGGAAGAGCTTCTTCCCTGAGGCTGTGACCCTGCTGAACCTCTCATCACAGCGCTAAGCAGTATTGCATCCGTATTGTACTGTCACAGTACTTTTATATTTGTGTGCTGTAGCACTTACTTTTTATTCACAGTTATTTTGTAAATAACACTATTCTTTGCATTTCTGATTAGATGCTAACTGCATTTCATTGACTTTGTATCTGTACTCGGCACAATGACAATAAAGTTGAATCTAATACAATCTAATTATTATTATCTTTATTTTTGTTTCTCTCAGCTCAAGCTCATAAAACCTGAGGTAAATGCATAGCCAAGCATACTCATTTGTCAGCTTCTAGGAACTTTTTGACTATTCTACTGGTGTTTAGTATTGTGGCTTTCTGAATTTTATATAGATATTGCTGTATAGGCCTAATTGCTTAGTGTTATTATGTAGTGCCTTTGGGATGATACCAGTTGTAGATATTAAAATTGGGGCAATGTAAACCCTGTTTATGTTCCGTAGTCTTTCTATTTCCTCCTTTAATTCAGCGTATTTCCGGTGTTCTTCACTTACCGATTTCGGTAACTTATGTGTGGTTGGAATGGCTGCATCTATTAAAGAAGTTCTTCTTGCTTGTTTATCCTGTATTATTATATCAGAACAGTTGTCCTATCTGTAATAATGGATTGGCCATAATATAATTTGTGGTATTCTGACTCTAAAACTGGATCAGGCTTGTATTTATAGTAAAGTGTGATTTCATTAATGAGTTTGTATTTTAAAGCAAGATTTTGGGGAATGATGTTTATCACTTGATTGTGCTGTGTAAGTAATCAGATTGTGTTAAACTGCTACAGGATCCTGTAATGTGTTGAATTGCCTCTGGTCTTCTCAGCATTTTCTCCATTTATCAACTTGGTCTTTCATTAAATACTTCTGATAATTTTTTGTGTTAACTACCTTAATAAGACAATAAGACCAGAAGATACAGGAGCAGAAGTAGGCCATTTGGCCCATTGAGTCTGCTCCACCATTCAATCATGGGCTGATCCAATTCTTCCAGTCATCCCCACTCCCCTGTTTTCACCCTATACCCCTTGATGCCCTGGCTAAACAGGAACCTATCTATCTCTGCCTTAAATACACCCAATGATTTGGCCTCTACAGCTGCTCGTGGCAACAAATTCCACAAATTTACCACCCTCTGACTCAAGTAATTTCTCCGCATCTCAGTTCTAAAAGGACGTCCTTCAATCCTGAAGTCGTACCCTCTTCTCCTAGAATTCCCTACCATGGGAAATAACTTTGCCATATTTAATCTGTTCAGGCCTTTTAACATTTGGAACGTTTCTATGAAATCCCCCCTCATTCTCCTGAACTCCAGGGAATACAGCCCAAGAGCTGCCAGATGTTCCTTATGGTAACCCTGTCATTCCTGGAATTATTCTCATGAATCTTCTCTGAACCCTCTCCAATGTCAGTATATCCTTTCTAAAATAAGGAGCCCAAAACTGCGCACAATACTCCAAGTGTGGTCTCATGAGTGCCTTATAGAGTCTCAACATCACATCCCTGTTTTTATATTCTATACCTCCAGAAATGAATGCCAACATTGCATTTGCCTTCTTCACAACTGACTCAACCTGGAGGTTAACCTTTAGGGTATCTTGCACAAGGACTCCCAAGTCCCTTTGCATCTCTGCATTTTGAATTTTCTCCCCATCTAAATAATAGTCTGCCTGTTTATTTCTTGCACCAAAGTAGAACATAAAATAGTACAGCACAGTACAGGCCCTTCGGCCCACAATGTTGTTCCGACCCTTAAACCTTGCCTCCCATATAACCCCCCCAACCTAAATTCCTCCATATACCTGTCTAGCATTCTCTTAAATTTCACGAGTGTATCTGCCTCCACCACTGACTCAGGCAGTGCATTCCACGCACCAACCACTCTCTGAGTAAAAAACCTTCCTCTAATATCCCCCTTGAACTTCCCACCCCTTATCTTAAAGCCATGTCCTCTTGTACTGAGCAGTGGTGCCCTGGGGAAGAGGCACTGGCTGTCCACTCTACCTATTCCTCTTAATATCTTGTATACCTCTATCATGTCTCCTCTCATCCTCCTTCTCTCCAAAGAGTAAAGCCCTAGCTCCCTTAATCTCTGATCATAATGCATACTCTCTAAACCAGGCAGCATCCTGGTAAATCTCCTCTGTACCCTTTCCAATGCTTCGACATCCTTCCTATAGTGAGGCGACCAGAACTGGACACAGTACTCCAAAGGTGGCCTAACCAGAGTTTTATAGAGCTGCATCATTACCTCACAACTCTTAAACTGTATCCCTCGACTTATGAAGGCTAACACCCCATAAGCTTTCTTAACTACCCTATCTACCTGTGAGGCAACTTTCAGGGATCTGTGGACATTTACCCCCAGATCCCTCTGCTCCTCCACACTACCAAGTATCCTGCCATTTACTTTGTACTCTGCCTTGGAGTTGTCCTTCCAAAGTGTACCACCTCACACTTCTTCAGGTTGAACTCCATCTGCCACTTCTCAGCCCACTTCTGCATCCTATCAATGTCTCTCTGCAATCTTTGACAATCCTCTACGCTATCTACAACACCACCAACCTTTGTGTCGTCTGCAAACTTGCCAACCCACCCTTCTACACCCACATCCAGGTCGTTAATAAAAATCACGAAAAGTAGAGGTCCCAGAACAGATCCTTGTGGGACACCATGAGTCACAATCCTCCAATCTGAATGTACTCCCTCCACCACCATCCTCTGCCTTCTGCAGGCAAGCCAATTCTGAATCCACCTGGCCAAACTTCCCTGGAGCCCATGCCTTCTAACTTTCTGAATAAGCCTACCGTGTAGAACCTTGTCAAATGCCTTACTAAAATCCATGTAGATCACATCCACTGCACTATTCTCATCTATATGCCTGGTCATCTCCTCAAAGAGCTCTATCAAGCTTGTTAGACACGATCTGCCCTTCACAAAGCCATGTTGACTGTCCCTGATCAGACCATGATCTTTTAAATGCCTATAGATCCTATCTCTAAGGATCTTTTCCAACAGCTTTCCCACCACAGATGTAAGGCTCACTGGTCTATAATTACCTGGACTATCCCTACTACCTTTTTTGAACAAGGGGACAACATTTGCCTCCTTCCAATCCTCCGGTACCATTCCCGTGGACAACGAGGACATAAAGATCCTAGCCAGAGGATCAGCAATCTCTTCCCTTGCCTCGTGGAGCAGCCTGGGGAATATTCCGTCAGGCCCCGGGGACTTATCCATCCTAATGTATTTTAACAACTCCAACACCTCCTCTCCCTTAATATCAACATGTTCCAGAACATGAACTTCACTCATATTGTCCTCACCATAAACAAGTTCCCTCTCATTGGTGAATACTGAAGAGAAGTATTCATTGAGGACCTCGCTCACTTCCACAGCCTCCAGGCACATCTTCCCACCTTTATCTCTAATCGGTCAATTCCATGGGATTTTTCTTTACCCTACTCGCCAAGGCCTTCTCATAGCCCCTTCTTGCTCTTCTCAGCCCCTTCTATGTTCCTTTCTTGCTACCCTATATTCCTCAATAGACCCATCTGATCCTTGCTTCCTAAACCTCATGTATGCTGCCTTCTTCCACCTGACTAGATTTTCCACCTCACTTGTCACCTATGATTCCTTCACCCTACTATTCTTTATCTTCCTCACCGGGACAAATTTATCCCTAACATTCTGCAAGAGATCCCTAAACCACATGTCCATAGTACATTTCCCTGCAAAAAACATCATCCCGATTCACACCCACAAGTTCCAGCCTTATAGCCTCATAATTTGCCCTTCCTCAACTAAAAACTTTCCTGTCCTCCCTGATTCTATCCTTTTCCATGCCAGGGAGTGGTGGTCACTGTCCCCCAGATGCTCACCCACTGAGAGATCTGTGACCTGACCTGGTTCATTAGCTAGTACTAGATATAGTATGGCATTCCCCCTAGTCGGCCTGTCCACATTCTGTGACAGGAATCCATCCTGGACACACTTAACAAACTCTGCCCTGTCTAAACCATTGGAACGAATCAGGTGCCAATCAGTATTAGGGAAGTTAAAGTCACCCATGATAACAACCCTGTTATTTTTGCACCTTTCCAAAATCTGCCTCCCAATCTGCTCCTCTATATCTCTGCTGCTACCAGGGGGCCTATAGAATACTCCCAATAGAGTAACTGCTCCCTTCCTGTTCCTGACTTCCACCCATACGGACTCAAAAGAGGATCCTGCTACATTACCCACCCTTTCTGTAGCTGTAATAGTATCCCTGACCAGTAATGCCACCCCTCCTCCCCTTCCCCCCCCCCTCTATCCCTTTTAAAGCACTGAAATCCAGGAATATTGAGAATCCATTCCTGCCCTGGTGCCAGCCAAGTCTTTGTAATGGCCACTTCATCATAATTGTATGTACGTATCCAAGCTCTCAGTTTATCACCTTTGTTCCTGATTACTACCTTTATTCTGTTTCGCTTTCCTCAAAGCCTCTCTATATGTTAGATCTCGTGTTACTCCATGCATTATACTTGCAGTTTTCGCAAGACCTTCATCCTCCTCCACCTCACTATATGCTCTAACACTCTGGTTCCCCTCCCCCTGCAAATCTATTTTAACCCCCCTGGAGCAGCTCTAGCAAACCTTCCCCTGAGGATGTTCGTCCCCCTCCAGTTCAGATGCAACCCGTCCCGTCGGACCAGGTCCCACCTTCCCTGGAACAAAGCCCAATTGTCCAGAAACGTGAAGCCCTCCCTCCTGCACCAACTCCTTAGCCGCGTATTTAGCTGCATTATCTTCCTATCTCTAGCCTCACTAGCACGTGGCACGGGTAGCAAACCAGAGATTGCAACCCTGGAGGTCCTGTCCTTCAACTTTGCACCTAACTCCCTAAACTCTCTTTGCAGGACCTCCTCCTTCTTCCTACCCACGTCATTGGTCCCTACATGGACCACAACATCTGGCTGCTCACCCTCCCTCCTGAGAATACCGAGAACTCGATCCGAGATATCGTGGACCTTGGCACCAGGGAGGCAACAGACCATCCAGGATTCTCGATCTCTCCCACAGAACCTCTTATCTGTCCCCCTAACTATCGAATCCCCTATCACTACTGCTCTCCTCTTTTCCCTCCTTCCCGTCTGAGCTGAGGGTCCAGTCTCGGTGTCAGAGACGCGACCACTATAACTTGTCCCTGATAGGTCATCCCCACCAACAGTATCCAAAACGTTATACTTATTATTGGTGGGAACGGCCACAGGGGTGCTCTGCTCATTCTGTCTATTCTCCTTCCCTCTCCTGACAGACACCCAGCAACCTGTCTCCTGACGTTTAGAGGTGAATATCACCCTGAAACTCTTGTTTATTTCTGCCTCTGCCTCACGAATGATCCGAAATTCATCCAGCTCCAGCTCCCTAACTCGGTTTGTCAGGAGCTGCAGCTGGATGCACCTTTTACCATGACCATATACTTTCCAACATTGTATTTCATTTGCCACTTCTTTACTCATTCCCCTAAAGTGTCTGAGTCTCACTGCAGGCTCTCTGTTTCCTCAACACTACCAGTTCCTCCACCTATCTTTGTATCATCGGCGAATTTAGCCACAAATCCATTAATACCGTGGTCCAAATCATTGACATTCATCGTAACAAGCAGTGGTCCCAACATCACCTGCTGTGGAACTCCACTGGTAACTGGCAGCCAGCCAGGATAGGATACCTTTATTCCCACTACCTGTTTTCTGCCTACCAGCCAATGCTCCACCCATGTTAGTAACTTCCCTATAATTCCATGGGCTCTTATCTTGCTAAGCAGCCTCATGTGCGGCACCTTGTCAAAGGCCTTCTGAAAATCCAAGTACGCCATGTCTACTGCATCTCCTTTGTCTACCCTGCTTGTAATTTCCTCAAAGAATTGCAGTAGGTTTGTCAGGCAGGATTTTCCTTTCAGGAAACCATGCTGGCTTTGGCCTACCTTGTCATATGCCTCCAGGTACACCGTAATCTCATCCCTAACAATTGATTTCAACAACTTCCCAACCACTGATGTCAGGCTAACAGGTCTATAGTTTCCTCTCTGCTGCCTCCCACCCTTCTTAAATAGCGGAGTAACATTTGCAATTTTCCAGTTATCCAGTACAATTCCAGAATCTATCAATTCTTGAAGCATCATCTATAATGCCTCTGCAATCCCTCCAGCTACTTCCTTCTGAACCCAAGGGTGCATTCCATCATGTCCAGGAGGTTTATCTTCCCTCAGACCATTAAGCTTCCTGAGCACCTTCTCAGTCGTAATTTTCACTGCACAAACTTCACTTCCCTGACACTCTTGAATGTCCAGTACTCTTCAGATGTCTTCTGCTATGAAGACTGATGCAAAATATGCATTGAGTTCCTCTGCCATCTCTGTGTCTCTCATTACAATATCTCCAGCGTCATTTTGTATTGGTCCTATATCTACCCTTGATCTCTTTTACCCTTTATATACTTAAAAAAAGCTTTTAGTATCTTCTTTGATATTAGTCGCCAGCTTCCTCTCATAATTCATTTTTTTCCTTCCGAATGACCTTCTCAGCTTCCTTCTGTAAGTTTTTAAAAGCCCCCTAATCCTCTATCTTCCCACTAGCTCTGGCTTCCTTGTAGGCCCCCTCGTTTGTTTTACTTTGACTCTGACTTCACTTGCCGGCCATGGTAGTGTCCTTCTTCCCTTTGAAAATTTCTTCTTATTTGGAATATATCTGTCTTACACTTCCTTCATTTTTCGCCAACTCCAACCGTTGCTGCTCTGCTGTCCTTCCTGCAAATGTCCCTTTCCAGTCAACTTCGGCCAGTTCCCTATTCATGCCATTGTAATTTCCTTTATTCCACTGAAATACCAACATATTGGATTTTACTTTTTCCCTCTCAGATTTCAATGTGAACTCGATCATATTGTGATCACTGTTCCCTAAAGGTTCCTTAACCTTAAACTCTCTTATAACCTCCAGATCATTGCACAACACCCAATCCAGCACAGCCAATCCCCTAGTGGGCTCAACAACAAGCTGTTCTAAAGAACCATCCTTTAGACATTCTACAAATTCTCTCTCTTGAGGTCCAGTACTGACCTGGTTTTCCCAATCCACTTTCATGTTAAAAATTCCCAACGATTATCATGACATTGCCCTTCTGACATGCCTTTTCTATCTCCTGCTGTAATTTGTAATCCACATCCTGGCTGCTGTTTGGAGGCCTGTATACAACTGCCATTAGGGTCCTTTTACCCTTGCCATTTCTTAACTCAACCCATAGAGACTCTACACCCTCTGATTCTATAACATCCCTTTCTAATGATTTAATATTATTTCTTATGCACAGAGCCACACCATCCCCTCTGCCTACTAACCCATCTTTCTGATACACCGTATATCCTTGGATGTTCAGCTCCCAATGGCAGCCTCCCTTTAGCCAAGTTTCAGAGATGGCCACAATGTAATATTTGCCAATCTGTAGCTGAGTTTCAAGATCGTCCATTTTATTCCTTATGCTGCGTGCATTCAAATACAACACTCTCAGTCCAGTATTTGTTGCTTTCTGTTTTAACTGCACCATGCCTCTATTACCCTGTAACTCATGCCATTGACTTTGATTAAGCCTCATCTCCCGCCTGTTGTTTCTATAAACTCTGCTGCACGCTATCTTTGATTTATTTCTGTTTTCCCCTTCCTCAGCCCTATCACTCCGGTTCCCATCCCCCTTCCAAATTAGTTCAAGCCCTCCCTAACAGCTCTATTAAATGTGCCCGCTAAGATATTGGCCCCTTTTTGGGTTCAGGTGTAATCCGTCCTTTTTGTACAGGTCGTACCTCCCCTAGAAGAGGCCCCAATGATCCAGGAATCTGAAGCCCTGCCCCCTACACCAGTCTCTCAGCCACGCATTAATACGCCTGATCATGGTATTCTTGCGCTTGCTAGCACGTGGCACATGCAGTAACCCTGAGATTACTACCTTACATGTCCTGCCATTCAGCTTCCAACCTAACTCCCTGAATTCTCTCTTCAGGACCTTGTCCCTTTTTCTACGTATGTCATTGGTACCAATGTATACCAAGACTTCTGGCTGTTCACCCTCTCCCTTCAGAATACTCTGCACCCGATCCAAGACAGCCCATACCCTGGCACCTGGGAGGCAACACACCAAGCAGGCATCTCTGTCAGGCTGACAGAAACACCTGCCTGTTCCCCTCACTATGGAATCCCCTATGACCACCACATTCCTCATCTTCCTCTTTCCCTTCTACACCATGGAACCAGGCTCAGTGCCAGAGACCCCATCGCCGTGGTCGTCCTCTGTTAGGTCATCCCCCTCAACCGCATCCAAAACGAGATAGCGATTACTGAGGGGATGGCCACAGGGGTGCTCTCTATTGTCTGAGCTCTTTCCCTCTCTTCTCTGACCGTCACCCACTTAGCTAACTCCTGCAGACTAACTCCTTGTAGCTCCCCTCTATCTCGTATTCATTCTCCCTAATGAGCTGTAGGTCACCTGGTCCCGTGTTGCCACAGGGAACCCTTCTACTTCTGGGAAGAGGTCTCCAACTCTGAGCCAGATGTTCAATGCTTCCTTGTTGACATCTTGTCTGCTCAAATCATGGGAATGTCTTCCATGGAGGCTTATGCTTTTCCATTCATGAATGTTTTCATCAGTAGAGTTAATGTCTTCATTTTTCTGGGTTGAGCGCTCATTTAAGTTGACTAGCGTACAGTTCTTATCAGAATTGCATATGCTTGTGTGGAGTGCTGATTCCTGCTTTCATTGATGAAAGTATATCCTTAGGAGTTTTATCTGGCTGTTGTGTAGATTTTTAATGTCAAAAGAATACATTAATCTAGGTATAGCGAAAGCATTTTTTTGCTTCTGTTATATTTTTACTGTTGAGGTCTGTTTGGGCTCTATTGTACTTTTCTTTATGTTTAATGCTTTCCAATTATCCAGTCCAAAGTTCATGTTTATATCTTTCAAAAGTAGTTCTACTATTGGAATTAATTGTTTAATTTCAAATCATCCACATATAGGAAGTGTGTTAAAGTATAGCTCATTTCACTGTTTCTGATATGATACCCAAATTTCACCCGATTCAGTAAATTAGAGAGCAGGTTTAAAGCTAGACAGAACCATAGTGAACTCAGACAGACGCCTTGGAAAATGCCTCGGTGTATTTTGATAATGATGGTTGTTCTTTTATGGTTGTTATGGTGATTATAGTATGCCAATACTTCACCTGAGGTTTCAGGAGTTTCACAAGTATTGGGTGTAGTTTATATATATTATTATTTACATGAGAAATTTTGCAGATGCTGAAAATCCAAAGCAACACACACAAAATTTTGGAAGAACTCAGCAGGTCAGGTAATACCCGTGGAAATGAATAAATAATCGACATTTTGGCCAAGACCTTTCTTCAGGACTGGAAAGGAAGGGGGAAGATGCCAGAAAGATGGGGGGAGGGTAAGGATGATAGCTGGAAGCTGATACGTGAAGTCAGATGGGTAGGAAATATAAAGGGCTGGAAAGGAAGGAATCTGATAAGAGAGGATAGTGGACCATAAGGAGGGGACCCAGGGGACATGATTGGCAGGCAGGTGAGAAGAGGTAAGGGGCCAGAGTAGGGAATAGAAGGAGGGGGAGAGAATTTTTTTTTAAACCAGAAGGAGAAATCGATATTCATGCCATCATTTTGGAGGCTTCTTAGACAAAATATAAGGTTGTTGCTTCTCCAGCCCGAGGGTGGTTTCATCTTGGTACAAGAGGAGGCCATGGAACGACACGTTAGACAGGGGATGGGAATCAGAATTTAAAAGTTTGGCCACCAGGAAGTTTGGCTTTTGGAGGATGGAGTGGAGCTGCTTTACTTTGAACTTTGATCCTGATTCTGAAGCTTACGTGGAGGTTGCTTGGAGTTTGGAATGCATTTCCTGTGAGAAACATGAAGCAATCGGCTGGAGGAACTTAGCAGGTCACGCAGGATTAGAAAATCACCCACCTGCTGGTTTAATTCTCCACAGTACTACCTGAGGGACTATCACAAAACTAAAGGTGCAAGGATGTACCATATTCACCACATACACTTACGTGCATGAGGAATTTGCTGTGGTGTGTTGGGCAGGTGCGACATGCAGCAAGAGTCAACAACATTCCACGATCATAAAGCATAAGGAATTATATAATAATTAGAGTTGGAGGTAAGAGGGCAGATATGAATAAAATGTGCATAAATACAGAAATACCCTCATGTATTTACAATGTAAATAGAATTATAAACAGTGGTTTGAATTGTTAACAGTGCAGAACAACAGGAGGAGGGGGATGGAAGGGGCTAGCTAGAATGGTTGATCAGTGACAATGAATTCCATAGATTCACTACTCTGTGGCTAAAGAAATTCCTCCCCATCTCTGTTCGAAAAAGCTGTCCCTCTATTCTGAGTCCTTATGTGCCTTAGATTATTGAATTTCCTCTCCATTTAGAAAATGGTCTACTCTTTTATTCCTTCTACCAAAGTGTATGAGCATACACTTTCAGACATTATATTCCATCTGCCACTTCTTTGCCCATTCTCCTAATTGGTCTCAGTCCTTCTGTAGTCTCTCTACTTCCTCACAACTACCTGCCCCATCACTTATCTTCGTATCATCTGCAAAATTTGCAACAAAGCCATCAGTTCCATCATCCAAGTCATTGACATATAAAGTAAGATGAAGCAGTCCCAACACAGATCCCTGTGGAAAACCAAAAGTCACCGACAGCCAACCTGAAAAGTCTCCCTTTATTCCCGCTCTTTACCTCCTAACAATCATTTACTGCTTTATCCATGATAGTATCTTTCCTGTAATACCGTGGCCTCTTCACTTGTTAAGCAGCCTCATGTGTGGCAGCTTGTCAAAGACCTTCTAAAAATCCAAGCACAAAGTATCCACCAATTTTCCTTTGTCTATCCTGCTTGCTATTTTTTCAAAGAATTCCAACAGATTTGTCAGACCAGTTTTTCCTTTAAGGAAACCATGCTGACTACACCTTATTTTATCATGTGCCTCCAAGTACCCCAAAATCACATCCTTAACAATTGACTCCAACATCTTCCCTACCACTGAGGTCAGACCAACTGGTCTATAATTTCCTTTCATCTGCCTTTCTCCCTTCTTGAAGAGTGGAATGACACTTGCAATTTTCCATTCTTCCAGAACCATTCCAGAATCTAGTGATTCTTCAAATATCATTACTAATGTCTCCACGATCTCTTCAGCCTCCTCTTTAAGAACTCTGGGGTGTACACCATCTGGTCCAAGTGAGTTATCTATCTTCAGACCTTTCTGTTTCTCAAGAAACATCTCTCTAGTAATAGCAACTTCATTTCCTTCTGACCCCTGACACTCTCAAACTTCTAGCATACTGCTAGTACCTTCCATGGTGAAAACTGATGCAAAATACTTATTCAGTTCATCCACCATTTCCTTGTCCCCCATTAATACCTCTCCAGCGTTGTTTTCCAGCAGTCTGATATCAACTGTCACCTCTCACCTCTCTTTTACACTTCATGTATCTGAAGAAACTTTTGGGATCCTCTTCGATATTATTAGCTAGCTTAATTTTGTATTCCATCTTTACCTTCTTAATGACTTTATTAGTTGCCTTCTTTTGGTTTTTAAAAGCTTCCCAGTTCTCCAACTTACCACTATTTTTTCTCTATCATATGCCCTCTCTTTGACTTTTATGTTGGCTTTGACTCCTCTTATCAGCCACAGTTGTGTCAACTTGCCTTTACAATACTGGTTCCTCTTTTGGATGTACATGTTCTGTGCCTTCTGAACTGCTTCTGGAATTTCCAGCCATTGTTGCTCTGCTACCATCCCTGCCAATGTTCTTTTCCAATCAATTCCGGCCAAATCCTCTCTCAAGGCTCTGTAATTTCTTTTGCTCCACTGTAATACTGATACATCTGACTTTCACTCTCCTTCTCAAATTTCAGGTTGAATTCTATCATCTCATAATCACTTGCCTCTAAGCGTTCTTCTACCTTAAGCTTTCTAATCGATTCTGGTTCATTACACAACATCCAAACCAGAATAGCCTGTCTGTCAGCGGGCTCAACTATGAGCTGCTCTGAAAAGCTGGCTCCTAGGTATTCTGGAAACTCACTCCCTTGGAGTCCAACACCAACCTAATTTTCCCAATCCGACTGCATATTGAAGTCTCCCATGACTATTGTAACATTGTCCTTTCGGCATGCATTTTCCATCTCACACTGTAATTTGTAGATGACATCCCTTTTACTGTTTGGAGGTCTGTAAATAACTCCCATCAGGGTCTTTTTACCCCTGCAGTTCCTTAGCTCTACCCACAATTTAACATCTCCTGACCCTAAATCACCTCTTTCTAATGATTAGATTTCAGTTTTTACAAACAAAACCATGCCATCCTCTTTGCCTCCCTGCCTGTCCTTTCGAAACAATATGTATCTCTGCACATTGAGCTCCCAGATATAAACTTCTTTCAGCCATGATTCAGTGATATCTACAAGATCATACACGGCAATCTGTACAGTGTCTATAAAAAGTGTTCATCCCCCTTGGACGTTTTCATGCTTCACTGAATCACAGTAGATTTAATTTGGCTTTTTTGACACTGATGAACAAATCTTTCATGTCAAAGTGAAAACAGATCTCTTCAACTTGACCCAAATTAATTACAAATATAAAATACAACATAACTGATTACATAAATATTCACCACCTTCAAGTCAGTATTTAGTTGATGCACTTTTGACAGCAATTACAGCCTTGAATCTGTGTGGATAGGTCTCTATCAGCTTTGCACATCTGGACTGTGCAATTTTTCCCCATTCTTCTTTACAAAACTGCTCTAGCTCTGTCAGATTGCATGGGGATCATGAGTGAACACACCTTTTCAAGTCTAACCACAGATTCTCAATTGGATTGAGGTCCGAACTCTGACTTGGCCATTTCAGGACATTAACGTTGTTGTTTTTAAAGCCATTCCTGTGTAGCTTTTGCTTTATGCTTGGGGTTATTGTCTTGCTGGAAAACAAATCTTCTCCCAAATCTTAGTTCTCTTGCAGACTGCATCAGCATTTCCTCAAAGATTTCCCTGGATTTTGCTGCATTCATTTTACCACCTACCTTCACAAGCCTTCCAGAGCTTTCTGCAGTGAAGCATCCTCACAGCATCATGCAGCCACCACCAGTAGGAATGATGCATTTTTGGTGATGTGTGGTGTTTGGCTTTTGCCAAACATAGCATTTAGTCTGATGGCCAAAAGGCTCGATTTTCATTTCATCAGACCGTAGGACCTTCTTCCAGCTGACTTCAGAGTCTCCCATATGCCTTCTGGCAAACTTGAGATTTCATGTGTGTTTTTCAACAGTGGCTTTCCCTTTGCCACTCTTCCACAAGGGTGTGACTGGTGAAGCAACTGGGCAATAGTTGTTGTATGCACACTCTCCCATCTTAGATGTTACAAGTTGAAGCTTGTAACACCTCCAGAGCTGTCATAGGTTTCTTGGTGGCCTCTTTCAACCTTGCATGGTCACTCAGTTTTTGAGTACGGCCTGCTCTAGGCAGATTTACAGCTGTACCATATTCTTTCCATTTCTTGATGAGTGACTTAACTGTACTCCAGGAGATATTCAGTGACTTGGAATTTTTCTTATATCCATCTCCTGACTTGTACTTTTCAATAACCTTTTCACAGAGTTGCTTGGAGTGCTCCTTTGTCTTCATAATGTAGTTTTTACCAGGGTATTGACTCACCTGCAGTTGAACCTTCCAGCTACAGGTGTATTTTTGCTACAATCTGCTGAAACACTTTGACTGCACACAGGTGATCTCAATTTAACCAATTATGTGACTTCTAAAACTAAATGGCTGCACCAGTGATGATATTGTGTGTCATATTGAAGGGGGTGAATACTTATGCAATCAATTATTTTGTTTTATATTTGTAATTTATTTAGATCACATTGAAGAGATCTGTTTTCTCTTTGACAGAGTCTTTTTCTGTTAATCAGTGTCAAAAACAACCAAATTAATTCAACTGTGATTCAATATTGTAAAACTAGAAAACATGAAAACCTCCAAGGTGGGTGAATACTTTTTATATTCTACAAGTTTATAACTGAGCTACAAGTTGATCTACCTTATTCCATATGCTATATGAATTCAAATATAACACCTTCAGTCCTATATTCACCCATTTTGACTTTGAACGCCTTTTTCATTGCAGCACATCCCCTTGACTGCAATTTTGCCCTGTCATCAGCATCTCCTTGCTGAGAGCCTCACTACACACTGCCTCTGTTTGTAAACCAGCTATCTCATTCTCAACACTATCACTGCCAAATTAGTTTAACCCCTCTTGAACGGCTCTAGCGATCCTGCCTGTAAGGATCTTGGACCCTCTCATGTTCTGGTTTAACCCATCCCTTTTGTACAGATCATAGATTCCGCAGAAGAGATTCCGAAGATCCTTCAATTCGAGCCCCTGTCCTCTGCACCAGTTCCTCAGCCACGCATTCGCCTGCAAAATCAGCCTATCCTTACCCCCACTGGAACCTGGCACATGTTGTGAAATTTGTTGTTTTGCCGCAGCAGGATGGTAAAATATACCATTTTAAAAAACTACAACTACTACAAATCACAATAAAAATATATATACTACAATATATAAATTAATTAAGTAATGCAAGAAGAGAGCAAAAGAAGAAAAAGAAATAGTGAAATAGGTTACATGGGTTCATTGTCCGTTCAGGAATCTGATGATGGAGGGAAAAAGCTGTTACTGAAACGTTGAGTGTGGCTTCAGGTTCCTGTACCTGCTCCTTGATGGTAGCATGTCCTAGAGTATTTGTACAGGTGTACCATGGAGACCATTCCAGCTGGTTGTATCACCCTCTCATATGGAGGGGCCACTGCACAGGATCGGAAAAGGCTGCAGAAAGTTGTAAACTCAGTCAGCTCCATCATGGGCATTGGCCTCCCCAGCATCCAGGACACTTGCAGAAGGCGGCATCCATCATTAGGGACCCCCATCCTGGACCCATCACCCAGGCCATACTCTCTTCCCGTTGCAACCATCAAGGAGGAAGTACACATACCCAATGCTTCAGGAATAGCTTCTTCCTCCCCGTTATGTGATTTCTGAATGGGTAATGAACCCAGTACTTTTCCTCTCTCTTTTGCACTACTTAATTACTTTATTTTTTATATATACTTCTTACTGTAATTTATATATTTTGTTCACAAACAAAACAAAATCTGCAGACGCTGGAACTCCAAGCAACACACACAAAATGCTGGAGGAACTCAGCAGGCCAGGCAACAAGTATGGAAAGAGTAAACAGCCGAAATTTCAGGCCAAGACCCTTCAGCAGGACTGGAGATTGTTCCCGAAACGTTGGCTGTTTACTCTTTTCCATTGATGCTGCCTGGCCTACTGAGTTCCTCCAGCATTTTGTGTGTGTTGCCTATATTTTTTATTATTATGTTTTGCATTGTTCTGCAGCCGAGAACCAACAGATTTCACGACGTGTCAATGATGTTCAACCCGATTCTGATTCTGAGTCTGACGTTTCTTGCCTGACTCTTTGTCTTGCATCTTTAGTATTTGTGTGAGTACTCGAATGGCAGGGCAGAGAAGACTACGGTCCAGGTGAATGGGATCAGTGGCCAGCAGGAACAGGGTGGGCCAAAAGGCCTATTTCTATTTCTCATCCTTTTGATTTTATGATTATAATGTATGAGGTACAGCAACAATCAAAAATTTCCAATCTGAGGCTGATGTATGAACTTGTGAATTTAACATCAAATTAAAGATATAATCAGCTAAGAGCTGCAGAATGACAGTACAGTCTCAACGGGCTGAACAGCCTGTTCCCATCTCTGGGCTCCAACCTCCAAACAGCTGCCAAATTCCCCTTTAAGAAAGGTCAGAGTTCAAGAAACTTAATTAAACCTTAGTCATATTCAGATTGGCAAAATACAGAGGCGGTATTGAGTCTGAATCAGCAGGCAATTTGCTATTGTAATAAATGCGATATTTGGCCGCTTATTATCAGCCTCTATTCTCGCACAGACGCTTGTATGTTGAAGAGTTGTGTGGCACGGGGAGAGAGAGAGAAAAAAATCGGAAATTTACATTTGGACTCGGAGTAACATGGCAAAGGGTATTGGGAAATAACAGTGTGGGACTCAGCAGTTTCATTGTCTGTGAGACGCTGTTTCTCTCAGATATGAGAATTCAATTATTTTACAGGCAGACCTTACCATTCACCCATCATCCCGCTGACAGCCAGTGCTTGCTACCGTGGTGGCTAACTTGCAGACTAGATAGCGTCCGACCACATTTTGCAACGTGACATTATAGTTTTGTAAGATTTGCACAGACATACAGAAGCAGATAAACATACAGATTCGCATATGTGTGCATGCACACTCAAACGTACACACTACACAGTCTTGTACAGGTGCACACACAAACAGAAAGGTTCATATGTACAGATATTTCCATATTTGCACACACACATACTGTACATACACACTAACACCCCACACGAACACGCATACATGCACATGCACTCACACACAGACTCATACATGCACACACACAAACAGAAATGTCCATATGTACAGATATTTCCATCTTTGCGCACTGTATACACCCACACACCCACCCACACACACACCCACACACCACGCACAATTTCATTCATGCACATACACAAATAGAAAATTCCATATAACCAGGTATTTCCACATATGTACACACACACAATCTGTGTATATATCGCACACATATCACAGATTTGTATATGCACCTGCACACAAGTCTCTGCTGATATGCAGAGACTTCCACATCTACACACATAACCACAAGCTCATAGACACACACACACACACACACACACACACACACACACACACACACACACACACACACACACACCCACGAACACACAAATGAGACTGCCAGGAGACTTTTGAATTCACAAGAGAAAATTAATCATCTCAAACCCACGTTTGTAATTTTGTCTTTTAATCTACATATTGATTTTTTTTCTTTTCTTAAAAGTTTAATTTCCTGTTGAAGCTGATATTAATCGTATATTTAAAATGTTAAATGCTGCCAGAGTGTATAATTCAGATGCAGAGCGTGTACATGAATATTTAATGTGGTTTCATAGGATTTAGTGGGTTAACAATAGTTGTTTTTGCATCATTGAAAAGATCTCTGAATTCCTTAAAGAGATAGAATCTGGGTTTAGCTGCCACACGAAAACTGTTGGACCTGCTCTTCCCCTATTCATACTCCCCTGCCTGCTTCCTTCTACTTCCCAGCTCTTTGTTTTTGGAGGACAACAGAATCACTTCGAATCGTCCTGCTCGATGTGTCTATTAATCGTACTTGAGTTGTTTGCATGAGGTGCTATTGTCCATCAGGGAAATTGTAACATGCTGTGTAACCGGGGAGGGGGGGGTCAGGGGAGCAGGTCACATTGTTTATTTATTTATTGAGATACAGTGCAGAATAAACGCTTCTGGACCTTCGAGCCATGCTGTCCAGCAACCCCCAATTTAACTTTAGCCTAATCATAGAACAATTTACAATGACCAATTAACCTACCAACCGATACCTCTTTGGACTGTGGGAGGAAGCCAGAGCACCCAGAGGAAACCAACACGTTCAACGGGGAGGATGTGCGACCTCCTTACAGATGACATCAGCATTGAACTCTGAACTCTGACACCCCGAGCTGTAATTGCGTTGCGCTAACCATTATGCTGCTGGGCAGATTAACCCTTTGAATGTGATTCGCAAAGACTGACGTGACAGAAGCTCTCAGCCTTACAAAATTGGTCAGACCACACTTAGAATATTGTGAGTAAATTTGGGGCCATTATCTAAGATAATGTGCTGTTATTGGAGAGGATTCTTTTCCATCGATGTTGCCTGGCCTGCTGAGTTCCTCCAACATTTCGTATGTGGTGCTACCTAAAGGTTCATTTTCTAGCCGGTATTCACAGTGGGTCAAAGAAGTACAATTGAATCAATGGAAACTACACACAAACAAATCATGATAATCAACCAATTTGCAAAAAAAAGACTGCGATTTTAAAAATTAGTAAATAAATAATACTGAGAACATGAGTTGTGGAATCCTTGAAAGTGAGTTCACAGGTTGTGGAATTAGTTCAGCATTAAGCTGAACAAAGTTATCCCCTCTGGTTCAGCAGCCTGATTGTTGAAGGGTAATAATTGACCCTGAACCTGGTGATGTGGGACCTAAAGGCTCCTTTACCTTCTTCCTGATGGCAGCAGTGTGAAGAGAGCGTGGCCTAATGTTGCGGGGGTCCTTGATGATGGAATCTGCTTTCCTATGGACTTTTAACTGTGATGGGCTGGGCTGTTTCTGCCACGTTTTGTAGACGTTTCTGTTCTTAGGCATTGGTGTTTCCATGCCAGGCTGTAATGCAGCCAGACAGGACACTCTCCACTGTGCACCTACAGAAGTTTGTCAAAGTTTTACATAACGTTCTGCGTAAACCTTTTAGAAAGTACAGACACCGTCGTGCCTTCTTTTGCGCTCGACCCAGGACAGATCCCCTGAATAATAACAACAAAAAATCTACCCCCTTGCATTTTACATCATGAGTCTTAAACACAAAATTCTCTGCAGATGCTGGGGTCAAAGCAACACACGCAACACGCTGGAGAAACTCAGCAGGTCGGGCAGCATCCGTGGAAACAAACAGTCAATGTTTCGGGCCGGAACCCTTCATCAGGACTGTAGGGGGAAGGGGCAGAGGCCCTATAAGGTGGGGGGAGGGTGGGAAGGAGAAGGCTGGTAGGTGCCAGGTGAAAAACCAGTAAGGAGAAAGATAAAGGGGTGGGGGAGGGGAGGCAGGGAGGGCATAGGCACGAAAGGTGAAGAAGGAATAGGGGAAAACACAATGGGTAGTAGGAGGAGGCAGAACCATGGGGGAGGTGATAGGCAGCTGGAGGTGGGAGGTGATAGGCAACTGGAGGAGGGGGCAGAGTGAAACTGGGATGGGGGAAAGGAGGAGGAGGGAATTATCAGAAGTTGGAGAATTCAGTGCTCATACCAAGGGGCTGGAGACTTCCTAGACAGTATATGAGGTGTTGCTCCTCCAACCTGAGTTTAGGCTCATCATGGCAGTAGAGGAGGCCATGTATGGACATATCCGAATGGGAATGTGAAGCAGAGTTGAAGTGAGTGGCAACTGGGAGATCCTGTCTGCCGTGGCGGACGGAACGGAGGTGCTCGACGAAGCGGTCCCCAAATCTGCGTCGGGTCTCACTGACGTAGAGAAGGCCACACCGGGAGCACCGGATGCAATAGATGACCCCAACAGACTCACAAGTGGAGTGTTGCCTCACCTGGAAGGACTGTTTGGGGCCCTGAATGGTGGCAAGAGAGGAGGTGTAGGGACAGGTGTAGCACTTACGCTTACAGGGATAAGTGCCAGGTGGGAGATCCGTGGGGAGGGACGTGTGGACCAGGGAGTCGCCGAGGGACCAATCCCTGCGGAAAGCGGAGAGGGGTGGCGAGGGAAAGGTGTGCTTAGTGGTGGGGTCCTGTTGAAGGTGACGGAAGTTGCGGAGGATAATGTGCTAGAACTTTGTGGTGGGGTCATGAGTCTATTGCATCCAAATAATTTTGATGCATTCTTGAGTTTGTTATGTTAGAATTTTTAAAAATTGTAGAATGATGATTCTATAGTTCTGACCTCCAAAATAAACTAATATTAATCCAATGTGATATTACCTACGTACGGCCTGTTACACTGCTGGTGTTTAGCAATGAAGGTGCTCCAGCTCTGGTGGTGTTCAGGGTTTTTTCATTGTGTCAGTAACTTGGTTTCAATGCTGTCAGTCATCCAACTCCAGGTGTCCGGGAGACTCAGGAATATAGTTCTTCATTGCTGTTTGTGTAAAAGTTTTGTTTGACCAGTCAGGGCTGTTAGCCCTGAGCTGAACCCCTGAACCTGGAGGACCGGTGGACCTCTCTTAATCTGGCCTCGACCCTTTGACCTTGGTGGTGTAGGCGCCAAAGCAGAAAGCCCTGACTCCAGCCAACACAGCTCTCTGAGTCATTGAGGCACGCAAGCCTCCAAACCCTGTGAAAAGGATGTGGTCCTCTCGGAGGAATGTGATAATACCGCTGATCCTAATAGGTCACCATAGGCCCACAAGGCAAAGGAGCACAATGAGGCCATTCAGCCCATCAAGTCTGCTCCGCCATTCATCTCTCAACTCCATCTTCTTGCCTTCTCCCGGTAACCACTGACACCATTACTCCCTTACTAATTGGGAACCTATCAACCTCTGCTTTAAATGTACCCAATGACTTGGCTTCCATGGCCCTCAGTGGCAATGAACTCCACAGTTTCATCACCCTCTAGCTAAATAGATTCTTCCTCATCTCTGTTCTAAAGGATGACCTTCTATTCTGAGGCTGTACCTTCTGGTCCTAGATACTCCCATGATAGGATACACCCTCTCCACATCCACTCTGTATAGGCCTTCCAGTACTGTATTTGATAACTTTCAGTGAGATTCAGCCTCATTGTTCTAAACAGTGCAGTAATACCCTACTATGACTCTAATCATAGTCTGTAACACCACATTACTTCCTCCAAACAAGAAGATCTAGATGAGGGTAATCTATACTTCAATAGCACAGTTTTTACTGACTAGTCGAACCTCATCTCAGCATGGTAATAACATGTTTCTGGTTTAAGAATGTAATTCATTCTAAAATACATTGATGCTTTTGAATTCTAAAAACCTTCAGACTGTATTTACTGACAAGAAGATTGTACAATTGCTTTTAGACAGAAAACTGGCAGCCACAGCTCACTTGGTAACGTTATTGCTTCTAAAGGCGGAGCTCTTCATGTCCCTGTTCAGAGAGGGGAGAACCACATGAGTGGACTCTCTCCAAGAGAGGAACAGGAGAGGTCCAGCATTGGAGATAAACCTAAGACCAGAATGTTTAACAAACATTCTGATTGTTAACACTCCCACCGCATTATTCAAGCACAGCTGTCACGGTCAGTATTTATCCCCCAAGAGGCGGTTAGTGTAAGACTTTACAGTGTCACAGAGACACGGGTCCAATTGCCACCACTGTCTGTAAGTGGTTTCTATGTCCTCTCATTGAAAGCGTGGGTATCCTCCTGGGTGTTCACATTTCTTCCAACAGTGCAAAGATGTATCGGCTAGTGTTAGTAAGTTGTGGACATGCAATGTTGCCTCCGGAATCGTGGCCACGCTTGCGTGCTGGCCCCAACACATCCTCAGACTGTGTTGGTCGTTGACACATTTCGCTGTATGTTTTGATGTTTTGATGTACCTGTGACAAAGAAAACTAATCTTATCTTATCCATCAAGGTCACATAAACAATCGTATGCTCTTTGTATGATCTTCAAGTTCAAAATGAAATGAACTTTGAACTTTTAAGTTTAATTGTCATTCGACCACACATGAATACACATGAATACAGCCAAACAAAATAGCATTCCTCCAGGGCTGTGGTGTAAAATACATTATCAACAGTCACACACAGTACAAGGCACATTAGCACGTATAAGTATGACAGCAGCAAACATACAGCCACAAAAAAATATAATAAAGCCCAAGTCCCTAGGTGACATGTCCTGTAGATTTATGGAGCATGGATGTTGCCAGCAAGAACAAGCCCTTAGCAGTCAACAGACAAACATTTCTGATCTCCCCCTCCCCCTCCCACGTTCAAATCTCTTACTATCTCTTCTTTCAGTTAGTCCTGACGAAGGGTCTCGGCCCAAAACGTGGACTGTACCACTTCCTATAGATGCTGCCGGGCCTGCTGTGTCCACCAGCATTTGGTGTGTGTTGCTTGAATTTCCAGCATCTGCAGATTTCCTCGTGTTTGCGTTTTTAAACACACAATCCAGCTTGTCTTCCACCAAGTGAACTCTGGAGGGCAGCACTGACGGAGGGCCTGCCCCAATCTAGCATGGACACGGTGCCGCACGGCCTCCTTCCTGGGCGGCCGCAACAAGTGAGCCCGCAGCATGAGGCCTAGTCAGCGCTGCGACTGAGGCCTGGCACGTTGCCCACCATCAGTCTTGAATGAGAATCAGAATCCAGTGCAATATTAGCGACAAATTTCCTGAAATTTATATTTCTCAGGTTGCAGTACTGTGCAAGACATAAAAGAATATTACATCAATTTCAATTTAAAATAAATAAATAGAGAAAAGTATGCAAGTAAGTATTGGCTTTGTGGGAGAAGCCAGAGAGTGGTAGTCAATGGTTGCCTCTCTGACTGGAGGCCTGTGACTAGTAGAGTGCTGCAGTGATCGGTGCTGGGTCCAATAGTGTTGGTCATCTACATCAATTATCTGGATAATAATGTGGTTAACCGGATCAGCAAATTTGCAGATGACACCAAGATTGGGGGTGTAGTGGACAGTGAGGAAGGCTATCTGCATCAGCTGAAATTCAGAAGAATGAGAGGAGGTCTTATAGAAATATATAAAATTATGAAAGCGATAGATAAGATAGAAGTAGGAAGGCTGTTTCCACTGGTAGGTGAGACTAGAACTAGGGGACATAGCCTCAAGATTTGGGGGAGAACACTTAGGACGGAGATGAGGAGGAACTGCTTTTCCCAGAGAGTGGTGAATCTGTGGAATTCTCTGCCCAATGAAGCAATGAAGGCTACATCAGTAGATATATTTAAGACAAGGTTGGATAGATTATTGCATAGTAGGGGACTTAAGGGTTATGGGGAAAAGGCAGGTAGACGGAGACAAGTCCATGGTCAGATCAGCCATGATCTTATTGAATGGCGTTGCAAGCTCAACGGCCCAGATGGCCTATTCCTGCTCCTATTTCTTATGTTCTTTGTGGGCTAAAAAATGGCAGATGCATGGAGTATAATGCAGACAAGTGTGAGTTTTTGCACTTTGGTAGGACCAACCAAGTTAGGTCTTATATAGTGAATGGTAGGGCACTGAGGAGTGTGGTAGAACAAAGGGATCTAGGAATACAGGTACATAATTTGTTGAAAGTGGTGTCACAGGTAGATAGGGTCGTAAAGAAAGCTTTTGGCACATCGAGCTTCATAAATCAGTGTATTGACTACAGTAGATGGGATGTTATGTTGAAGATGTTTAAGATGTTGTTGAGGTCTAATTTGGAGTATTGTGTGCAGATTTGGTTACCTACCTACAGGAAAGATGTAAACAAGTTTGAAAGAGTACAGAGAAAATTTACAAGGATGTTGCTGGGTCTGAAGCACCTGAGTTATATGGAAAGATTGAATGGGTGAGGACTTCATTCCTTAGAACGTAGAAGACTAAGGAGATGCTATCTCGTTGGCTCTTCATACAACCCTCGAACACCCGGACAGCAAGGATGCATGCATTATGATGTTCTTTATCAACTGCAACTTGGCATTTAACACTATCGTCCCCTCAAAAATGATCAGTAAATTCCAAGACCTGGGCCTCAATATCCACTTATGCAATTGGATCCTGGATTTCCTCACTTGTAGACCCCATTCAGTTTGGATTGATAAAAAAGCATCTCCTCCACAACCTCCATCAACACAGGAGCACTGCAAGGACATGTGCTTAACCCCGGCTCTACTCGCTTTATACCTACGACTGTGCGGCGAAGTACAGCTCCAACATTATATACAAGTTTGCTGATAACACCAATGTTGTGGACTGTATCAAAGGGGGTAATGAATCAGCGTGCAGGAGGGAGATTGAAAACTTTGCTGAGTGGTGTAATAACAACAATCTCTCACTCAATGTCAATAAGCACAAGGAACAGAATCTCGACTTCAGGAGAGGGAAACCAGAAGTCCGAGAGCCAGTAACCATCGGAGGATCAGAGGGGGAGAGGGTCAGTAACTTTAAATTCCTGGGTGTCACTATCTCAGAGGATCTGTCCTGGACCCATCATATTATTGCAGAGAATATTATTATAATATTATTGCAGAGAAAGCACGACAGTGTCTCTACTTCCTCAGGAGTCTGCAGAGAATCAGCATGTCATCAAAAGCCTTGACAAACTTATATAGATGTGTGGTGGAAAGTATGCTGACTGGCTGCATTATGGACTAGTATGGGAACATGGCCTTTGAACAGAAAATCCTATGAAAGTTTGCGCATTTGACCCAGTACATCACAGGTAAAACCCTCCCAACCATTGAGCATATCTACATAAAATATTGCTGTGGAAAAGCAGCATCCATCATCAAAGATCCTCACCACACAGGCCATGCTCTTTTCTTGCTGCTGCCCTCAGGTAGAAGGTACAAGTGGCTCAGGCCTCACACCACCAGGTTCAGGAACAGTTACTATCCCTCAACCATCAGGCTCTTGAACAAAAGGGGATAACTACACTCATTTAAGCACTCTATTATATTGTTATTTCATGCTTGTTATTTATTGCTATTTATTTATATCTGTATTTGCATAGTTTGTTTACAGTTAACAGTTCCTGATGTTTACAATTTGGACACGTCGGGTCAGTAGTCTCCTCTTGTGTCATGATATGGCCACCATCAGAGTGGAGGTGCAACACTTTATATTCCATCTTGGTAGTCTCCTACGTAATGATACGAATATCAATTTCTCCCTCACAGCACCTGCAGGATCTCTTGTATTTACAGCTAAAAATAAACTACTACTTCACTTCCCTTACTTTTTAAATGGACAGGGCCTCACTGTGTCGGTTAAATCAAATTCATTGCCATGTGTACAAATACAGCGAGATGCAGGTACAATGAAGAACTCACCTGCAGTCTCACAGGCCCCTTCATACAGACAATACACAGAACTAGCAAGTCCATACTCTCAGTGGCCCCCTGTACACCTGCTCATTAAGGCATATACCTGGATGAAACAATAACCATGCTGAATATGAGGCCTCCATCGGTCAGGGTTAGCCATGGATGTTGTGCCTGAGCTGTCCAGCTACACAAGTGTGATATGGAGAGCAAGCTGTTGCCCAGGTAGCAAGCTCCCCTCTTCACAAATCTGATGAACCCAAAGGAATGACAGAGACTGATATAGTTTGACAGCAGCAGTGTCAAAGGAGTTGCCATCCTGCTTTGAACAACATAGGCAAACACGAGGAAATCTGCAGATGCTGGAAATTCAAGCAACGCACCCAAATCTCTTACGAGCTCTTTCTTCAGTTAGTCCTGATGAAGGGTCTCGGCCCGAAACGTCGACTGTACCTTTTCCAATAGATGCTGCCTGGCCTGCTGCGTTCACCAGCATTTTGGGTGTGTTGCTTGAACAACGTAGGATTGCCTTCGGGTCTGCAGCTCTGGATTTACTCCTGAAGCCTTCCGATGAGTGAATATAACCACAAAGCAGTGGAGGCTTGACAGTAGAGTTCCCCCTTCTCCCAGATGAGCTGCCAACTACAGCTGACAGCCCAAAGTGACCAATTTTAATGCACCCATAACCTGCCTTTGCCTCTTCTTCTGTCACTAGATTCGATTCTGCCGGGCTTAGTAGCTAAGCCAGACGTGAAGGCCAGGAGCTGGACTTGGTTGTCAGAGGCTATTTGAGATGCACACCATTGGGATTATTTAATAGATAATGGGAGATTATCGGCTGTCCCTGGCTACGACAACGTTAATGAACCAATGCAAAATAACAGCAACAGACAAAGTAGAATCAGAAACAGATTTATTATCGCTGACTTTTGTAATGTGAAAATTGTTTCTTCGCAGCAATGATATGTAAATGACAAAAAATAAATAAATAGTGCCTAGAAAAGTAATAATAACTCTGCCATGGACAGTCCCAAACCTGACTGGGAAAGGAGGAGGTTCGGACATGGGTCTAGCAACTGGATCCCCTAAAAACCCAGTGCTACAGAAACGTCATCTGAAGCTCCAAGCACCTCATCCCTGGGAGAGGTGGGATACACCAAGAGGATGGGCCACACCTGGGGACAGTTTGAAAGACTGGCCCAGGACAGAGAACTCTGGTGAGCTGAGGTGGACAGCCGCGACCCCAGTAGGGAGAAGTAATAATGAGGTACTGTTCATGGGTCTATGGACCATCAGAAGTCTGATGATAGAGGAGAGAAAGCTGTTCCTGGACCCTCTGAGTGTTAGTCTTCAGGCTCCTGTACCTCCTCAAAAATGGGAGACATTTAATCTTATTGATTACATGTTCATACTTAAAATTGTTTTACTTCAATTTCCCTTTGGTAATAATTTTGTTTTTTAATTATTTAAAACCCATGGAACTGCTTTTCAATGGTTTTGATCCTATTCTGATATTGTTTTTACCTTGTACTACCTCATGCAAAGTACTAAGTATACCAAATATACGGAAGATACTGAAGAATAACACAGTCTCTACGGGCACGAAGCTCGGAGTGTTGTGGTGCTACGTTCATTCCACACTAACAGACAGAAGCGAATGGCAGACAATGTCAAAGCACAATGAGGAGAGACTCAAAGCTGCAGAAATGTGGATTTTGAGAAGAATGATGAAAGTATTCTGGAAGGACAGGGTAACAAATGAGGAAGTGTTGTGAAAAGGCAGAATAAGAAAAGAGCTGATATAGTCAATCAAGAAACGGCAGCTGGAATTTCTGGGACATTTACTGAGGAAAGAAAAGCTCAAACATCTTGCACTGACGGTAAAAATTGATGGAAGTAACAATTGTGGTCAACAGCACACAGCATTCATGAGTCACATCAAGGGATGGACAGGCAAAAGTTTTGGAGAACTTATTGGAACTTCTCAGATTAAAGGCAGGTGGAAGACCATGATCACCCAGGTCATATGGTATGGCCACATAATGAAGGAATGATCTCAATGCTCTATGCAATGAATTGATCTGTATGAGCAGTATGCATGATAAGTTTTGGTACATGTGATAATAATAAACAAATTACCTATTTCAATTCCCATCAGAAACATTTAAAAGTAGCTCAAAGTCCTTTGACAGCAATCAGCTGTCATAAACCAACAGTGCATTCTGGGACAGGGATCAGGGTATATTCAAAGCAGAGGCTGATCAGTTCTTGTCAGGGTATCAAAATGGGGAGAAGGCATTAGAATGGGGTTGAACAGGGCTGTACATAGCATAGTGGTTAGCACAATGCTTTACAGTACCAAATGTTCCAGGTCATTTCTTGACACTGTCTGTAAGGAGTTTGTACATTCTCCCTATAAGTACGTGGGTTTCCTCCGAGTGCTCCAGTTTCCTCCCACATTCCAAAGATGTACGGTGAGTAGGTTAATTGGTCATTGTAAATTGTCCTGTGATTAGGCTAGGGTTAAATTGGGGCGGCTGGGCGGCGAGGTTTAAAGGGCTGGAAGGGCCTGATCTGCTATATCTCAATAAATTAAAGAAATAAATCAGCCATGTGACTCGATGTACCAAATAGTCTAATTCTGTTCCCTTGTTTTTGTCCTTATTGTCTGTCACCATCAGTATCGGAAGCAGATTCATTATCCCTGACTTAAATATGAAATTTGTTTTTCTGCAGCAGAAGTACACTGCAAAGATATAAAATTACTATAAATTAAATAATCAATAAATACTGAAAAAAACTGATAATATTTCCCCTCCCTTTCTGGTCCTGATCTCGGTCCAAAACATCGCCTGTTTATTCTTCTCCATAGATGCTGCCTGACCTGCTGAGTTCCTCCAGCGTTTTCTGTGCATTGCCAAGGAAGAATGAGGTGTGTTCATGGGCTCATGGACTAACAGATCCATTCTGCTCTGATATCTTACGGTTTGAATCACCTGACCGCTACTTGTTTCCCGCTCTGCCTCCTAAATCAATTGTATTTGCAAAATTGAAGAAGAATAGGATTGACCAAGGCAAAAGCATGCAAGGCAGCTGCCAGTTGATTTAACCCATTATTTACAGAAAATACAAAATATTTCCTTGTGCAAATGTGTAATGTTGATGAGGTGACTAGTTCCTGAAGGTTATCGTAGCTGCAGGCGGCGGGGGGAGGGGTGGGGGTGGTGGTTACTGGTAGTGGGGATAAGCTCCCACTACCTATTAAATGCTCCTAATGGTATATATATCAAATAATCTCTGGCAACTAAGTCCAGCTCCTGGCCTTAATGTATGGCTTAACTACTAAACCTGGCAGAACCATTTCTTCTGACAGGAGCAGGGCTTACCGGTACCTTTAAACCACACACTTTGAGCTGATGGGGCTTGTCAGCTGTGGTTGACAGCTCATCTAGAAGAAGGAAAACTTTGATCTCGACCCTCTGCTGCCTTGTGGCTGTACCCGCTCATGGGGGAAACTCAGGAGTAAACCCCCAAGGGAAAATGCAGAGCTGGGGCCCCGAAGGTGGTCCTACGTTAAGTTCAATGCTGACTGGCAACTCCTGCGATGCAGCTGGTGCCGAACTGTATCGGTCTCTGCCAATCCTTTCGATTCATCAGCTGCGTGGATGGGGCAGCCTGCTGCACAGGCAACAGCTTGCTCTCCATATCGTACTGCCCTGGCTTGCGTATCACGTGGACAGATAAGACACAATATCCATGGTTGACCTCAACCAGTGGAGTGCCTCATGGCAATGAGGTGACCTGTTTAAGCGGTCATTTGTGAAGGTAGTACACTGTAAACCCAGAACGATCAACTTTAAATCTGTAAACTCGAGATTCAGAGTAACATACAGAAAATGCAGGAGGACTCCAGCAGGTCAGGCAGCATCTATGGAGGAGAATAAACTGTCGATATTTCAGGATGTGATGAAGCTTTTTATTTGTCTGTAGAAACTGATAGTAAAGCCGATCACATCTAATATGGTTTACAACATGGAAATCTTCAATTGTATTAACCTATATATTAACACTCCAAGAACTATCTTACCTATCTGCTCCACATAGCCTCTATCTTTCTTTCATCCATAAACCTATTAGGAGTATCTGCCTCCACCATTACCCCTGGCAATGCGTTCCACAGATGTCCCACTCACTGTAAAAATCATTTACCCCTTAATCCTCCCAACATTTCCCCCAAACATCTTAAATTTTGCCCCTTGTATTTGCCACTTAAAAGCAAAATATACTGTATTACACCTCTGGCCGTAGATAATCTCTTTTTACAAGTATTCAAGGAAAAACATCAAAATTTAAATGTTTCCTGAGAGGGGGGAAACACAAAAGATTCACACTGTTGACAAATTTAAGCAGACAATAGCCCTGAATTCCATATACATATCCAATGGCTTTTCCTCCATGAATTAACCATGAACTCAATGGAAGGAATCTGGATTTCACCTGCAGGTTTAAATACACACCTCTTGAAATAAAAGCGCATTTTAACTATAGTCCTAGCAGATTCTTATAAAGTGTTTGTTCATTATGTGCCACGTCATACAACATGGGCGATCATGAACTTTCCATGACCATCAATGTTCTTGGCAAATTTTTCTAGAGAAGTGTTTTTCCATTGCCTTCTCCTGAGCAGTGTTTCTACAACACGGGTGACCCCAGCCATTATCAATACTCTTCAGAAATTGTTTGCCTGACATCAACCAGGACTTGTGATATGCACCAGCTGCTCCATTGGAGGGTTAGACACCCTGAGCCAATAGGCTGGTCCTGGACTTATTTCATAATTTACTCGCATAATTTACATATTACTATTTAACTATTTATGGTTCTATTACTATTTATGATCTACGGTGCAACTGTAACGAAAACCAATTTCCCCCAGGATCAATAAAGTATGACTATGACTATGACTATGCTCATACGAACATCCACCAGCTGCACCCATGGCTTCATGTGACCCTGATCAGGAGCTAAACAGATGCCACACCTCGCCCAAGGGTGAGCTGCAGACCAGCAGAATGAAGGAGCACTTAACAAGTCTTTGGGTAGAGATATATCTCCACCCCGCCACCCATCTATGAAGTGTATTGCTATTAAAATGTTTTAAGATCTGGATTCCATGAGCCAGATTTGGCTTCCATCCCATTAAATCTCCTTCCTATTTCACTGCCTCAGCAGCCTCTTTAGCTTCTCGTGATCCCTTTTACTGTAGCCTCCATACCAGGTGGTGTCGCAACCTCTCAGGATACTCTCCACTGCACAGACTGTATGTAGAAATTTGACAATAGACAATAGGTGCAGGAGTCGGCCATTCAGCCCCTTGAGCCAGCACCGCCATTCACTGTGATCATGGCTGATCATCCACTATCAGTATCCAGTTCCTGCCTTATCCCCATAACCTTTGATTCCGCTATCTTTAAGAGCGCTATCCATTTCTTTCTTGAAAGCATCCAGAGACTTGGCCTCCACTGCCTTCTGGGGCAAAGCATTCCATATATCTACCACTCTCTGGGTGAAAAAGTTTTTCCTCAGCTCCATTCTAAATGGCCTACCCCTTATTCTTAAACTGTGGCCTCTGGTTCTGGACTCACCCATCAGCGGGAACATGCTTCCTGCCTGCAGCGTGTCCAATCCCTTAATAATCTTATATGTTTCAACAAGATCCCCTCTCAGCCTTCTAAATTCCAGAGTCTACAAGCCCAGTCGCTCCAATCTTTCGACATGTGACAGTTCTGCCATCCCGGGAATTAACCTTGTGAACCTACGCTACACTCTCTCAATAGCAAGAATGTCCTTCCTCAAATTTGGAGACCAAAACTGCACACAATACTCCAGGTGTGGTCTCACCAGGGCCCTGTACAGCTGCAGAAGGACCTCTTTGTTCTTATACTCAATTCCCCTTGTTATGAAGGCCAGCATGCCATTAGCTTTTTTCACTGCCTGCTGTACTTGCATGCTTGCTTTCAGTGACTGATGTACAAGAACACCTAGATCTCGTTGTGCTTCCCCTTTTCCTAACTTGACTCCATTTAGATAATCTGCCTTCCCGTTCTTACCACCAAAGTGGAAAACCTCACATTTATCCACATTAAACTGCATCTGCCCACTCACCCAGCCTGTCCAAGTCACCCTGCATTCTCATAACATCCTCCTCACATTTCACCGTACCTCCCAGCTTTGTGTCATCGGCAAATTTGCTAATGTTACTTTTAATTCCCTCATCTAAATCATTCATATATATTGTAAACAGCTGCGGTCCCAGCACTGAACCCTGCGGTACCCCACTGGTCACCGTCTGCCATTCCGAAAGGGACCCATTAATCGCTACTCTTTGTTTTCTGTCAGCCAGCCAATTTTCAATCCATGTCAGTACTCTGCTCCCAATACCATGTGCCCTAATTTTGCCCACAAATCTCTTATGTGGGACTTTATTAAAGGCTTTCTGAAAGTCCAGATACACTACATCCACTGGCTCTCCCTTGTCCATTTTCATAGTTACATCCTCAAAAAATTCCAGAAGATTAGTCAAGCACGATTTCTCCTTCATAAATCCATGCTGACTCGGACCAATCCTTTTACTACTATCCAGATGTGTCGTAATTTCATCTTTTATAATTGACTCCAGCATCTTTCCCACCACTGACGTCAGGCTAACCGGTCTATAATTCCCTGTTTTCTCTCTTCCTCCCTTCTTGAAAAGTGGGACAACATTAGCCACCCTCCAATCCACAGGAACTGATCCTGAATCTATGGAACATTGGAAAATGATTACCAATGCGTCCATGATTTCTAAAGCCACCTCCTTAAGTACCCTGGGATGCAGACCATTTGCTGGAGTTTTTGTCGACTTACCCAATTTCCTCAAACTCCCAGTTCCTCATACAGTCTGACAGAGCTTGAGCAGTTTTGTAAGGAAGAATAGGGAAAAATTGCAGTGTTTAGATGTGCAATACTGATGGAGACCTATCCACACAGATTCAAGGCTGTAATTGCTGCCAAAGGTGCATCTACTAAATATTGACTTGAAGGGGGTGAATGCTTGTGCTCCCCCTTGTACCCCATCAGTTATTTATTTATATACACACATTCTTTTTCTCTCTCTTCTTTTTCTCCTTCTCTCCCTCTGACTATACACCTTGCCCATCCTCTGGGTTTTTCCCTCCCTCCCCCTTTTCTTTCTCCCTGGGCCTCCTGTCCCATGATCCTCTCATATCCCTTTTGCCAATCACCTGTCCAGCTCTTGGCTCCATCCCTCCCCCTCCTGTCTTCTCCTATCATTTTGGATCTCCCCCTCCCCTTCCCACTTTCAAATCCCTTACACACTCTTCCTTCAGTTAGTCCTGACGAAGCATCTCGGCCTGAAACGTCGACTGTACCTCTTCCTAGAGATGTTGCCTGGCCTGCTGCATTCACCAGCAACTTTGATGTGTGTTGCAATCAATTATTTTGTGTTTTATATTTGTAATTAATTTAGATCACTTTGTAGAGATCTGTTTTCACTATGACACAAAAAAATCTTTTTCTGTTGATCAGTGTCAAAAAAGCCAGATTAAATCCATTGTGATTCAATGTTGTAATGCAATAAAACATGAAAACTTCCAGGATGCCGGTTGGTAAGAAACTGGTCCTGAAATGTTGAGCATGTGTCTTTAGCTTCCTGTACCTCCTCCTTGATGGTAGCAATGAGAAGAGGGCATATGCTGGGTGATGGGGTCCCTAGTGATGACGCCACTTTTTTGAGGCATCTCTCTTTGAAGGAGCCCTCGATGCTGCGGAGGCTAATGCCCATGATGGAACTGACAGAGTTTACAACTTACTGTAGCTTTTTCTGATCCTGTGCATTGGAGTCTCACATACCAGACAGTGATGCAGCCAGTCAGATCACTCCCTACAGTACATCTGTAGAAATTTTCAATAGTTTTTGGTGACGCACTGGATTTCCTAATAAAGTAAAGGATTCCCACCCCCATCCCTTCCCCTTACCCACAAACCCCCTCCTAGTCTTTCATAGAAACATAGAAACATAGAAAATAGGTGCAGGAGTAGGCCATTCGGCCCTTTGAGCCTGCACCGCCATTCAGTATGATCATGGCTGATCATCCAACTCAGAACCCTGTACCTGTCTTCTCTCCATACCCCCGATCCCTTTAGCCACAAGGGCCATATCTAACTCCCTCTTAAATATAGCCAATGAACTGGCCTCAACTGTTTCCTGTGGCAGAGAATTCCACAGATTCACCACTCTCTGTGTGAAGAAGTTTTTCCTAATCTCGGTCCTAAAAGGCTTCCCCTTTATCCTCAAAAACTGTGACCTTCAGAGTAACATTGCTTGCGATTCTCCACCGTTCCTTATGGGGCTCCGATCTCAGGAATCGCCTGGGAATCTGGAGTTGTACTGACTCTAAGGCAAGCTGAGATCAGACCTGCAGACAGTGCTTCACCTCTTGTACCTGAGTCATACAGAATTGCAGCAAGACATTTTCCTCTTGAACTATTAAGCTGTCTAAAGATTAGCTTTATTTCTCACATGTACATCGAAATTCACAGTGAAACGCGTCAAATCGTATCAGTGAGGATCGTGCTGGGGGCAGCCCACAAACATCACCATGCTTCCAGCACCAATATAACATGCCCAGACTTCACTGACCAGAATCACAAGAAATGCTGCAGAACCCGGAAGTCCAAACCAACACATACAAAATGCTGGAGGAACTCAGCAGGTCAGGTAGCATCTATGGAAATGAATAAAGAGACAATGTTTCAGGCCGAGACCCTTCATCAGAATTCATGAATGAAGGGTCCTTCTGAAGGGTTTCAGCCTGAAATGTTGATTCCTTATTCATTTCCATAGATGCTGCCTGGCCTGCTGATCTCTTCCAGCATTTTGTGTGTGCAGTCCTACCCATGCGTCATTGGAATGAGCGTGGAAAATGAAGCACTCAAAGGAATCCCACATGCTCGTGGGGAGAATGTACAAGCTCCTTACAGACAGCAGTGGGAATTGAACCCTGATCTTAGAGCTGGCAGGCAGTAAAGCATTGTGCTGATCCCTGTGCTACCATGCCGACCCATCTTGTCATCTTACAATAAAGGACAACCTGCTCTTTATATTTCTAATTACTTTCTGTACAAAAATGCTTTATGATTCATCTAGAGCAAGGGTTTGCAACCTTTTATTATGCCATGGACTAATACCATCAAGCAAAGTGTCTGTGTACCCCAGGAAACCCTGCTCTCGAAAGACACACAAAACTCTTTGAACACCAACATAGAATCATTGCCTTCCATTTCCAAAATATTCTTTATCCTTTCTGTGCTGTGAATTACCACAGTTTATTTATTTATTTCTTTGTTGATTTATTCATTAGGAGATACAGCATGGAATAGGCCCTTCCACAGTAGTAGTAGTCATAGTCATACTTTATTGATCCAGGGGGAAATTGGCTTTCGTTACAGTTGCACCATAAATAATAAATAGTAGTAGAACCATAAATACTTAAATAGTAATATGTAAATTATGCCAGTAAATTATGAAATAAGTCCAGGACCAGCCTATTGGCTCAGGGTGTCTGACTCTCCAAGGGAGGAGTTGTAAAGTGTGATGGCCACAGGCAGGAATGACTTCCTATGGCACTTTGTGTTGCATCTCAGTGGAATGAGTCTCTGGCTGAATGTACTCCTGTGCCCACCCCGTACATTATGTAGTGGATGGGAGACATTGACCAAGATGGCATGCAACTTGGACAGCATCCTCTTTTCAGACACCACCGTGAGAGAGTCCAGTTCCATCCCGACAACATCACTGGCCTTACGAATGAGTTTGTTGATCCTGTTGGTGTCCGCTACCCTCAGCCTGCTGCCCCAGCACACAACAGCAAACTTGATAGCACTGGCCACCACAGACTCGTAGAACATCCTCAGCATCGTCTGACAGATGTTAAAGGACCTCAGTCTCCTCAGGAAATAGAGACGGCTCTGACCCTTCTTGTAGACAGCCTCAGTGTTCTTTGACCAGTCCAGTTTATTGTCAATTCGTATCCCCAGGTATTTGTAATGCACACTGACCCTCTGGATGGAAACAGGGGTCACCGGAACATCGGAAATGTTGTGGGAGGACACTGCAGCACCCGGAGGAAACCCACGCAGTCTCACGGGAGAATGTAGAAACTCCTTACAGATGGCACTGGGATTGAACTCCGAACTCCAGAAAGCCTCGAGCTGTAATAGCGTTGCATTAACCGCTACATTACTGCAGCTCCTCTAACCACTAGACTACAATCCCACCCATAATTGTGACACTACCATGGCACGCCATCACACATTCATACCAACTCAACTTTCTTCTCTAAACCCCTTTGCATTTTCCTCACAGTTTGCTTACCACAAATCTTTTGCAAATGTTACATCTTATTTTGTTTGCCATTAATTTAAACTGCAAATAACTAAAGACCCAGTAAAATTGCCCCAATAATTGCCATCAGCCAAAGCTGAAAATGATCTGTAAAAATCTCTTGCTCAGTTCCCATGAAGGGTTTCTTACCTGCAATGCTAATTATTTCTCTCTTTGCACTTGTTGCTAGACCGGCTGAATATTTCCAACACTTTCTGTTTTTTTTATCGATTTGCAGAGATTCCTGCTATCTGGTTTCCATCCATTCACAATCCTCTATTGTATTGAGATTGTACTCATAACCACGAGTGTATACCTTTATGTTTGAAACTTTTTTTTGTATTCCTTTTCAAAATGTAAATGTACTGCATCTATTGGCTCTCATTATGGACTGAAAAAGCTCTGAGAAGTTTGTTCAACATGCCAGGAAATTAATTCAAACCCATCCATCTCGATTTGTGTCACTAATTTGTGTAATTTGTTGCAAATGTTGCTTAAACTGAGGTAAGTGCGGTGGTCAGCACAACGCTTTACAGTCCAGGTGACCCGGGTTCAATTCCCACCACTGCCTGTAAGGAGTTTGTACGTTCTCCCCATAACAGCATAGATTTCCTCCAGATGATCCGGTTTCCTCCCACAGTTCGAAGATGGACGGGTTGGTAAGTTGTCTCGTGATTAATCTAGAACTAAATCGAGGGATTGCAGGGTAGGGTGGCTCAGAGGGCCGGGAGGGCCTGTTGCACACTCTATCTCAATAAACAAACAAGCAAACAAACAAACAAATAAATAAAATTAAACTGATTTTGTTTCAATCTTTTTCTGTTTTTCCTGCTTACATCACTTATGTTCAGAAAGTATTATCATGAAATGTGCTGATCCTTCCTGGCATAGGCTTCTGATCTTTACACACATCATTGACTGATTCTTGCCTAGACAGTTCATTTCAAATTTGTAAACGTCCCCACTCCAATTTTGTTAATTCAATACCTTACCGTAATAGGGTGGCGGGCTGGAGATACCTTACATCTTGACCAAAGGAGGTACAGGCACTCCTTCCATCCGCTGGCCTGCAGATCACCCTTTGGGCAAGGTGTCGTACCTGGGGAGTAGTGATCAAGGGGTGTTCAACACTGAATATTCAGGGCTGAGGAAGTAGTGATTATGTACAGACAAAGGTGATTTAATTTAATTCAGCATTGTGGTCAGTCCAGACATTATGGGGTGAGGGGCCTTTTCCTGTTCTGTTCTTTTCTAATCTTAATTCTAAACTGCCATCTGTTTTCCCTTCATCCTCCAAGCAATCCAGGTTTGTCCAGCCTCTCATTATGAATGATTCACTCGAATTCAGGCAACAAACAGATTCAGGTTCATTTATTTATCATATGTACATTGGGAATATGCTAACCACGACGCTGCTGTATTCAACGTTCAGTGTGCTGCTCAAGATTTACAACAGCTGCAGAATCTCTTGTGTTTATCACATATTTCTTAAGTGCTTTTGCACTAAGTTCTTGCATTTGCAGTCTTTTTTCACTTTATAGTATAATTTTTGGGTGACAGGGTGGACATACGTCTCTACCAAAGGAGGGGTTATTTGCTCCTTCCCTCCTCTAACCTGCAGGTCATCCTTGGGCAAGGTGTAGCACCTAAGTAGCCCCCCAATCAGGATCACGTGAATCCATGGGAGCAGGTGATGGATGATCATATGAGCAGTGGTGCATATCACAAGTCCTGGTTATGTGACCACTGACAGCGGGCAGACAATCTCTGAGGAGCTTTGATAATGGCTGGGGTCACCTGCCTTGTAAAGGCACCATCCATAAGAAGGCAATGACAAACCACTTCAGTAGAAAAATTTGTCGAGAACAATCATGGTTATGGAAAGACTATGATCGCCCACGTCATACGACATGGCACATAATGATCAAACCAACATTGAAGCAGACAATGAAATGAGTCATTTGCATGAACAGCCAACACAACCTCAGGATGTGCTGGGGTCGGCAGATATTCCAGCACCAACAAAGCGTGCCCACAACGGTTGGCAGAACAACACAGAGTACAATAAGCAACAAAACAACAGCAAAGCAAGCCCCTTTTCTCCCACCCACAGGCACGCACGCTGTTCTCCAACCCCAGCACAGGCCGTCGGCAGACTCCAGCCTCCAGTAGACTCATGGATTTGCAGACATTGGGCTTCATCTTCCCTAGTGGAGTCATAGTGGACTCAGGGCTCAACTTCCAGACTTCTGATCAACCTTCGGACTTTGAACTTTGGTATCGACCCCAGGACTCTCTGATAAAGAAAAATGAAGACTCTGAGTGAGGGCTCTGGGCACTAGGCCTCAACCACCAATCTCTGACGATGGGACGTTGAACACTAGGTCACAAATTCCTTCTCATCAATTCACGTACCAAGATAACTATCATGTGTTCCTACTGATGGGACAGAACTCTGATCCCTGAAACTACCAATGACTCACTGAAATGTTGAGGGGGAGTGGAGCACCAGCCCTTATCCTCACTGGTTTAACTACAGAACTCCTTTGTCCTTTATAGAGTGAATTTGCCCCCTAACTTCCCTCATCCTTGTCTGTCAACATTAACTTGACACTTAACCCTCGGTTGTGTCCCCAAAACCATACCTATAAATTTAAAAAAAACAGCTAAAATCACAACTAAGTCTGAGCCACAAGCTCAACAGAGACAACAGGAATTCTGCAGATGCTGGAAATTCAAGCAACACACATAAAAGTTGCTGGTGAACGCAGCAGGCCAGGCAGCATCTGTAGGAAGCGGTGCAGTCGACGTTTCAGGTCGAGACCCTTCGTCAGGACTAACTGAAGGAAGAGTGAGTAAGGGATTTGAAAGTTGGAGGGAGAGGGGGAGATCCAAAATGATAGGAGAAGACAGGAGGGGGAGGGATAGAGCCAAGAGCTGGACAGGTGATGGGCAAAAGGAGATACGAGAGGATCATGGGACAGGAGGTCTGGGAAGAAAGACAAAGGGGGGGGGGGTACCCAGAGGATGGGCAAGGGGTATATTCAGAGGGACAGAGGGAGAAAAAGGAGAGTGAGAGAAAGAATGTGTGCATAAAAATAAGTAACAGATGGGGTACGAGGGGGAGGTGGGGCCTAGCGGAAGTTAGAGAAGTCGATGTTCATGCCATCAGGTTGGAGGCTACCCAGACGGAATATAAGGTGTTGTTCCTCCAACCTGAGTGTGGCTTCATCTTTACAGTAGAGGAGGCCGTGGATAGACATGTCAGAATGGGAATGGGATGTGGAATTAAAATGTGTGGCCACTGGGAGATCCTGCTTTCTCTGGCGGACAGAACGTAGGTGTTCAGCAAAGCGGTCTCCCAGTCTGCGTCTAGTCTCGCCAATATATAAAAGGCCACATCAGGAGCACCGGACGCAGTATATCACCCCAGCTGACTCACAGGTGAAGTGTTCCCTCACCTGGAAGGACTGTTTGGGGCCCTGAATGGTGGTAAGGGAGGAAGTGTAAGGGCATGTGTAGCACTTGTTCCGCTTACACGGGTAAGTGCCAGGAGGGAGATCAGTGGGGAGGGATGGGGGGGACAAATGGACAAGGGAGTTGTGTAGGGAGCGATCCCTGCGGAATGCAGAGAGAGGCGGGGAGGGAAAGATGTGCTTAGTGGTGGGAACCCGTTGGAGGTGGCGGAAGTTACGGAGAATAATATGTCGGACCCGGAGGCTGGTGGGGTGGTAGGTGAGGACCAGGGGAACCCTATTCCTAGTGGGGTGGCGGGAGGATGGAGTGAGAGCAGATGTACGTGAAATAGGGGAGATGCGTTTAAGAGCAGAGTTGATAGTGGAGGAAGGGAAGCCCCTTTCTTTAAAAAAGGAAGACATCTCCCTCGTCCTAGAATGAAAAGCCTCATCCTGAGAGCAGATGCGGCGGAGACGGAGGAATTGCGAGAAGGGGATGGCGTTTTTGCAAGAGACAGGGTGAGAAGAGGAATAGTCCAGATAGCTGTGAGAGTCAGTAGGCTTATAGTAGACATCAGTGGATAAGCTGTCTAATTTATATATTGGCGAGACCAGACGCAGACTGGGAGACCGCTTTGCTGAACACCTACGCTCTGTCCGCCAGAGAAAGCAGGATCTCCCAGTGGCCACACATTTTAATTCCACATCCCATGGAGGAACAACACCTTATATTCCGTCTGGGTAGCCTCCAACCTGATGGCATGAACATCGACTTCTCTAACTTCTGTAATGCCCCACCTCCCCCCGTACTCCATCTGTTATTTATTTTTATACACGCATTCTTTCTCTCAATCTCCTTTTTCTCTCTCTGTCCCTCTGAATATACCCCTTGCCCATCCTCTGGGTACCCCCCCCCCTTTGTCTTTCTTCCCGGACCTCCTGTCCCATGATTCTCTCGTATCCCTTTTGCCTATCACCTGTCCAGCTCTTGGCTCCATCCCTCCCCCTCCTGTCTTCTCCTATCATTTTGGATCTCCCCCTCCCCCTCCAACTTTCAAATCCCTTACTCACTCTTCCTTCAGTTAGTCCTGACGAAGGGTTTCGGCCTGAAACATCGACTGCACCTCTTCCTAGAGATGCTGCCTGGCCTGCTGCATTCACCAGCAACTTTGATGTGTGTAGCTCAACAGAGGTTACAGTTTTATGCCATTTTGACCAGAAAATAGACCTGGTAAACCTCTCTGGGTCCTCCTCAAAGCCACTACATTACTGTTCTTGGACTCTTTAGCATTTTGCATAGACTAATTCCGCACATATATCCCTTGAATGAAGCAAGTTCAGGCATCAGTTTATTTCAAGGCCTCTGCCTCATTCGGTCTTTGGTACTATTAACCCACCTTATAAAAGTATTAAAATCATATATTTTAACAATGCAATCTTGCTGACTTTTCCAAAAGCAGCGGGCTGAGTATGTTAATTACAATTTTGTCGATGCATGTGAGGTCCAAAATCCACGGTTCATTCATCATTAATTTCAATTTTGATAAAGTCAGAAGTGTTATCAGGGAAGCTGTACCATATTCTGGCAGTGAATGTAATTGGGTTAGTTTTCAGATCTGACAGTGTCTCTCTGCTATATTGCGAAAGAGTTCGATGGAAGAGAAAATCTACTGCAGATTAATTTACAAAAAAAGTGCAGAATCGAACTCCTCCAATTCCCTTGGACAAAATACCACTACAGTTTCACTTCCACTGTCGCCACGTTATAGTTGTCTCTTCCAGAATAAAGAGGAGTTGGTTGCAGTGAATTTTTCCCCATTCCCCATATAATTTTCATTAACATGCATGGTAGAATTTATGAATAGAAGTTTTCAGAAAATATTAAAATCTTTTAAGATCCAAGATTGTTTAATGTCATTTCCAGTACACAAGTGAAAAGGAGAACGCAATAATTGTTACTCCAGATCCGATGCAGAAGCAAAAAAAAAGCACAATAAGATAAAGAACACAACAATAATTTTAAAAAGCACAGTAAGTTTAATGCTGAGGTACATCCTAGGATGCACAGGGACACATCAAGAGTGATGTACCTGCGATAGTCATGTGCTTCGACACTTTCAACATTAGTCACTCTCGCCCAGGCAGCCCAGCCGAGGTTGGTCAGGCCCTGGTTTGTGTTCCAGTAACACTGGTCCATGAACCACACATCTTGATCCGTACAAGAGACACAAAATGCTGGAGGAACTCAGCAGGCCAGATAGCATCTATAGAAAAAAGTACAGTCCACATTTCAGGCTGAAACACTTCAGCAGGACCGGAGTAAAAAAGCTGAGGAGTGGATTTAAAAGGGGGGGTGGAGAGAAGAGAGAAACACAAGGTGGTAGATGAAACCTGAAGGAGGAGGGATGAAGTAAAGAGCTGGGAAGTTGATCGGTGAAAGAGACAGAAGGCCATGGAAGAAAGAAAAGGGGGAGGAGCACCAGAGGGAGTCGATGGGTGGACGAGGAGATAAGGGGATAGAAGAAAAAGGGGATGGGAAATGATGAAGGAGAGGGGGTGTGGGGGCATTACCAGAAGTTCGAGAAGTTGATGTTCATGCCATTAGGTTGGAGGCTACCCAAACGGAATAAAAGATGTTGTTCCTCCAACCTAAGTGTGGCCTCATCAAAAAAGTGGAGGAGGGTGCCATGGATAGACGTATCAGAATGGGAATGGGAATGGGAAGTGGAATTAAAATGGGTGGCCACTGGGAGATCCCATTTTTTCTGGTGGACAGAGCATAGGTGCTCGACAAAGCGATCTACCAATCTACGTTGGGTTTCACCAATATACAGGAGGCCACACTAGGAGCACCGGATACTGTATATGATCCCAACAGACTCACAGGTGAAGTGTCACCTCACCTGGAAGGACTGTTGGGGCCCTGAATGGTGGTGAGGGAGGAGGTGTAGGGGCAGGTGTAGCACTTGTTCTGCTTGCAAGGATAAGTGCCAGGAGGGAGATCAGTGAGGAGGGACGAATGGACAAGGGAATCGTGTAGGGAGTTATCCTTGCATGAAGCAGAAAGTGGGGGGATGGGGGTGGGAGGGAAAGATGTGCTTGGTGGTGGGATCCCATTGGAGATGGTGGAAGTTGTGGAGAATTATGTGCTAGACGTGGAGGCTGGTGGGGTGGCAGGTGAGGACAAGAGGAACCCTATCCCTGGTAGGGTGGCAGGTGGATGGGGTGAGAGCAGATGTGCGTGAAATGGAAGAGATGCAGTTGAGGGCAGCGTTGAAAAGGAGGACATCTCCTTCATTCCAGAATGAAAAGCCTCATCCTGAGAGCAGATATGGTGGAGACAGAGAAATTGAGAGAAGGGGCTGGTGTTTTTACAAGTAACAGGTTGGAAAGAGGTATAGTCCAGGTAGCCGAGAGAGTACGTGGGTTTATAATAGACATAAGTGGATAAGCTGTTGCCAGAGATGGAAACAATGAGATCAAGAAAGGGGAGGGAGGTGTTGGAAATGGACCAGGTAAATTGGAGGACAAGGTGGAAATTGGAGGCAAAGTGGATAAAGTTGACGAGTTCAGCATGGAAGCAGGAAGCAGCACCAATACAGTTGTTGATGTAGCATAGGAAAAGTGTGGGGCAGTCACCAGTGTAGGTTTGGAACATAGACTGTTCCATGTAGCCGACAAACAGGCAGGCATAGCTGGGACTCATGCGAGTGCCCATCGCTACCCCTTTTGTTTGAAGAAAGTGGAAGGAGAAATTATTTAGAGTGAGGACAAGTTCCTCTAGATAGAGGGGAGTTGTGGTGGAGGGGAACTGGTCAGGTCTGGTGTCCAGAAAAAAATGGAGAACTTTGAGGCTTTCCTGGTGAGGGATGGAGGGGGTGCAGAGACTGGACATCCATAGCAAAAATAACATGATGGGAGCCAGGAAACTTGAAATCCTTGAGAAGATCCAGAGTGTGTGAAGTGTCACGGATATAGGTAGGAAGAGATTGAACTGGGGGGATAAAACAGAGTCGAGGCATGCAGATATGAGTTCAGTGGGGCAGGAATAAGTTGAAACAATGGATCAATTTGGACAAGCAGGTTTCTGGATCTTGGGTGGGAGGTTGAAATGGGAAGTGCGGGGTACAGGGTTGGTGGCTATGGATGAGAGATCCCCGGAGTCAATAAGATTGGTGATGGTGTTGGGGACAATGGTCTGGTGCTCCTTAGTGGGGTCCTATTCAAGGGGTAAATAAGAGGAGGTGTCTGAGAGTTGACGCTGGGCCTCAGCAAGGTAGAGGTCAGTACCCCAGACTACTACATCACTTCTCTTATCTGCCGGTTTGATGGTAAGGTTAGGATTAGTGAGGAGGGAGTGGAGAGTTGAGCATTCGGAAGGAGTGAGGTTGGAATAGTAGAGAGGAGTGTTAAAGTCTAGATTGTTAATGTCCCATCAGCAGTTCGCAATGAAACGGTCCAGAGCAGGCAGAAGACCAGGGCAGGGTGTCCAGGAAGAGGAGGAGGGTTGAAGAACTGAAGATGGGGTCATTGGTGCAGGGTGGAGAGTCCTTAGCCATCTGGAGGCTTGCTCAGCACCCTCAGTGACAGTCCTGATGGCTCTTTTCTTTTAGCCCCCGTAATGACAACAAATTTCATGATATATGCTGGTGATATTAAACCTGATTCTGATGCCAAGGAGAGAGTAGATTCCAAATAGTGATAAATACAGTACATAAGACAGCTTATACACATTGATTGTACAACTATAAGATATGTTAGGTGCAGGAGTGCCTGTAAAATAAGGTGACTGACAGGAAATGATAAAGTAGTGGTGGTTGGGGGTGTGTAGGGGTGGGTTAGTGGGTGGAGGTGTTGATCAGCCTTACTTCTCGAGGAAAGTAACCGTTTTTTAATCTGGTGGTCCTGTTGTGAATGTTATATCACCTCATCCCTAATGGATAAACTATTGTATTTAGCTAAGTCCAGTTCATCTATTTATTCATAGAATCATAGAGTCATACAGCATACATAAAGAACATTTGGCCCATCATTCCATTCCAACTAGCAGGTACCCATTGTCTTAATGGCACCTTCAGATTTCAATACCAGGATGATGATATAAACACAAGAGATTCTGCAGATAACACACATAAAAGTTGCTGGTGAACGCAGCTGGGAAATCCAGAGGAAGAAACACAGATTACTGATGGAATTCAGTGGGCCAGGCAGCAACTATACAGCAATGAATAAAGTTCAAATTCAAAGTTCAAAGTAACTTTATTATGATTCACCGTACATCGCTCTGAGATTCATTTTCTTGCTGGCATTAAATTTCAAGTTCAAATGCAGTTTATTGCTATTCAAGCATACACATGTATAGGGTAAATAGAAACAATGTTCCTCCGGACCAAGGTGCACAACACAGGACTGTATATATAACTCAAACACAACATATATTACCACAAGTAAATTAGCAATTAATAAGGTGCATTTATGACATAAGTTAAAAAGTAAGCAGTGTAATGCTACTGGCACTTCTTACGTGATGAGACCAGGACGACACACACAAAAAGCAGCAGGTCAGGCAGCATCTACGGACGGGAATAAACAGTGAACATTCTGGGCTGAGACACTTCATCAGGACTAGAAAGGAAGGGGCAAAAAGCAGAATGAGAAGGTGGGTGGAGGGAAGGGAATGCAAGCTGGCGGGTGATAGGTGAGACCAAGTGAGGGAGAAGTTTGGTGGGGAGGGGTGAAGTGAGAAGCTGGGATGTGATAAGCGGAAAAGGTAAAGGGCTGGAGAAGAAGGAATCTGAAAGGAGAAGAGAGTGGAACATGTGAGAAAAGGGAGGATGAGGAGCACCAGAGGGAGCTGATAGGTAGATGAGTAGAGAGGGGATAAGCCAGAAAGGGGAATAGAAAAAGACAGAAGTGAGAGAGGAGATAAATTACTGCAAATGATTCCTGTTCATCCCATCAGGCTGGAGGCTTCCCAAACAGAACATGAGGCATTGCTCCTGCAACCTGAGGGTGAACTCACTGTGAGTGTAGAGGAGGCCATAGACTAACATATCAGAAAGTCAAATTGAAATGGGAGGCCACCAGGAAGTCCCTACTGGATGGAGTGTTTGGCTGCCATGTGATTTAATCATAATGATTAGAATTTAAGAAGTAATTCCTTGACTTGAGGAAATTCTAGTTTCAAACAAGATACAACAGAATACCAGCAGTTGTTGAGTAAATCCTTGAGTGTAAAATCATTCACTTTAACAAAAGAAGACACAATTTTGAGACATTTTTATTTTATGACGAGGGTTCCCAACCTGTGGCCCACAGACCTTTCGGTTTATAGTAGGTGTTCATGGCACACAAAAGGTTGGGAACCCCTGCTCTATGACAATGTTAATGAGCTGCACTTTGCTAAGTTGCATAGTTTGTGTTTAAATATTTAAATATTCTCCAAAAACATCTTCTGTAAATTCTACCACGCCTCCCCTCTACGGATTCTGCCTCAGGAAAGCAGCCAACATAATCAAAGACCTGAACCACTCCAGACATTCTCCCTTCTCCCCTCTTCCATAAGACAGACGATACAAAACCTGAAAGCACATCCCACAGGCTCAAGGACAGCTTCTATCCCACTGCTGAATGGAGCTCTGCTATGATAGAATGGACTCAGTCTCACAATCTACCTGGTTATGATCTGGCACTTTGTCATTTATTTCCACTCCACTTTTCGGAAGCTTTGACAATTTATTCTGCATTTTGAATGTTTATCGCTGTTTTAGGTCAATGCAATGTGCAGTAATTTGATCTGTATAAAGACCCTAAGACATGGGAGCAAAACTGGGCCATCCATCCCTGAGTCTGCTCTGCCATTCCATCATGATTGATTATTTTCAGCCTTTCACTGCTACGGGCAGAAGTTCCCACTTGCTTCAAAAAGGCAATAATTATACCAGTGCCTCAGAAGAATAATGTGGGCTGCCTTAACGGCTATCACCCGATAGCACTCACATCGACAGTGATGAAATGCTTTGAAAGGTTGGTCATGACTAGACTGAACTCCTGCCTCAGCAAGGACCTGGACCCATGCAACTTACCTGTCTCCACAATAGGTCAACAGCAGATGCAATCTCAATGGCTCTTCACACGTCTTTAGATTCATCTGGACAACACAAACACCTATGTCAGGATGTTGTTCATCGGCTATAGCTCAGCATTTAACACCATCATTCCCATTATCCTGGTTGAGAACTTGCAGAACCTGGGCCTCTGTACCTCCCTCTGCAACTGGATCCTCGACTTCCTAACTGGAATACCACATTCTGTGCAGATTAGTGATAACATATGCTCCTCGCTGACGATCTCAGGGGTGTGTGCTTAGTCCACTGCTCTACTCTCTCTATACACATGACTGTGTGGCTAGGCATAGCTCAAAGACCATCTATAAATTTGCTGATGATACAACCATTGTTGGTAGAATCTCAGGTGTTGATGAGAGGGCGTACAGGAGTGAGATATGCCAATTAGTGGAATGGTGCCTCAGCAACAAACTTGTACTCGGCGTCAGTAAGACGAAAGAGCTGATTGTGGACTTCAGGAAGAGTAAAACGAAGGAACTCATACCAATCCTCATAGAGGGGTCAGAAGTGGAGAGAGTGAGCAGCTTTAGGTTCCTGGTTGTCAAGATCTCTGAGGATCTAACCTGGTCCCAACATATCAATGTAGTTATAAACAAGGCAAGATAGCAGTCATACTTTACTAGGAGTTTAAAGGGTTTGGCATGTCAACAAATGCACTCAAAAACTTCTATAGTTGTACTGTGGAGAGCATTCTGACAGGCTGCATCACTGTCTGGTTTGGAGGGGCCACTACACAGGACTGAAAGAAGCTGCAGAAGATTGTAAATCTAGTCAGTTCCATTTTGGGCGCTAGCCTACAAAGTACCCAGGACATCTTTAGGGAGCGGTGTCTCAGAAAGGCAGCGTCCATTACTAAGGAACTCCAGCACCCAGGGCATGCCCTTTTCCCACTGTTATCATCAGGTAGGAGGTACAGAAGCCTGAAGACACACACTCACTGATTCAGGAACAGCTTCTTCCCCTCTGCCATCCGATTCCTAAATGGACATTGAATCTTTGGACACTACTTCACTTTTTTAAATACAGTATTTCTAGTTTTGCATTTTTTAGATCTATTCTATATATGTAATTGATTTGCTTGTTTATGTATTATTATTATTTTAGTTTTTTGTCTCTGTTAGATTACGTATTGCATTAAACTGCTGCTGCTAAGTTAACATATTTTACGCCACACACCGGTAATAATAAACCTGATTCTGATTCTGATATTATCCTCTCAACACCATTTTCCTACCTTATCCTCGTAGCCTTTGATGCCCTGACTATCCAAAATACTATCAGCCTCCACTTTAAATACAGACAATGACTTGGCCTCCACTGATATCTGTGGCAATGAATTCCACAGATTCACACCCTCTGGCTAAAGAAATTCCTCCTCATCTCTGTTCTAAATGATCATCCCTCTATTCTAAGGCTGTGCCTTCTGGTCCTAGACTCCCCCATTATTCGAAACATCCTCTCCACGTCCACTGCACAGACCTTTCATTATTTGATAGGCTTCAACGAGATGCTCCCTCATTCTTCTTAACTCCAGTGAGTAAAGACCCAGTGCCATCAAGTGCTCCTTATATGTTAACCCTTTCATTCCCAGAATTATTGGGTCATCTCCAATGCCAGCATCTTGTTTCATAAGTAAGCAGTGCAAACTCCTCACTGTACTCCAAGTACAGTCTGACCAATGCCTTTTAAAGCCTCAGCATTACATTCTTCCTCTTATGTTCCAGTCCTCTCGAAACTGATGCTAACATTGCATTTGTCTTCCTTACCACCGACTCATCCTGCAAGTTAACATTTAGGAAATCCTGCCCAGGGATTGTGGCTGCACAAACTCTTCAGCAGCCTCTTTCGGAACCCTGGGGTGCAGTCCATCCGGTCCAGGTGACTTATCCACCTCCTTCAGATGTTTCTGCTCCCAAGCATCTTCTCATCAGTAAAAGCAACAATACTCGCTTCTGCCCCGACATTCCTGAATTTCTGCCATACAGCTGGTGTCTTCCATAGTGAAGAGTGACAAAAGATACTTATTAAGTTCCTCCACCATTTCTTTGTGCCCCCATTACTACCTCTCCAGCATCATTTTCCAGTGGTTTGATATCCACTCTCACCTTTCTTTTACCCTTTATATATAGATTTTTTAAATGGTGGTATCTTGTTTTATACTATTGGCTGGCTTACCTTCATGTTTCACCGTTTCCCAATCCTTCAATTTTCAGCTATTTTTTGTTATATTATATGCCCTCTTTTTTGCTTTTATACTTCCCTTGTTAGCCACGGTTACTTCATCTTCTCTTTTCATCTTTGGAATGTATCGATCCTACGCCTTCCAAATTGCCCCAAAAATCCCAGCCGTTGCTCTTCTGCCATCATCCCTTCCAACCAACTTTGGCCAGCTCCTCTCTCATGACTTTGTAATTCCCTTTCTCCACTATAATACTGATACATCTGACTTTATCTTCTCCCTCTCAAACTGCAGGCTGAATTCTATCATATTATGATCACTGCCTGCTAAGGGTTCCATTACCTTAAGCTCCCTAACCAAATTTGGCTCCTTACACAATACCCAGTCCAGAATTATCTTTCCTCTACCACAAGCTGCTCTAATAAGCCACCTCATAGGCATTCTACAAATTTCCCCTCTTGGGATCCAGCACCAACCTGATTTTCCAATCTACCTGCATATTGAAATCCCCCATGACTATTACAACAGTCCCTTCTGATATGACCTCTTTATCTCCCATTGTAATTTGTATCCCACATCCTGGCCATTGTTCAGAGGCCTGCAAGGGTATTGGTCCTCCTTGGGTTCAGGTGTAATCTGTCCTTTTTGTGCAGGTTGTATCTGCCCAGAAGAGATCCAAAAATCTGAAATCTCAAGTTGTATAAGGCATTGGTGAGGCCTCATTTGGAGTATTTTGAGCAGTTTTGGGCTCCTTATTAAAGAACGGGTTTGTTGACATTGGAGAGGGTTCAGAGGAGGTTCATGAAAACAATTCAGAAATGAAAGAGTTATTATATGAGCAGCAAATGAGGGCTCTGAGCCGGTGATCTCCTTGAAACCTGTTGAATGTTAAAAAGGCGCAGATAGAGTGGATATGAAGAGAATGTTTCCTTTGATGGAGGAGTCTAGGACCAGAGGGAACAGCTTCAATATAGAGGGACATATATTTAAAACAGAGAAGTAGAGGAATTTCTTCAGCCAGAGGGTGGTAAATCTGTGGAATTCCTTGTCACAGACGGCTGTGGGAGGCCAGGTCACTGGGTGCATTTAAGGCAGAAGTTGATAGGTTCTTGAAAGGTTACAGGGAGAAATCAGGTGATTGGGTTTGAGAGGGAAATGCATCAGCTACGATGAAATGGTGGAGCAGACTCAATGGGCCAAATGGCCTAATTTTGCTCCTTATGGTCTTAAATGCTGCCCCCGAACTAACTCCTCAGCTACGCGTTCATTTGTTAAATGTTATTTCATTTGGCAGACTACATGTGTATAACTGAATACCAATAAGCTAAATTTGAATTTGAACTTGTGTTGCAACCAATTCACTGACAGCAGGCTCCCAACTGCAGATCAAAGCTATGTTTATGCTGTATAATTTTTGTCTGTATAATTTTAGAGGAGGTAGAATACAATATCATTCAACTCAGTTAGAAGAGTTTGGATAGTATTGTGTTTATTACAATTTTCTCACACATCTGGAGTCCAAAGGAAACACATTTGTTTGTAATATGTTAGCAGCTGCTACAATTTCTCTGTTTAGAAGTCACATACTTTCTTATTAAGAGAAATCCTAATTCCTAATAAATTGATAACCTCCAAGGGTAGTATTGAGGCAGAAATAACACCAGGCGGTCTTTACTCACTCGTTCTGACAATTTTATTCATCAATTACTTGTAATCTCCCTAATTCCCTTAATCTGTCATTTTCTTATCTCACTTGAGTCTGACTGTTGTCACAACTCCTTGGTGTCTTGCGAGAAACTGACAGTATTAATGTTCATTTATTTAAGCGTGAGAAGCCATGCGAAAACAGCCATCTTGCCTCTGCGGGAATATTTTCATTCCTGTGCAGATGAACATCTGTGTCCATTCAGTGATTCCTTACTACCGGCCGTTTCCCACAGTGGCCAGTAATAGCATGAAAAGGAGAAGATTGGAATGATAAACTTCATGGAAGGAGACCAATTGGCCCTTCGAAACCCTGCTAGCTCTGGAGACCAGGCATCAGAGACGCCTCTCCCAACTCACTGCACAACCCTAGCGCCTAACACTTAAGAACCATTGAGACCTTAAACACCAAGGCAAAGATCTGCAAACCAAACATAGGCAAACAGGATGAGTGTAAACAAGTACAACAGGTCAGAGAACCTGCTTCTGTTCTGTGCATTTTAATTTAATTTTATTTGTTTAATAACAGGCCTTTCCAGCCCAACAAGCCCACACAACTCAATAACACTCATGTGACCAATTAACCTACTGATCCGTGCGTCTTTTGGATGTGGGAGGAAACCACAGCACCCGGAGGAAACACTCCTTACAGATAAAGGCAGGATCTCCGTCACTGTAATAGTGTTGCATTAACCACTATTCTACAGTACCGCTATCAATAGAAGAATACGCTAGGTGAACAGGCTCTTTGTCCACAATGTCTCTGCTGACAATGACAATTTTAATGAATCCTTTCTGTCTCCGTGTGACCTACACTCAGTGGCCACTTTATTAGGTACACCTGTACACCTACTCATTAATGCAAGGTCTTTGATCTGAATTGTGTTCCAATAAAGTTTGACAAATTGTGTGTTTATTGATTGTTGCACAAATGATTGGGCAACCACAATGCCAAGTTGTCCATTATCTCAGAAAATGCTTAGCTTGTGATCAGCTAATCCCACAATTGCAAGTTGCAGGAAAATTCCACGTTAAGGTCCTTTCCTGTCCAGTTGCATCATTGGTTGCTATAGAAATGCCAACGCACAGAAACACGAGAGGCTACAGTGAGTGGTGGACACAGCCATTTCCTTTAATATCCCGTGACAAGCCAGAATATAATTATAACCATGAAGAAGGCATACCAGTGTCTCTATTTTCTTAAAAGTTTAAGGAGATTCTACATGCCATCAGGATTCTGACAAACTTCTGCCGATGTACAGTGGAAAACGATGCCTGGTTGTATCGTAGCCTGGCATGGCATCTCAACTGTACAAATTGTAAGAGACTGCAGGAGTGATGGGCTCATGGGGAAAGCTCTCCCTTCCATTAGGTGATCTACAAAAGGGAACACACACAGAATGCTGGAGGAACTCAGCAGGCCAGGCAGCAGCTATGGAAAAGAGTGAACTTGACCTTTCAGCTGAGATCGTCCATTACGACTGGTAAAAAAAAGAGAAGTTAGAGTAATAAGGTGTGGGGAGGGGAAGAAGAAGTACAAGGTGGTAGGTGACAGGTGAAACTGGGAGAGAGGGAAGAGTGAAGTAAAGGGCTGAGGAGTTGATGGGTGAAAAAGATGAAGGGCTGGAGAAGGGGCAGTATGATAGGAGAGGGTAGATGATCATGGAAGAAAGGGAAGAGGGAGGAACAGCAGAGGGAGGCAATGAGCAATTAAGGAGATAAGGGAAGAGAGGGAAGTTGGAATGGTGAACTGGGGGGGGGGGGGCGGCGGGCATTACCAGAAGTTCGAGAAATTGATGTTCATGTCATCAGGTTGGAGGCTACCCAGACGGAATATAAGGGTGAGTGTGATCTCATCATGGCAGTGGAGGAGGCCATGGACTGACATATTGGAAAAGCAATGGGAATTAGAATTGAAGTGCGTGGCCACTGGGAGATCCTGCTTTTTCTGGTAGATGCTCAGCGAAGTGGTCTCCCAATCTATATCGGGTCTCACCGATATACAGGAGGCCACACTGGAGTACCAGATACAGTATATGACCCCAACAGACTCACAGGTGAAGTGTCGCCTCACCTGGAAGGTCTGTTTGGGGCCCTGAATGGTAGTGTGGAAGGAGGTGTAGGGGCAGGTGTATTATTGGGCTCCTCAAGCATTTTGTATGTGCTCATTTGTTATGTGCCATGTCGTATAATGTGGGCGATCATGGTCTTTCCATGACCATGTTTGATCTTGGTGAAATTTTTACAGAAGTGGTTTACCTTTGCCACCTTCTGGACAGCACCTTTACAGAACGAGTGACCCCAGCCTTTCTCAATACTCCACAGACTGTCTACCTGGCTTCAGTGATCGCATAACCAGGACTTGTGTTATACACCAGCTGCTCATACAACCATCCACCACCTGCTCCCATGGCTTTAGGTAGCCCTGATCAGGGGGCCTAAGTAGTTTCTACACCTTGCCCAAGAATGACCTGCAGAGGGAAGAAGTACTTTACATCTCCTTTAGTAGAGACGTATCTCCAACCTGCTCCCCACCCCCGCCCCCTTTGTGTATGTTACACTGGATTTCTGGCATCTGCAGAATCTCTTATATTTCTTATTCTGGCTTCTTCCCCCTTCCAATTCAGTCATGATGAAGGGTCTCTGCCCAAAATGTAATCTGTTGATTCCTCTCCATAGATGCTGCCTGACCTGCTGAGTTTCTCCAGCATTATGCGTGTGTTCCCCCAAACGAGGAGTATTTTATGTGATGATGAGGACCTCAAGAGGAAGCTGAGGTGGATCACCCACTTGGTATTTCTGGTTAGGCATGTTTTCCATGTCAGGAGGGGGAATGAAATATGAGGATTGTCAACCCTGTGATGTTGCTTTCATCCTAATAATCCAAGAGCACTATGTCAGTTGTCCATAGTATCCAACAATAGCAGGAGATCTGTGCGGGAGAGTCTTTAAAGTGGAAAAGCTGTTGCACTGGGACAGTTCCACTCCCTCTACTTCAGAAGTCAGGGTCCAGTGATACGATTCGTCATCACAAACTAGGGTCTTCCTTGGTTGCAGTGGATAACCATGACTTCTTCTGTGCTTTGTCATGCCCTTTGCTCTCGATGGAATGTTGTAGAACCACCTTCCCAGCTGTTGAATCTCACTGTAGTCTCCTTTGCTCAGTCCACCGGAGCAGGCTTCGCATGTTAGGACATGCATGTTCCTATCTCACCAGGGTACGTAGCCCATTGGCTACCCTCACCTGGTTTCACCTGCCCGTCGAAGCAGTGTACTGGGGTGTGGCTGCTGTCACACAGCAATATATAGCTGACTATAAGGATATACAGTTTGTGAATTACAGTATATATCATTATATAACCGAATAATTCAACATGTACGCCAATTAGTCTCATTGTATCTCCGATAATTCAGGATGGTGTTTTAATTACCTAGAGAAAGTCACACCTTCTACAAAAGTTTTAGTACTGGAAATAATTTATCATTAATTAACTAATTAGAAAAAACTGCTTCATAATGGTCTCAATTAATATACAGATGTTCTCCACAACAAAAGTACAATAAGCACAATTCTATTGTATTCTCTATATCATTATGTCTTAATAAGATTAATTTTGAAGCGTGTGCTTGCGTCATCAGCTGCAATGCTGCAGTAATGACTGTAATGTTAGGTGATATATAGGACCTGCCAAGTTCCTCCAGCGTTTTCAAGATTGTTTAGGATCACTTCCTGTACACAAGTGTAAAGGAGAACAAAGTTATTGCTATTCCACATCTGATCCAGCACAAAAATAACACAACAATAAACAAATCACAATAAATGTAAATGCATAAGATAGCTTATGTACACAGATAGATTGTATGTCGATAAAGTGAGTCTAGGCTGTACAGATGGGAAATAATAAAGTAGTGATGGAGTTAGTGAGTGGAGGTGTTGATCAGCCTTACTGCTTGGGGAAAGTATTCGTTTTTGAGTCTGATGGTCCTGATGTGGATGCTACATAGCTTTCAGCAGCATTCCTCCATTCCTCCAGCATTTTATGTGGGATGCTCTGGATTTCCAGCATCTGCAGAAACCCTTGTGTTTCTCAAGACATATTTCAGGAACAGTTTCTTCCCTTCAGCTATCAGATTTCTGGATGGTCCATGAGCCCATAACTGTGTTACAGTCCAATCCAGTCTTTAGACCCAGCTGCAGTGAAAGAAGACATTAGAGCAGATTTAGGCCATTCAGCCCATTGAGTCTGCTCCCCCATTCCATCATGCCTGACCCCATTCTTCTGCCTTTTCCCTGTAACCTTTGATGTCCTGACTAATCAGGAACCTATCATCCTGCATTTTAAATATATGCAAACAAGAGAAAATCTGTAGATGCAGGAAATCAAACAACACACACACAAAATGCTGGGGGAGCTCAGCAGGCCAGGCAGCATCAATGGAAGAGAGTAAACAGTCACTGTTTTGGGCTGAGATGTTTCATCAGGACACCTTAAATATACCCAATGACTTGCCTCCACAGCCATCAGGGGCAATAATTTCCACAGATTCACCACTGTTTGGTTGAAGAAAGTCCTCCTCATCTCTGTTCTAAATGGACTTCCTTTTATTCTGAGGCTGTGCCCTCTTGTCCTGGATCTCCCATTATTGGAAACATCCTCTTCAGGTTCACCCTATCTGGGCTTTTCGATATTCAGTAGGTTTCAGTAAGATACTCCTTCTCATTCATCTAAACTCTGGTGAGTACAGGCTCAGAGTCATCAAATGCTCCTCATCACATTAACCCTTCCATTCCTGAAATCATTCTCATGATCCTCCTCTGGACCTTTTCCAAACCCAGAGCATCCTTTCTAAAGAGGATCATCACTTTTCTTCATCACCTAAAGGTTTCACAAATAATATTCTCAATTAGGAATGATCACACCGGGATAAAATCTCTTAGGAGAACATCTTACTCAACTTGAGTGATCACACCAGCAGTACTACTGCCTTGACTGACAGACTGGAATTCTCTGCATTGAGCTAAACTGCTGGTTAGATCACTTAAACGATCCACTGGGAAGCTGCAGTCTCTGGTAATTCAACATTCCAACGCTCTTCACATTGACGTGTCAGCTGAGCAGATGGACGTAAATTTCATCAGGAATGCAGCAGAAAACCTGGGGAAATTATCTCAAAGTTAATCTCCCGTGAATTCACATGGCACAGTCAAATTTAAATCTATTGTTGCCTGCCTCAGCAGCAAAAAAACATATTTGCACTAAAGGTTAATTAAAGCTTCCCTGAGACTTCTTGCTTGCCACACTTGGAGTATTTTCAGCAATTTTGGGCCCCTTATCTAAGGAAAGCTGCTGGCATTGGAGAGAGTCCAGAGGCAGTTCACTAGAATGATCCTGGGAATGAAAGGGTTAATGTGTGAGGAGGTTACGATGGCTCTGTACTCACTGGAGTTTCAGAGAGTGTGAAGGGATCTCACTGAAGAATATTGAAACCAAAACACACAAAATGGGGGAAGCATCTATGGAAATGAATAAACAGTCAGCATTTCAGGCTGAGACCCTTCATCAGGACTGGAAAGTAAGACGAACGAAGCCAAAGTAGGAAGTTGAGAGGAGGGCATAGATTACAAGCTAGAAGGTGAAAGGGGTATCCATGTGGCTGGAGAGAGGGGATGATGTAAAAAACTGGGAGGTGAGAGGTGAGAAAGGTAAAGGGTTGGAGAAGGAGGAATCTGATAGGTAAGGAGAGTGGGCCATAGAAGAAAGGGAAGGAGGCACAGGGAAGGGAACCGGGGGAGATGATAGGCAGGTGATGAGAAGAGAAGAGGTAAGAGAGGAGTCAGAGTGGGGAATGGACGAAGAGGGACAGGGGAGGGGGAATAAAATTTAACAGAAGTTGGAGAAATCGATGTTCATGCCATCAGTTTGGATATTAGAGCAGAAAAGGAGAGTGCAAGGAAAAGATTAGACATGAATCAGTCATCCTGTAGGCCAAGAAACTATTACTTTTTCTTGGGATCACTCAAGTCGAGTATGACGTTCTCCTAAGAAGTTATCTATGGTGTGTCCTCAGATAACTGTAGAGGTCGATCCGGGATCCACATATACTGGTGCTGTGTGGACAAGAGTAAGTAGTGGCTATGGTTAGTGGTTGGGTCTTTTGGTTGTTCGGTCTCTCCTGTCTCAGCTGCTGCCTGTTCTATGTGGCACAGCAGAGGCTGCTCTCATGTAGCGCAGCCCCCTCTTGAACAGATTTCCTCCAGGTGCACCTATTGAGTGTAAAGTATTGCCAGTGTTTTAGATGTACATAATATTGAATTTTTGTCCAGCTGCTTTTGATGATAACTCTGAAGTGCTTCCTTTGCCCTCCAGGGGCTCACAGAACTTCCTTCAACTGGGAGTAAATGATATGTTTGGGGAGACGTAACCTATCCATCAGAGTTGGTATACAGCTTATAGGGGTGTATAAAATCATTGGGGTTGTAGATTGGGCAAGGTACAGAAACATTGTAACGAGAGTTGCAGAAACATTGTAACATGAGGTACAGGGACATTGTAACATGAGGTACAGGAACATTGTAAGGGGAGGTACAGGAACATTGTAACGGGAGGTATAGGAACATTGTAACAGGAGGTATGGGAACATTGTAATGGGAGGTATAGAAACAATGTAACCTGAGGTACAGGAACATTGCAATGTGTGGTACAGGAACATTGTAATGAGAAGTACAAGAACATTGTAATGGGAGGTACAGAAACATTGTAGCGGGAGGTATAGGAACACTGTAATGTGAGGTACAGGAAATTTACAACATTAGGTATAGGAACATGGTAACGAGAAGTACAGGAACATTGTAATCGGTGGTACAGCAAAATTGTAAGATGAAGTACAGGAACATTTTAAGATGAAGTACAGGAATATTATAAGGACAGGCATAGGAATGGTTTAATGGGATGTAGAGGAACGTAATAGGAGGTATAGGAAATTTGTAATGTTATGTTTAGGAACATTGTAACATGAGGTACAAGAACATTGTAATGGGAGTTGCAGGAACATTGTAACGGGAGGTGTAGGATCATTGTAACGGGAGGTGCAGGAACATTGTAACGGGAGGTGCAGGAACATTGTAATGGGAGGTAAAGGAACATTATGGTTAAGTTACTGGGCCTGCAGCCAAGGGATAGGTCTATTGATCCTGAGGCAGGAGTTCAAATCCTACGACGACATCTGGGGAATTTAAATCAACTTAATTAAATAAGTGTGGCATGAAACGCTGCTGCATTGTTGTAATAACCCATCTGCCTCACTGTTCCCTTTCAGGAAAGGGAACCTGATGTCCTTCTCTGCTTCTGTCTCTGTCTCCACACTCATGACAACATGGCTTGCTCTAATCTGCCCTCAGAAGTGCCCCAGAATAACATAGGTCAGGCAGTTAGGGCTAGGCCACAAATGTTGTCTTTGCCAATGACAGACACACCCTGAAAATCAATTAAAATAAAAATTAAGCGGCTGTAATGCTTTAGGCTAGTAGCAAAGGCCAGTTTATAAAGTGTTTTTTTTAGTGTGGAAGAAAACCAAAAGAAAACAGGTTTGAATTTTCAGTCTGTAGTTTGATAGTATTTCAAGGCAAATTACTCAGTTTATTTCTCCTTCTTTAAGTTTTCGTTATTCAAAATGTATTGAAGTAGATCGGAAATGAAATTAGGTTATTTTAAATGCAGACGCAGGTCTTGTTTGTGCTTATTCTGTGCTGGCAAGGCCCCCACAGGTCACATTTAAGACATTGAGCTGTAATTGCAGTACTGAGGCCGGACTATGGAATTGTGTCCACTGGCAACGGGGTGACTTCACACTAACACAACAGAACAGAAAAATCACAGACGATGAAACATCAGTCCTTGTTGGTAAACCTCACACTTGTCCGTGCTGGGTGCTGGCAAAATTATTTATTTAATTTAATTTAAAGATACAGCACAGAACAGGCCCTTCCAGCTCTTCGAGCCGTGCTGCCTAATCACGGGACAATTTACAATGAGCAACTAAGTTACTGGCTTGTACAATCTTTAGACTGTAGGAGGAAACTGGAGGAAACCCATGTGTTCATGGGGAGAACGTGCAAATCTTTACAGACGGCGACCCGATTGAACTCCAAATTCTGACGTCCCAAGCTGTAATAGTGTTGCATTAACCACTGTGCTACGCTGTCACCCCAGCATAGTGTTAACATGTGCAGATCCTGATATCCCCTGCTAAATAACATGGATTTTTGTATATTTCTTGTTGTAATTTATAGTGTTTTCTATGTATTGCATTGTACTGCTGCTGCAAAACACAAATTTCATGATATATGAGTCAGGATCAGAATCAGAATCAGGTTTACTATTACTGGCATATGTTGTGAAATTTGTTCTGCCACAGCAGTACATTGAAATCACAAAGAAACCCTAAAACTGTGATACTAAACCTGATTCTAATTTCTACTCAGGCGTTCCCAATGTTTTTATGCCATGGAGCCGTACCATTAACTGGGGGGTTCTGTGGACGCCAGGTTGGCACCCCTGCTCTAAATGCTTAACTTTCAGTCTCAACACCAACAGATTCTTTCTCGTTTTATTGTTCTCTACTTGGAACGCAGTTTCTCAGACATCAGCACGTCCGGGTGATCTTGTCCATTCTCCAGAAGAATGCCTGATGTTTCAGCTCTGGTGGGAACCACGGTTTGTTTTTTTTTAAGTTCAGGCTTTACAATGCCACGGCGCTAAAGCAACATTTACTGGTGGGTTAAATGATTACAGACTGACAGAGGCAGCCCTTTGGAGTCTTGGGTCTGATTGGATATTTCTGGAAAGCTCAGCAATTTTATTCAAAGCAGCTGTAACTGCACAATCAGAAATGAGCATTGAGGAAAAGCCAATTAAAATTTTCAGGAAGTTTGAAAGGCCTCGTTTTTGCTATAAGACGTTCAGCTGCCTCATCGAATTTCTTGTTTCTGTCTGAGAGCATCAAGTTTTATATATTTAACGGTAAGAATCTTGCTTATTAAACATGATGTTACTGCCTTCGAGATTCAGATTGGCATCTTAATTCCATAAAACATTTTCTCGGGAATGTCATTTTAAACATGTTTATACTTATATCGATACTCCATTTGCATACAATGTGCTCTGCTATTTTAGAATGAACACTGCTCTTTGAAAATGATTAGTTGGAGAGTTATTTTAGACATTTGTATAGGAGTTGCACAGAAAATGCATTGGGCAAGGATCTTGAAGATGGAATGTCAGAATGGGTCACGTCTCTTTCTACTTGGCAACCTCTTTGTAGTAACAGTTAGCGTAATGCTATTAAATCGTCGGCAGCCAGGGTTCAAATGGGCTGCTGTCTGTAAGGAGTTTGTACGTTCTCCCCGTGACCGTATTGGTTTCCTCCTGGTGCTCCGGTTTCCTCTCACATTCCAGAGGTGTACAGGTCAGGGTTAGTAAGTTGTGGGCATGCTGTGATGGTGCCCGAAGATGGCAACACTTATGAGCTGCCCCCAGTGCAGCCTCAGGGCTGTGCTGGTCATTAACGCAAATGACACATTTCACTGTATGTTTCAATGTACAGTTCTGTGCAAAGTGTGAGACACACACACACACACACACACACATATATGTATATATATATATACACTGTAACTAGCGTGCCTAAGACTTTTGCACAGTGCAGTGTTTGTCAACATGGAGCAGAGATCGAGTTTGTAAAACTGGCGGGAGCAAGTGATCTTGGGAATGGTGAGGGTGGAGTGTCATGGGAGGGGTGTAGTGTGGGACAGGTAGCAGAGAAAGAGTGCCAGGGGTGGAGGACAGTGTGGGTGCAGACAAGCCCAGCACTAAGATGCCAGGCAAGGTCATTTAATTCCAAAAATTGGTTTATTGATCATTACAGAATGTTTCTCTGGTGCTTCCTGCTCCCTCCCCTCTCCCCCTTTTCCCAACCATGATTGCCCTCTCCCTGTTCCTTTCCCACTCTCAGTGCACAATAGAGACTCGTATCAGAATCAGGTTTATCATCGCTCATACATGTTACGATTTTTAAAATTTGCAACAGCAGTACAGTGCAATACATAAAATTACTACAGTACTGTGCAAAAGTCTTAGGCACCCTAGCTATATATATAAGACTTTTGCATTGTATTATGCACATGACAAATAAAGTTAACCCAGGCAACCTGTTCATATTCTATACCTTCACAGTATGGTCCCGGTCAATTTTGACCCAGCCGAAGAATCCCCTCATAACAAGCGTCTATACCAAATTTTGAGCCACTGATCCATTTAGGATGTATAAACAGCCTATCTGACATTAACAAATGGGTGATTAATCATTCATTAATACTTCAGAGTTCTAAAATCCATTTCAATAGATACGGGTCAAATTTGACCTGGAACGGCCTCAAAGCACAAAAATTTGTAGCACCTGTACAAAAGTATAAAATTTTTAAATATTTTCATTTTTGTGCATTTTGGGTCACTTTAGGAAAAGTCAAGTCAAATTTATTTATAAAGCACATTTAAAAACAACCCATGTTGACCAGAGTGCTGTACAAACCATAACAGGTAGCTAAAATCACAAATACAAGAAACACAGATATAAACAACAAGGCACTCAGCTTATAGGCACAAAATAAACGACACATGAGCCTAAGCACAAGCCAAAAAATCAGCCGCATCAAGAAGATTCAAACGCTAGTGAATAAAGGTAAGTTTTGAGCCTGGACTTAAAAGAGTCAATGGAGGGGGCAGATCTGATAGGGAGGGGAAAGCTGTTCCAAAGTCTAGGGGCTACAACAGCAAAGGCGCGGTCACCCCGAACTTAAATTTAGATCGCGGGACAGCCAGGAGCCCCAAGTCAGCTGTCCTGAGGGACCTGGAAGTAGAATAAGGAGTCATCAAATTTTGGCTAAAAATAATGGCATTTAGGGTCTTTTTACTGCTGTCAAAATGAGTCAAATTTGACCCGAACAGTATGTAAGGGTTAATCTACTCAGATCTATAGCAGGGTGCTTAAATACCAACAAAAAGCACTAACCTCGACAGTGATCTGGGTTCAATTGCCGCCACAGCCTGTAAGGAGCTTATACGTTCTCCCATGACTGTGTGGGTTTCTCCTATGTGCTCCAGTTTCCCCCAACTGCCCAAGGACATACTGACTAGTAGGTTAACTGGTCACATGGTTCGTTGGGCTGGAGGGGCTTGTTACTGTGCTGTATCTTTAATTAAAATAAGTAAGTACAAAGTTCAAAGTAAATTCTATTTTCAAAGTACATATATGTCACAATCTATTATTCTATAGATTTATTGAGTATGCCTACAAGCAAATTTTCTTGTGGGCATAATCAATAAATCTATAAAACAATAAGCATAATGGAATCAATGTAAGACTGCCCAACTTGGGTGTTCAATCAAAGTGCAGAAGACAACAAACTGTGCAAATACAAACAGAAGAAATCATAATAATAAATAAATAAATAAGCAATAAATATTGAGAAAGTGAGATGAAGAGTCCTTGAAAGTGAAGCGATAGGTTGTGGGAACAGTTCAGTTTTGGGTTGAGTGAAGTTATCCCCTCGGGTTCAAGAACCTGATGAATGAGAGGTGATAACTGTTCCTGAACCTGCACAAAGTTGTCCAGCTCACAGCGTGAGATATTTTGAGGAGTTGAAAGCAGCTGGAGAAATTCAACCTCAGAATATCTCTACCTCTTTGTACCTCATTGATGTTGGGAGGAAATTTCTTCTCATGAGGGAAAGTAATACTAAAGAGCACAGGGTCGGAATCAGGGGTTACCTTTTTAAGGCAGCAAGGAAAGAATCATACAGCATGAAAACAGGCCATTCGGCTCCACTGGTCCATGTTGACAAAGATGCCACATCCGGGCTTGTCCCAGTTGCCTGTGTTTGGCCAATAGCCAAGTTCAAGTTGATTGTCATTCACCATACACATGTACATGGCCAAACGAAACAGTGTTCCTCCGGACCAAGGTACACTAGATGCTAATGGCCCTGCGTACACACCTCTCCTGATAAATATCTTGGATAGGTGGAAGAGAGACCCTGTTCATCCTCTCAGCCTTCTGAATGTTTCCAAATCATGTACCTGTCCAAATGCTTTTTAAAAGTTATTACTAAATTGTTATTCATTCAGAGCTTTATAGATATTTGGAACTTTCTATGGAGAATAGTCAATTCACTGAATATATTTGAGACCAATGGACATATTTTAGGTGTAAGGTGGACTCAGTGGTAAAGGGAATGGACAGAAGATTGGTAATTGGTTCACTGTTGTAAACACAAGTGATTCTGTAGATGCTGGAAATGCAGAGTAACACACACAAAGTGCTGGAGGAACTCAGCAGGTCAGGCAGCATCTGTGGCAGGGGTTCCCAACCTAGGGGTCCATGAACCCATTGGTTAATAGCAGGGGTGGGAACCCCAAATCTGTGGAGAGGGATAAAGAGTCAAAATTTCAGGCCAAGACCCCTCATCAGAACTGGTTCATTAAGGTCACATATACTGAGAAACAGTGAAGAGATTTCAATTACATGTCAACCAGACACATTATTACACACACAACTACATTGGAGTACTACAAAAGGAAAACAGAATACTGAATAAAGAGGTGCAATTACAGAGAAAGTGCAGTGTGGGCAGAGAATGAAGTGCAAGGTCATGACCAGGTAGACTGACAGAACAAGAGTTCATCCTTTACTGTTGAAAACAGAGGCACTACCACTCCCCTTGCCGACATGTCATGCCCGTCCCCTTACCCTGCTCCTTCCTCCGCCCCATCCTCTGCCCTGTCACTCAGGCCCTCTATGGGTGTTTTCTAAGGCCTGGTCATCAGTGAGGCCTTGCTGCCCATTTTGGGTTCAGAGACCTGGGGATTTAGCCACAAAGGTCACCAGGAAGTCCAGAAGTTGAGGCCTGTTAACTGGAGCCCATGTCTGTGAATCTCTGTAAGCCCACCTGGGGAGGTTGAAGGCCCAATGTCTGCTAATCCCCAAGTCTGCTGGAGTCTGGAGGGAGAAACGGGGTTGTTTTGCTATTGTTGCTTTGTCACTTGGTATGTTCCATTTTGTTGTGTCCTGTGTTGTGTTGCTGAGTGTTGTAGCTATGTTATGTTGGCAACATTTGCAGGTTGCCCCCAGCACCGCCTAAAGTGTGACGACTGTTAACGCGGAATACATATTTTGCTGTATGGCTCAATATACATGTGATAAATAAACTGAATGTGAATCCGAACAGGTGCTTTATTTTCCATTTGGAAGTTCCTCAAATCCAGACAGTTATCCGACATAAATAAAGATGGGGGGTAATTGTGAGCTACCTCAATATTAGCAACCGAAAAAGAATTACGGAGAACTTCTCAAATTGTGAATGCACCAGCCAGTAAAATAATTAAAATATTAGTAAACTTTCAGTCTATTATTACTCATGTTGATAAGGTCCATCATAACTTCCTGTGCTTAACAAGCTAAAGAATAGATTTTAACAAAACTCCAGGCTGAAATGTCCAGGGGTGTGGTCACTGCTGTCAAAGTTCCTTGTCCATATCTAAATTGTCCCCTGAGCTGATAGGTTTGCCAGACAACTTCACATCAAAGTTAACCATATTGGCTGTTCTGGAATTGCATGTGGAATACTTTATTTATTTTTTGCTTTTATTTAGAGATACAGCACAGTAACAGGCATTTCTGGCACAACAAGCCCAGAGCACCCAATTTCATTAATGTGAACAACTAATCTACTAACCCGTATGTCCTTGGAATGTGGGAGCACCCGGTGCAAACACACATGGTCGTGGAGACAACAACCTCCTTGCAGACAACGGCAGAATTGAACCTGTGCTAACCACAACATTGCCATGTCACCCCATTAGGTCCATCATTACCTGCTGTGCCCAACAGCCAAAAACCAGATTTTAGCAAAACTCAGGCTGATATATCCAGGGGTGTGCTTGCTCTAAATGTTCCCTGAGCTGATTGGTTTGCCAAGCTGGTTCAGACAAATGTTAACCACTTCGGATGGCCTCTATATGTGAGTTAGACCAGGAACAGCAAATTTCCACTTTGAGGATACAAGAGACTGCAAGTCTGGGAATCAGAACCAGAATCAGAATCAGAATCAGAACCAGAATCAGAACCAGAATCAGATTCAGAATCAGATCAGAACCAGAATCAGAATCAGAACCAGACCAGAATAAGAATCAGAATCAGAACCAGAACCAGAATCAGAATCAGAACCAGAACCAGAATCAGAACCAGAACCAGAACCAGAATCAGAACCAGAACCAGAACCAGAACCAGAACCAGAATCAGAACCAGAACCAGAATCAGAATCAGAACCAGAACCAGAATCAGAACCAGAACCAGAACCAGAACCAGAACCAGAACCAGAATCAGAATCAGAATCAGAATCAGAACCAGACTCAGAATCAGACTCAGAATCAGAATCAGAATCAGAATCAGAATCAGAATCAGAACCAGAACCAGAATCAGAGCCAGAATCGGAACGACAGTCAGAATCAGAAACGGAATCTGAATAAGGTTTATAATAATATGATGTAAAACTTATAGTTCTTGGAGCAACAAACAATCTGTTGGAGAAGCTCAGTGGGTCATGCAGTATCTGTGGAAGGAAATGAAGGTTCTCAACCCAAAGCATCGACTATTTATTTCCCTCCACAGATACTGCCTGAAATGTTGAGTTCCTCCAGCTTGTTGCATGTTTTCCATTATAAACCAGAGAAGCCTCTGGAACAATGCAGTGTTACTTGATCAATGTGTCTGAAACTCCATTTTCTATCCAGATCTACACTCAGTGTCTATTTTATTAGGTACACCTGTAAGCCTGCTCATTAATGCAAATATCTCATCAACTAATTAGTGTATGTGGCAGGTACTAATGCATAAAAGCATGCAGACATGGTCAAGAGGTTCAGTTATTGTTGTTCAGACCAAACATAAGAATGGGGAAGAAATGTGATCTAAGTGACTTTGACTGTGAAGTGATAGGTGCTGCTAGATGGGGGTGGTTTGTGTCTCTCAGAGACTGCTCATCTCCTGGGATTTTCATGCAAAACAGTCTCTAGAGTTTCTAGAGTTGACAAACCTGTTGAAATTCTTTGAGGAAATAACAAGCAGCATAGTCAAAGGACAATCGGTGGATGTTGTGTGCTTCAATTTTCAGAAAACCTTTGACAACGTGCCACACACGAGGCTGCTTAACAAGCTATGAGCCCATAGTATCACAGGAAAGATTCTAGCATTGATAAAGCAGTGGCTGATTGGCAGGAGGCAGAGAGAGGGAATAAGGGAGCCTTTTCTAGTTTGCTGCCAGTGGCTAGTGGTGTTCCAAAGGGGTCTGCCTAGGAACTGCTTCTTTTTACATTACATGTCAATGATTTGGATGATGCAATTGATGACTTTGTTGCAAAGTTTGCAGGCAATACAAACATAGGTGAAGGGGCAGGTAGCTTTAAGGAAGTAGAGAGGCTATAGTTAAAGGCATCCGTTAGTCTTGCAAGACCATGGATCTGCACCTGGACAGCCTTCACTCTCCAGGGCGCAGGCCTGGGCAAGGTTGTATGGAAGACCAGCAGTTGCCCATGCTGCAAGTCTCCTCTCTCCACGACACCAATGCTGTCCAAGGGAAGAGCATTAGGACCCATACAGCTTGGCACCAGTGTCGTCGCAGAGCAATGTGTGACTAAGTGCCTTGCTCAAGGACACAACACGTTCCTTTGGCTGGGGCTCGAACTCACTTCCTTCAGGTCGCTAGTCCAATGCCTTAACCACTTGGCCACGGACAGGCAGATTAGGAGAATGAGCAAAGATGTGGCAGATGGAGTACAGTGTCAGAAAGTGTATGGTCATGCACTTCGGTAGAAGAAATGAAAGGGTTAACTATTTTCTAAATGGAGAGAAAATACAAAAATTTGAGGTGCCAAGTGCCTTGCATAGGATTCCCTATAGGCTACTATGCAGCTTCAGTCTGTGTAAGGAAGGAAAATGTGATGTTGGCATTCATTTCAAGAGGACTAGAACGTAGAAGAAAGGATGTAATGTTGAGACTTTATATAGCACTAGTGAGACCTCACTTGAACAGTTTGGGCCACTCTTCTTAAAAAGAATGTACTGAAACTGGAAAGGGTTCAAAGGAGCTTACAACAATTATTTCAGGATTGAATTGCTTGTCACATGAAGAGTGTTTGATGGCTCTGGGCCTGTATTCACTGGAATTCAGAAGAATGTAGAGCAACCTAATTGAAACCTACGGAACGGTGAAGGACCTTGATAGATTGGATGTGAAGAAGATGTTCCCTGTGGTGGGAATGTCTAAGAACAGAGAACACAGCCTCAGAATAAAGGGATGTCCTTTTAGAATAGAGATCAGGAGGAATTTCTTTAACCAGAGAGTGGTGAATCTCTGGTATTAATTGCCACAGGCAGCTGTGGAGGCCAAGTCTTTATGCATATTTAAGGCAGAGTTTGATATATTCTTGATTGGTCAGGGCATGAAGGGATATGGGGAGAAAGACAGGAGAATGGGGCTGAGAGGAAAAACAGATCAGCCATGATGAAATGATAGAGCAGAATCAATAGGCCAAATGGCCTAATTCTGCTCCTATATCTTATGGTCTTACAGTGAGTGGTGCAAAAATCAAAAACAGCCAGTGAGCAGCAGTTCTGTGGGTGAAAACACCTTGTTAATGAGAGAGGCCAGAGAGCAGCCAGAGTGGTTCAGCTGATGGGAATGTGACAGTAATTCCAATAACCACACATTACAACAGTCATGTGCAGAAGAGCACCTCTGAATGCACAGCATATCGTACCTTGAAGTGGACTACAGAAGCACCCCCAAACATTAGTTATCTTCTTTACCTAATAATGTGGCCATGGAGTGTATTTATTTGACATTCAATCCCCAGCTGCCATGATGGGAAGGTCATGTTTCAGATCAATTGTCCAGACTTCTGGGTTAAGGTCCGACACTATTCTGCTACAATTTCTAACATGATCATTTCTCTGAGCACCAAGTGGATGCCATTGAAATCCAAGGGGATATTATAAATTGATTGTTAGGGTATGTACTGTAATTCTGTTAATATTTTCATTTGAACTGTCTACTGTTGAATCACTGTTAAAGAAAAACAGCATTCACACAACAGTTCTTACATCTGTGCGTGTGTGAAATTGTGAAATTGAACTGAATTGAATTGACTTTATTTCTTACATCATTCACATACATGAGGAGTCAAAATCTTTACATTACCTGTCCGTGAGAGAGAGAGAGAGAGAGTGTGTGTGTGTGTGAGAGTGTGTGTGTGTGTGTGTGTGTGTGTGTGTGTGTGTGTTTGCGTGTGTACGTGTGTGTGAGTGTGTGTGTGAGTGTGTGAGAAGAGTTGGTGGGTGGGAGGCTTGTTTTGCTGTTCTTGTCTTGCTTTGTTTTGTAGTTATAGCTGATGCTAGTCCCGACGAAGGGTCTCGGCCCGAAACGTTGACTGTACATCCGTCTATAGATGCTGCCTGGCCTGCTGCGTTCACCAGCAGTTTTTGTATGTGATGCTTGAATTTCCAGCATCTGCAGATTTCCTCGTGTTTGAGCAGATGCTTGTGTCGTTCTGCTGAACATTGTGTTGTTGCTGCCGGAATGTGTGGTGACACTGGCGGGCTATCCTCACCACATCCTTAGGTGTGGTGATTGCTAAGGCAAGTGACACATTTCACTGTATGTTCCGAGCTGCAGGACTGTGCAAAAGTCAGAGGCACATATGTAGATATAGCTAAGGTGCTTAAGACTTTCGCACAGGACTGTATTTGCCAATGTGGAGTGGAGAGCGAGTTTGTAAATTTGGCGGGAACAAAGGATGTTGGGAATGGTGAGGTTGGAGTGGCGTGGGAAGGGTGTGGGACAGTTGCCAGAGAAGGAGTGCCAGGGACAGGGGAGGTGGCACGGGTGCAGATACACTCAGCCCTGAGACACCAGGTAAGGTCATTTGATTCCAAACAGAATGTCTCTCTGGTGCTTCCTGCTCCCTCCCCTCCCTCTTCCTCCTTTCCCAGCCATGATTCTCCTCTCCCTGCCCCTTCCCACTCTCAGTCCACAATAGAGACCCATATCAGAATCAGGTTTATCATCACTCACATATGCCATGCAATTTGCTTTCTAACAATTGCAATTTGCAATCGTTAGGTATTAATAATGAAGCAGTAAAATGGATTCAACAGTGACTGGATGGGAGATGCCAGAGAGTAGTAGTGGATAACTGTTTGTTAGATTGGAGGCCGGTGACTAGTTGTGTGCCTCAGGGATCTGTACTGGGTCCAATGTTATTTGTCATATACGTTAATGATCTGGCTGATGGGGTGGTAAATTGGATTAGTAAGTATGCAGATGATACTAAGATAGGTGGCGTTGTGGATAATGAAGGAGGTTTTCAAATCTTGCAGAGAGATTTACGCCAGTTAGAAGGGTGGGCTGAAAGATGGCAGATGGAGTTTAATGCTGATAAGTGTGAGGTGCTACATTTTGGTAGGACTAATCAAAATAGGACATGCATGGTAAATGATAGGGCATTGAAGAATGCAGTAGAACAAAGGGATCTAGGAATAATGGTGCATAGTTCCCTGAAGGTGGAATGTCATGTGGATAGGGTGGTGAAGAAAGCTTTTGGTTTGCTGGCCTTTATAAATCAGAGCATTGAGTATAGAAGTTGGGATGTAATGTTAAAATTGTACAAGGCATTGGTAAGGCCAAATTTGGAGTATTGTGTACAGTTCTGGTCACCGAATTATAGGAAAGATATCAACAAAATAGAGAGAGTACAGAGAAGATTTACTAGAATGTTACCTGGGTTTCAGCACCTGAGTTACAGAGAAAGGTTGAACAAGTTGGGTCTTTATTCTTTGGAGCGTAGAAGGTTGACGGGAGACTTGATAGAGGTATTTAAAATTATGAGGGGGATAAATAGAGTTGACATGGATAGGCTTTTTCCATTGAGAGCAGGGGAGATTCAAACAAGAGGACATGAGTTGAGAGTTAGGGGGCAAAAGTTTAGGGGTAACATGAGGGGGAACTTCTTTACTCAGAGTGTGGTAGCTGTGTGGAACGAGCTTCCAGCAGAAGTGGTAGAAGTAGGTTTGATGTTGTAATTTAAAGTTAAATTGGATAGCTATCTGGACAGGAAAGGAATGGAGGGTCATGGGCTGAGTGCAGGTTGGTGCGACTAGGTGAGAGTAAGAGTTCAGCACGGACTAGAAGGGCCGAGATGGCCTGTTTCCGTGCTGTAATTGTTATATGGTTATATGGTTATTGCAGCAGCAGTACAGTGCAATACTGCTGCAGCCCTGTGCAAAAGTTTCAGGTAGCCTAGCTCTAAATGTGCCCAAGATCTTTTGCACAGTACTGTGTATGTGATCAATAAATGAAGCTGAATGTGAATCTGAATCACTGTTTGGAGGGGCTGTGAGCCAATGTTGCTTTGTACTCTGGCACCAAGCTACAGTTCACTGCCTGAAACAAACCACAAGCAGGTCCAACCAGGCTCAAAGACAGCTTTTGTCCCACTGTTACAAGATTAAAGTTGGAATAAACTTCACAGACTACCTCATTTTGATCTTGCACCTTATTGTCTGTCTACACTGCACTTTCTCTGCAGCTGTTACACTTTATTCGGCAGAGTTCTCGCTTCATGTTGTTCTATGTAGTGATTTGATCTGTATGAACAATATACAAGACAAGCTCGGACCATGTGACAATACAAATTCAGTTTCAGATTTATTCATCACGTATATATTGAAACATGCAGTGAATCGTGTTGTCAATTATAAACCAATACCAATTCCATTTTGGTGGCTGATATATAAGACTCCCAGTGAATTATATCCCCATTTCCCCACCGGATAATTGTGGTGGAGGATAATGGCTTCTTTATTTCATTCACACCAGAGAATTCTGTAAGATAGCAGGACCGAGTTGCAGTGATGATCTCCTATTTTTGTTTCCTTGTTCACTCTTTTCAAATCCGTCAACAATTGGCAAGGATGCTTTGACACTTTGAGTTTTGTCCACTAAACATCTGGGTTCCTGCCGGTCACAGGGCAGGCTAAAGGTCAGGGGTCACCCTAGATGCCTTGGAGTGGAGGAGGTCAGCTTTTCGCACATTATAGTTATAGGTGAAGAAAACCTAATTAAGTAACAGCTGGGGAGAACAGGTTAAATGGATATCTGGTCATGAATTTATCTTGTGAAAGGTCACACTTCTAGTCAAACAAAGATTTTGACAATGGTTTGTCCTCATGTAAAATGGGAGGACATCACGTATGAGCTTCAGCTGAGACCACCTTTGCTGTAGCGATAACATGGACTTGCATTTCTCTACCCCCTTACTGTTTACAGGATCTGACTCCATTGCTATAGCAACAGATTACGTTCTCCTCCTCTGATCATTGTCCTCACACAGTCATAGGATGACACATATCTTTTCCACATCACGTGGAATTAAAAGCCACAATTCCTTTATTCTTGAAAAACATTGTAAAGTTTTAATTAAAAGCTGACAGGACTATATGAATGAGGGGGTAGAAATATTGAGTGATGCTCTGTGACTTTGATTCTTCAATTTAAACTATTTAGCAAACTAGAGCGGTTAACAGAAGTTAGTTTGAAAGTATGAATGCAACAGTCAGAGAGTAATGGAACACTACAGCACAGAAACAGGCCCTTCGGTCCATCTAGTCCATGCCAAATGCTAACCTGCACGCTGACTACATCTGACCATACTCCTCCCATCCATGTACCTAATCTAACTTCCATCAAATATTGCAATCGAACCCACATCCACCACTTCCATTGGCAGCTCATTCCACACTCCCACCACCCTCTGAGTGAAGAGGTTCCCCCTCACATTCCCATTAAATATTTTACCTTTCACCCTGAGCCTCTAGTTCTGGTCTTACTCATCTGCATTTACCCTATCAATACCCCTCATAATTTTGTACACCTCTATCAAATGTCCTCTTATTCTTCTACACTCCAGGGAGTCATGCCTTAAACCTATTCAACCTTTCCCTATAACTCAGGTCCTCGAAGTCCCGGCAACATTCTTGTCAATTTTATAAAGACCATAATATCAGAGACATAGGAACAGACTTAAAACCATTCTGTCCTTTGATACTGTTCCACTATTCCATCTTGACTAATCTATTATCCCTCTCAACATCATTCTTCTGCCTTCTCCCTATAAACCTTGACATTCTGACTCATCAAGAACCTTACCAACCTCTGCTTTAAATATATTCAGTGACCTGGCCTCCACAGCCGTCCGTGACAATGAATTTCACACATTCATCATCCTCTGGCTAAAGAAATTTTGCCTCATCTCTGTTCTAAATGAACATCCTTCTATTCTGAGGCTGTGCCCTTTGGTGCTGTATATTTTAAAATTAAGGCACTAAGGTGTGTCACTACGCAAAGCAAAGTAACGAGACGATGAATACTTCCCTTCCAGCCAATATTCATTGTGCTGGAGTCACAGATATCTAAAGTGTTTTCGGGGACATGTCAGAGAAAATAGGCCTCAAAAATTAATGTGTTATTCTTTAAAAAGTCAAAGCATATTTCATACTGCGCTAACAATGGACAGCTTCAGTGTTCTGTAACCTGTGTTTAATGTCATACAGAAACAGGGACATCTGCTCACTACTCTTTTTCCCATGCATGTACTGATATTACATATCCATTTCCCACAATGTCGCAGATGATCACAGACAGGCATTGAACGGCTGTAATGGAATAGTTAAATCAAGTCTTTGATGGTATCTAATAGATCAGGTGTAGCTCAGATCTTCAGGCAGTCAGCTGGTATTTTTAGCTAGGAAGTCATGCAGCATTGGTTTCAATAGCTGATCAGCTAATGCATTGATAGGACTGTGTGTGATAGCTACAATTTTCAGATGAATGTAACACATTTAAGCGGTCTCCACCAGTTATTCAAAGAGATTTTTTGCTCTCCCTCTCAGAAGCCCCAGGATGATAGCAATGAAAACCTCATCTGTCATATTTAAAAGTGACATCGGTCCGACAGATGATCTTATTCTCTGCAAAGGTGACGCCCAGCAGTAATCAGAAGCTCTGCTCTGGCTCTGACAGGGTTCAGTTTAACTGCTGTTGCCACCACCCCACCCGACAAGTCTCATCCTTCAAGTTTAATGTGACACTTGTGGGTCAGGAGGTGCAGAGTCCTTAGAGCAAATTTCTATATTCTCAGTAGTGCTCTGATAGGCACACACATGTTTGTACAGATACACACACACTCACACTCACACTCACACTCACACAAACGTACACACACCCACACACATACACACACTCACACACACATACACCCAAACACACTCACACACATACACACACACACGCACACGCACACACACGTACACGTACCCACACCCACACACACTCAATCACACATACACACACTCACACACACATACACCCAAACACACTCACACACATACACACACACACGCACACGCACACACACGTACACGTACCCACACCCACACACACTCAATCACACATACACACACTCACACACACATACACCCAAACACACTCACACACATACACACACACACGCACACGCACACACACGTACACGTACCCACACCCACACACACTCAATCACACATACACACACACGCACACACATACACCCAAACACACTCACACACATACACACACACACGCACACGCACACACACGTACACGTACCCACACCCACACACACTCAATCACACATACACACACACGCACACACAGGTACACATACCCACACCCACACACACTCACACACATACACACACACACTCACTCACACTCACAGTCACAGACACACAGACCCAAATACATACACACATATTCACACACACACACACTCACACTCACACACACGTACACACACATATACACTCACACACACATGCACATTCATTTGTGTACATGCACACACATATACACACAACTCTCGCACACGTTTACATACAGATACACACGTATGTCCACACAGAGTCCTCTTACATTCATTAATTAAATGATAGAACAATTAACGAGAGTATTCTGAATGAATAGTTCTTCAGCTGTAGTCTTTCAATCCCTGCACTCAGATTTTTGTATTGCTAACACTTCCCTGTGCAGTTCCAAACTGTGAGACTGGTGTTAAAAAGCATTAGCACAATACGCAAATGTAACTGGCGAAAGCATCTCTCATTTTCTGATCAATGGCCCTGGTTTTCGTGCAAGGTGACGGATTTACACATTACATTGTTGCTTTACATGTTAATGCCTTGACTGTAAAAATTCTTGTTTGTTTAAGGACTGTTCATTCTTGGCAAACAACGGGTGAAGCCATTGTCCATCAGGGCCGCCGCATTACAGATGTAAACTTAATGGCCCCATTTTTGTTTTCAAAATGCTCTAATTCCAGGTCAATTCCCAGCCAAAATTTCTTCACTTACCAACCGCACCACCACCCCCTCTTCTCTCCCACGCCACCTCCTCCCATATTGTCCAGTCTGTTCAGCTATTTAAAAAAATGTTGAATATCCACAATAGCTTTGAATGGAGTATTGTCAACATTTGTATGAATCGAACTGGGTTGAATGAGAGTGTCTCAGTGCTGGTGTTCTTTTTGATCGCAGTCACTGCAACTTCTCACACTGTGCGGGGCTAGCGAGTTTGTTAAGTCAGCATCTCCAGCTCGGTCCTCCTCCTGCCCCCTCTCTTGGTCCTTCGCTCTCAGGACAATGTCCCTTCTCTGGAGAGAAGACTCCCTGTTGGAGCAGCAAACGGTAAGTCCCTCAGATCATCAGCATGTCGTTCTCCAAATCATTCAGTACGCCAAAGGAGGGTTCTAGGACTGTACCCATAGATAACCGGTGATGCAGAGTGGGACGAGGGAGAGGGGAGAGGAGGGGGCTAAAAGGCCGAGTGTCCTGGAGGGGGCTCACTGAACTTTTTGTCGAGTTGGAGTCTGTGGGAGTAGAACTGTTTCTTGCAGTTTGTGAACAGCAGAGAATTTATTTATATTTATTGTATTTTTTAATTATTTTAATTGCTTATATTATTATGTTTTTTTCTGTGCTCCATTGGATCCAGAGTAACAGTTATTTCATTCTCCTTTACACCTGTGTACTGGAAATGACATGAAACAATCCTGAACTGGCCGGCTGCTCGTCCATATTCAGAGGGAGATTCCATAACACATCAACACAAGAGACCCTGCAGATGCTGGAAATCCAGAACAACATTCCCAAAATGCTGGAGGAACTCAGCAGGTCAGGCAGCATCCTGGCCCCAAAAATGGACCGCTTATTCAACTCCATAGATGCTGCCTGACCTGCTGAGTTCCTCCACCCACTAACTCCATCAAGCACTACTTTATTATTTTCCGTCTGTCATCTTACATATAACTTAGCGTCACTTTATGGACACACAATCAATCTATGTATATAAGTTATCTTACGCATTTACATTTATTGTGTTCTTTATAATTTTGCATTTTTCGTGCTGCATTGGATCAGGAGTAACAGTTATTTCATTCTCCTTTACACTTGTGTGCAGGAAATGATATCAAACAGTCTTGAATCATAATTCTTGAATTTTGGGTGTGATGCACTGGATTCAGTAAAAGTCCAAGAATGGAACATGGGAGGATTTGCAGTCCTTATGAATGTACAACCCCACCGCCTAACCCCAGCAACAGCACTGGAATAAACTGAGGCATCCCTCTACTCAGATGAGATCTCTTCAATCATTTTTTTCCAAATTGAGAGATATTGCAATTTCAACAAGTTAGTATGCAGATTGTCACCTTCACAATTAAACAGGTTACCACTGGGGACATGCCATCTTCTTGCATTTTCCATCAGGCAGGAGGTACAGAAGCCTGAAGTTTCACACCACCAGGTTCAGGAACAGTTCTTTCCCTTCAACCTACCCGATGAAGGGTCTTGGCCTGAAATATCAGCTCTTTTGACACTGCCTGACTTGCTGAGTTCCTCCAGCACTTTGTGTGTGTTACTTTCCTTCTACCGTTCGGTTCTTGAACCAACCACCAAATCCCTAATCTCTATAGTTTAACACCACCATGACCACTTTGATCACTTTGCAATAACATGGACTTTGTTGTTCTAATTAATTTTTCTTGTAAAAAATTGTACATAGTTTATATATTTTATTTACATTTTCCTGTGAATACTGCTTACCTGATGCTCTGTTCCCGTAATGCTGCTGCAAGTGCACATTCAAAATTGTTTAGTGTCATTTCCAGTTCAAAAGCGTAAAGGAGAACATCAATTTCTCCTTCCGATTTTTTTTTCTTTCCCCCTTCACTCTTCCTTCTTCTTCTGTTGCTCACTCTGACCTCTTACGTCTTCTCCTCAGCTGCCTATCATCTCCCCCTGCCTCCTTCTTCCCTTTTTCCCATGGTCCACTCTCCTCTCCTATCACATTCCTTCTTCTCCATTTGTTTACCTTTTCCACCCACTTGGCTTCAGCTATCACCTTCTGGCTTGTCCTCCTTCCTCTCCACCCACCTTTTTATTCTCCAAAATTCAAAGTTCAAAGAAATTTATTATAAAAGTACATTTACGTCACCCAGAGATTCACTTTCTTGCGGGCATACACAATAAATCCAATAACCATAACAGAATCAATGAAAGACCACACACAATGGGTGTACACCAGTGCAAAGACAACAAAATGTGCAAATATAAAAAGAAAGAACCAATAATAATAATAATAATAAATAAGCAATAAGTGTGGAGAACATGAGATGAGGAGTTCTTGAAAATGAGTCCATTGGCTGTCCAACAGTTCAGTGATGGGGCAAGTGAAGTTGAGTGAAGTTATCCCCTTTGGTTCAAGAGCCTGATGGTTGAGGGGTAAAAGCTGTTCCTGAACTTGGTGTTCCTGAGGCTCTTGTACTTTCTGCCTGATGGCAGCAGTGAAGATACAGCATGACCTGTGTTGTTGGGGTCTCTGATGGTGGTGCTGCTTTCCTGTGACAATGCTCCGTGTAGATGTGCTCAGTAGTGGGGAGTACTTTACCTGTGATGGGCTGATGGTATCCACTAATTTTGCAGGATTTTCCATTCAAGGGCATTGAATTTTCCATACCAGGCTGTGCTGCAGTCAGTTAATCTGGATTCAAAACAGCACAAAAAACACACTAAGATAAAGGACACAATAACTTAAAACGCACTATAATATAAATACATAAGATAGCTTATGTACATCGAGGTACAACAGATCAGTCAGATTTCCAATCCCACTCAGACCAACAGAACTTTATTATTCAAAAGACATTGCTTTTCCTTAGTCCGTATTGAAAGAAGTAATCTGTACACACGCTAAAGCATGCAGATACTGTTTAAGTTCCTTTCACCTTGCTCCACAAACGGTTAAAACAAAACTGAACTTTTCGCTTCAAACATGACAGCCTTTTCCCTGGTGGAACGAATGCTTGAAAAAGAGCCCCACGCGTTCCACTGAAACTAAGAAACTGAACTGCATTCAGGGTGGAGACTAAAACACAGTCCAAGACTTTTCTACAGACACGCATAATCAGGATTAACCTCCCGACTACTGATGTCTTTTGGAAATCTGCTGTTGTTGACTCTCCTAACTGACAAATCTACCAAAAAGTATGGGGACTAATGCGTGGAAGCAGAAAGTTTGAACACAAGTGGCGACCTTCACTACAACAGAACCAGACGTTAGTCAACAGGTTAGGAAGAGTGGCAGGTGCAATTTAATGTGGATAAATGTGAGGTTATCCACTTTGGTGGCAAAAACAGGAAAACAGATTATTATCTGAATGGTGGCCGATTAGGAAAAGGGGAGGTACAACGAGACCTGGGTGTCATTATACACCAGTCATTGAAAGTGGGCATGCAGGTACAGCAGGCGGTGACAAAGGCGAATGGTATGCTGGCATTTATAGCGAGAGGATTTGAGTACAGGAGCAGGGAGGTACTACTGCAGTTGTACAAGGCCTTGGTGAGACCACACCTGGAGTATTGTGTGCAGTTTTGGTCCCCTAATCTGAGGAAAGACATTCTTGCCATAGAGGGAGTACAAAGAAGGTTCACCAGATGGATTCCTGGGATGGCAGGACTTTCATATGAAGAAAGACTGGATGAACTAGGCTTATACTCTCTGGAATTTAGAAGATTGAGGGGGGATCTTATTGAAATGTATAAAATCCTAAAGGGATTGGACAGGCTAGATGCAGGAAGATTGTTCCCCATGTTGCGGAAGTCCAGAACGAGGGGTCACAGTTTGAAGATAAAGGGGAAGCCTTTTAGGACCGAGATTTGGAAATACTTCTTCGCACAGAGAGTGGTGAATCTGTGGAATTCTCTGCCACAGGAAACAGTTGAGGCCAGTTCATTGGCTATATTTAAGAGGGAGTTAGATATGGCCCTTGTGGCTAAAGGGATCAGGGGGTATGGAGGGAAGGCTGCTATAGAGTTCTGAATTGGATGATCAGCCATGATCATACTGAATGGCGGTGCAGGCTCGAAGGGCCGAATGGCCTACTCCTGCACTTATTTTCTATGTTTCTATGCTTCTATGTTTAGCGGGTGCAGACTTAGCCAGTCCCATCATGGGCATTAGCTTTCCCACCATCAGAATCAAGTTTAATATCACTGGCATATGTCATTAAAATTGTTGTTTTGCAGCAGCACTACATCGCAATACAGAAAAGTAAAAAACTATGAATTACAATAAGAAAACTATACAGTATATTAATAAACTTAAATAAGTCGTGCAAACAGAGAACAGAAAAAGAAAAAAATAGCGAGGTTGTGTACATGGGTTCATTGTCCACTCAGGAATCTGACGACAGTGGGGAAGAAACTGTTCCTAAAATATTGAGTGTGTGTCTTCAGGCTGCTGTACCTCACCCTTGGTGGTCCTGGGTAATGAGGGTCCTTAATGATGGATGCTGCCTTTTTGAGGCACTAGCTTTTGAAGATGTCCTCAATGCTGGGGAGGTTAGTGCCCATGATGGAGCTGGCTTAGTCTGCAGACTTCTATAGGGCATACCAGACTGGGTAACCAGCTTCTTCCCTCAGACTGTGAGACTAATGATTACCCAGCCACCACCAATGTCTCGTCACTAGGACAGCGAGCTGTTTACTGGACTATTTGCTGTTTACCTGCTGTGTACTACTACATGCATTTTAAATTATATTTTATTTACCTATTCGTGGTAACACTTTGTTAATGTGCTGAGTGTGATATATGTTCTGTGGGTGCGCTGTGGTCCAGAGGAAGCTGTCTCATTTGCTTATATATATCTGTACAGTCAAATGACAATAAAATTACATCATTTTTTTTCTAGCCAGGAAGTGTGGGTGAATTTTATGTAATTTCTCTGTTTCTGTAATTTCCCATCAATTGCCTTCTCAGTTGCTTCCCCACATCCAGGAGCCCTTCAAAAGGCAATGCCCCAAAAAGGTAAATCTGTTATTAAGGACCCTCATCACCCAGGGCATACCCTCTTCTCGTTGCAACCATCAGGGTGGAGGTACAGGAGCCCGAAAACACACACTCAACATTCAAGGACAGCTGCTTTCTCTCTGCCATTAAGATTTGTGAACGGTCCATGAACCCATGTGTACTACTTCACAATTTTGCTCTCTTCTATCACTACTTAAATATTTTTATATTTCTTATTGTAAATTAGAACTAAGGCACTACAGTAGTGTAGTGGTTAGCAGGACGCTATTACAGTTCAGGGCATGCTGGAATTTGGAGTTAAATTCCGGCACTGTCTGTAAGGAATTTGTACTTCCACCCTGCGACTGACTGGGTTTCCTCCAGTTTCCTCCCACGGTTCAAAGGCATACTGTTTAATAGGTTAATTAGTCATTGAAAACTGTCCTGAGATTAGGCTCAGGTTAAATAGCTGGGCTGCTGGATGGTGTGGCTCACTGGGCCGGAAGTGTCCGTTCTGCTCTGTATTTCTAAACAAAATAATATTTTTTACGTATTGCATTGTACTGTTGCCACAAACCAACAAATTTCACAGCATACGGCTGTGATATTAAATGTGATTCTGATTCTGATTCTGTAATTGCCCTCAGAAGGGAGAAATCAAATTTGTGATGCAATTAGTCTCCAGGTATTGTCTGGAGAAAAAGACCAGATTGTCTGAGACCCTCATCTTGAAAAATTCATAGTTTCCCCATGCCATCAGTGACACTGATAAGTTAGACTTATCTGGGTTTTAACTGGAATGTGACACCAGAAATTTGTCGAGTATTTAGATTTCCCCCCTCCATCTCAATAAAGGGACATTTAGGCAGAAGGGTGATTGAAAAGCAGAGGTCGATCTGGGAGAGAAGACCACGTGACTCCTCCAGTCTACACCGCTCCTTCACAAAAAGTGATCTGACCTCTACAAATTTTGATCCTCAGATTCCCTGAGTGTCCAAGCATCTACTGCCCAGCCTTGACCATATTCAGTGATGGAAGGTCCACAATACCTATGGTTATTCACTCCTCCCTTCTCTGACATTGGCTTTATTTTCAAAGTTATCAGGTTCTCATCCCTCCATTTGATTACTCGCGAACAGTGTTTATCTGATGCTGTGTGCCTGTGGTGTTGCTGCAAACAAGTTTTTATTCCACCTCTGCATACATATACCTCAACGTTCAAAGTAAATTTATTACCAAAAATATATACATGCCACCCTGAGATCCATTTTCCCGTGGGCACACTCGATCATTCCATAATAAAATAATAACCATAATAGAATCAATGAAACCAACTTGAGCAGGTGAAAACAAATTTGACCTTGACCTTGCTCCTGACCATTTCCTCCCATAGACCCACAAACTCTGAGCTCTCTCCATTCCTCCTCTTTGGGCACATGAGTATTCCCCACGGCATTGATTGACTATTAACAATGCTGTCTCCAGTGGTTTTGGTCCAAGTTCTAACCTTATGGCAAATACAAGGAGACATAATTTTAACCAATTCCATCACATATGAATATTAGGCAATTTTAATTTTAGACTGTGTTCAACTCTGTCGTGGACGGGCCCAAGCTTGGCTGCAAAAGGACCAGGGTTGGGCGTGGGCCTAACAACCTCATCCTGTAAAAACCAAGAGCTACAGAAATGTCAACAAAATTTCCAAAGACCTCATTCCTGAGATAGGAAGGATCTTCGATGAGGACAAGTTAAAAGACTGGCCCAGGGCAGAGGTCTCTGGTGAGTTGCTATTAGTGGCCTTTGCCCCAGTAGGAGTGATGGGCTAAGAAGAAACTGTGTTCAGTTTTGGAAACAGTTCAACTTTGCAGAAATGGTGCTAACAAAGGAACTTCCCAAATGTGCAGAGTTCTTCTTCATGGTTTTTGTCATAGGCATATAGTATATACTCAAAATTCAAAGTACATATGTTATTAGAACATAAGAACATAAGAAATAGGAGCAGGAGCAGCCATCTGGCCCATTGAGCCTGCTCCACCATTCAATAAGATCATGGCGAATCTGGCCATGGACTCATCTCCACCTCCCTGCCTTTTCCCCATAACCCTTAATTCCTCTACTATTCAAAAATCTATCCGACCTTGTCTTAAATATATTTACTGAAGTAACCTCCACTGCTTCATTGGGCAGAGAATTCCACAGATTCACCACTCTCTGAAAAAAAACAGTTCCTCCTCATCTCCATCCTAAATCTACCTCCCCGAATATTGAGGCTATGTCCCCTACTTATAGTCTCACCTACCAGTGGAAACAACTTTCCTGCCTCTATCTTATCTATCCCTTTCACAATTTTATCTTTCTATAAGATCTCCTCTCAAGTATCAGAGTATGTATACCACAGACAATTCATTTCTATAAGATCCCCTCTCAAGTATCAAAGTATGTATACCACAGGCAATTCATTTCTATAAGATCCCCTCTCAAGTATCAGAGTATACCATAGACAATTCATTTGCTTACAGACAGCCATGAAACAAAGGAACACAACAGAATCCATGGAAAACCCTACACAACGTCCAATGTGCGAAAAAAAGAACAAATTGTGGAAACAATAAAAAGTAAACAAATAAAACAGAGAACATGAACCGCAGTGGCCCCGAAAGTGAGTCTATAGGCACGGAACCAGTTGAGCTACCAGCAAAATGTCATCATCTCGCCAAGCCATCTTCACCAATAATAATAATAATATTAATCCAGGTGAAGCAAGCTCACATAGAACAATAAGTAGTTTGTAAGAGCCACTGGAGGATCTCGGTGAATCAATCAGCATCTGTGCAGAGAAAGAAATTGTTGATGCTTCAGGTGAAAGCCTTGCTGTTTGCAGAGCTGTGTGAAACTAGATGGCATAGATAGAAAGTAAGGGGAGGAGATTAGTAAAAGGTTTTTTCACCTGGGGAGGGATGGGATTGGAAAGGGGAACACACTGCCTATGGGGGCAGTGGATGACGAGACTGAATTACAGTTTTATTTATTTAGAGACAGAGAGCAGCAAAGGCCTTTCCGGCCCTTCGAACCACACTGCCCAGAAACCCCAAAGTTCCAGGTCGTTCCAAGCCCAGAAAGTGGCAAGGGCTCGGAGGGCCAGAAGGTCCTAAAACCATGCTGTATCTCTGAATAAAATGTAAAATAAATACAGATTCTGATTTGTTTACTGTCATACAATTTTATTTATCTTATTTAGAGATGCAGTGTGGAATAGGCCCTTCGGGCCCTTCAAGCTGTGCCATCCCTGCACCACACCCCCCCCCACAAGCCCATATTTTACCCTAGCCTAAGCACAGAACAATTTATATTGGCTAATTAACCTACTAACCGGAATGTCTTTGGACTGTGGGAGGAGACAGGAGCAGCAGGAGAAGACCCACTTGTTCCACGGGAAGGACATACAGACTCCTTACAGATGATGTTGGAATTGGACTCTGAGCTCTGATGGTGAGCTGTAATAGTGTCGCATTAACCCCAACAGTACTGTGGTCTAGTAATGCAATTACTCTACGTGTGATCTCAAGATGCCACAGAGAGTTGTGGACCCTGCTCAGCACATCCCAGGGATTCTCCATGGGCTGTCTACACTTCTCACCATCTCAGTAAAGCTGCCAACTTAATCAAAACCCCACCCACCCTGGATATTCTGTCTTCTCTCCTCACCCGTCGGGCAGATCTTACAAAAACTTGAAAGCATTTACCACCAGGTTCAAGGACAATATCTATCCTGCTGATTGAAAGACAATAAGCTGGATTCTTGATCTCACAATCTACATCATTATGATCTTGCACCTTATGTTTACCTGCACAGCCCTTTCTCTGTAGCTGCTGCACTTTATTCTGTATTCTGTTGTTTTACTTTGTTTTACCGCAGTCCATGGTGTAATGATCTGATCTGTGTGAACAGTATGCAGGATAAGCTTATCACTGTATCTTGTATATATGATGATAATAAACCATTTCCAATTCAAATTCCAACTATTTGATGAGCAACAGACATGAAGTGATATAAAAGTTCAACAGAGATTGACAGGAATGTGGCACTGTGTAGATTTTAGGGGTGATGTCCAGAAGCTCAAAGAGAAACATGTTAAGGTGTTTCTGAGGGGCAGAAGGAGATGTGGAGATGTTTAGGGAAGAAATTCCAGAGCTTAAGCTCCAAGAAGCTGATGGCATCAATGTAGATGGTGGATTGATTACATTTAGGGTCACCCAAGGGGTCCAAATGAGGAGAACAGAGAGATCTAAGAGTAAGGGTTGGACGTCGTTGCTTCCATCCAGTCCATCCCCATGGCGCATTGCATTAGGAAGGCTAGAAGTATCATCTATTCCTTTGAAACCATTCCAGAGTCTAGTGATTCTTGAAAGATCTTTACTAATACCTCCACAAGCATCATCAAGAATTCCTGCCACCCTATTCTGTCTCCCACCTTCTGGGAGAAATCACAGGAGCTTGAAAACAAAGGCAAACAGACTCAAGAACAGCTTCTTCCTCACTGCTGTTAGGCTCCAGAAGTGGTCACCCCTTTTATACCCACTTCTCAGTGATCATGTTCTTGGACTCTTAATTCTCCCTCTCTCTCAGTTATCCTATTATTGCCACTTTAGCACTGGCCACCATAGTAGCGTAGCAGTTAGTGCGTCACAGCTACAGCTCAGGGCATTCCTGAATTCAGAGATCAATTCCGCCGCTCCTCTGAAAGGAGTTTCAGTACACCCTCCTTATGGAATGCATAGGTTTTCCCCAGGTCCTCCCACAGTCCTAACTTGTAACAGGTTGATTAACTGGTCATTGATAATTGTCCCATTTGGGTTAACTGGGTTAGTCGAGGGTTGCTGGGATTGTGTGGCTCAAAGAGCCAGAAGGGCCTAATCTGCATTTCTTCAGACTATATTACGCTGTTCTGTCACTCATCGTTGCATTTATTATAATCAGGTACACTGTTTACTCTTTGAGCTTCACAACAGCAAGGAACTTCGTTGCACCCTGGCTTATTTGAACTTGAGCGTCCTGGTCACAAAGTAGTTAGCTCAATACTATTAGAGTTTGGAGTGTCAGAGTTCAGAGTTCAAACCCAGCATCCTCTGTAAGGATTCTGTGCATCCCCCTCACAAACAAGAGAAAACCTGCAGTTGCTGGAAATCCGAGCCACCCACGCAAAATGCTGGAGGAACTCAGTCAGGCCAGGCAGCATCTATGGAGAAGAGTACAGTCGACATTCCAGGCCAAGACCCTTCAGCAGGAACCCCCTCGTGGGTTTCCACCAGGTGATCTGGTTCCTTCTCACAGTCCAAAGACATAGCAGTTAATTGGTCATTCAAACCTGCCTCCTGATTGGGCTAGGGATAAATAGGGGCTTGTTGGGGTTTGCTGTGTGGTGCAGCTTGCCTGACCGGAAGGGCCTGTTCCATGCTGTATCTCTAAATGAAATAAATAAAACTGTATGACAGTAAACTAATCTGAATTTGTATTTATTTACTTTTCATTCAGAGATACAGCAGGGTAACAAGGCCCTTCTGCCCAATGACCCCGAGCTACACAATCATGCCCATGTGACCAATTAACCTAATAACCAGTACGCCCTTGGAATGTGGGAGGGAACCAGATCACCCAGAGGAAACCCTCAGATTCACAGGGAGAACGTACAAACGCCTTACAGCGGGATTTCAACCCGAGTTTCACTAACTGTGCCGCTTATAGATAAGCGAATGTTTGATCATGAAGGGGATTGAAAGTAAAGAATTCCAGGAAGGTGGAATTATCGTCCCAAGAGCACCCAGGTAGCGCTCAGAGCAGAGGATCGGGTGGCTGGCTGGTCAGTGGCTGGGAATTGGTGAGGGTCAGGGGTCAGGGCACAAATGATGACTAGAGAATAGACCAAGAGGGGGACAATAACTTGTATCTATATTCCGCCTTTACTGTGATTAAGGTTGTCATAGCTGAGTGGGCTGGGTGTGGTAGCAAGGATGATTTCTTTCTACCTATTAAATGATCCCAATGGTGTGCACCTCAAATAACCTCTGACAACCAATACAGCTCCTGGCTTTCATGTGTGGTTTAGCTACTAAGCCCGGTGGAACCACTTCTACTGACAGCAAAGGCAGGTTACTGGTGCCTTAAAACCAGTTGTTTTGGGCAGATGGGGCTTGTCAGCTGTGGTTGGCAGCTCACTTAGGAGAAGGAAAACTCAGATCTCAAACCTTCGCTGCCTTGCAGCTATACCCACTCATGGGGAAGGTTTTGGGAGTAAGCCCTGAGGAAAAATCTGGTGGTGGAGTCTCGAAGGCAGTCCTACATTGAGTTCAACACAGACTGGCAACTCCTGTGACACTGCTGGTGCCAAACTGTATCAGTCTCAGCCGTTCCTTTGGGTTCATCAGCTGTGTGGAGAGGGGGAGCCTGCTACACGGGCAACAGCTTGCTCTCCATATCGTACTGCCCTGGACTGCATATCACGTAAGAAGCCTTAAAGGTAGTTCACAGCCTCCAGGGTGACCGCAACCAATGGAGGGCCTCAAATATGGCTAAAATGTAACATAAACTGATTCCCTGACCACCCACCCATCGGAACTCCAGTGGGGAAATGCAGGAGGAAGGAAGATCACGTATAATATTACACTGTGCTTCTGACATGCAAAATATTTTCACACTGTTTCCAATCCGTCTCCTCCCATTTATTGATACGGACTTTGGAAGATCAAGATCCTGACCTTTGCATTTGTTACTGGGGATTCATTCTATAGTTTGATTCATGACATTTTTTTTAAAACAATGCATCTTAAGACCAAGTCCAAGAGTCATTATATTCTCCTCTGTCTTTCTAGTTCTCCTTTTCATTACGCTGGTCGAGTTTGCCATTATGTTTGCTTAGCTCCTTATCCATTTTCTTGTCACCAGACCCGGCAGAGCTACCCTAACCTCAGTGTTGTGTGAAGTGGAGAAACCAAAGGTGATGAAATCATCAGTAATCCAAAGCTAATTATTTCAGACAGTAGTTAATTAAATACTTTCCAAGGTGCAGCGACTACCTCAGCTAATTATGGCTCTTCAATAATACTGGAATGATATGAGAAATGCGACGTCAATTATCAGCCGGCGTTCGACACTGTCAGTACATCATACTCACAAGAAACTCAGGTTTATGAATCAGAATCAGGTGGCATGTGACATGAAATTTGTTAATTTAGCAGCAGCAGTTCAATGCGATACATAATCTAGCAGAGAAAAAATAAATAAAATATAAATAATGACAATAAACAAGTAAATCAATTACGTATATTAAATAGATTTTTAAAAAAACATGCAAAAACAGAAATACTGTATATTAAAAAAAGTGAAGTAGTATCGAAAGATTCAACGTTCATTTAGGAATCGGATGGCAGAGAGGAAGAAGCTGTTCCTGAATCGCTGAGTGTGTGCCGTCAGACTTCTGTACCTCCTACCTGATGGTATAGAACAACAACTAGACGTTAAAAAAAACAGTTTGTTACCCTTCAATATGTGTGAAGTGAATTCTTGGCACCTCGTTAACTGCATTAAAACCGGTGTCTTTTTTATTAACACATTGTGTATTGCTTTTTTGTCAAATTTGTTGTCAATGGAGGTAAAAGTTAAGACAATTAATGATACACAGGAATTCGGTTTAATGCTTTGAGCCTGTTGTGAGGCCCTCCATTGATCAGGGTCAACTGTGTTCATTCGATACACAAGCCAGGGTCGTAGGACATGGAGAGCCAGCTTTTGCCCTCACAGCAAGCTCCCCCTCTCCACGCAGCTGACGACCCCAAAGGAACAGCCAAGACAGATACGGTTTGGCACCAGCAGGGTCTCAGGAGTTGCCAGTCAGCATTGAACTCAACGTAGGACTGCCTTAAGGACTCCAGCTCTGGATTTTTCCTCAGGATTTACTCCAAAGCCTTCCCCATGAGTAGGTGTAGCCGCAAGGCAGTGGAGGTCAGAGATCAGCGCTTTCCTTCTCCTAAGTGAGCTGCCAACCACAACTGACGAGCCCCATCTGCCCAAAGTAACTGGTTTTAAGATGCTGATAACCCAGCTTTACCCCTTCTCCTGTCAGTAAACTTGGCTCTAGCAGGCTTAGTAGCCAAGCCACAGTGAAAGCCAGGAGCTGGACTTGGTTGTCAGAGGCTAATTGAGATGCATGCCCTTTAATAAGTATTTAATAGGTAGTGGGAGCTTATCCCCACCACCTCCCTCGGCTATGATAACCTTAAGGAACTGAGTCTGTCTTACTCCCTTGGGGATTTACCCAAATATCATTTGCTGCTTCAGGTTCAGATTTACTTATCACATACAGTAAAATGCGTCATTTGTTCGTAAACCAGATTCTGGGAACAGTTTGCAAGTGTCGCCACACATTCTGGTGCCAATATAGCACAATATAGCCCACAGTGTTCAGGAGAACAATGCACACAACAGCAAAACAAGCCCCTGTCCCATCCTCCCATCCTCACACCGACAGTCCACCAGCCCCAGGGTAGGCCGTAGTTGGGCCTCCAGTCGAAACATACAGTGAAATACGTTGTTTATGTTAACAACCAGCAAAGCATAAGGATGTGCCGGGGGCAGCCTGAAAGTCTGGCCACTCATTCCAGCGCCAACGTGGCATGCACACCAAGTTTGGCAGAACAACCCAGAGCACAACAAGCAGCAAAACACTGGCGGAACTCAGCAGGTCAGGCAGCATCTACGGAAATGAATAGACTGTCCACATTTTGGGTCGAGACCCTTCATCAGGACCGGGAAGGAAGGGGGAAGAAGGCAGGAATAGAAGGTGGGGGGAGGGGAGGGAGAACAAGTTGGCTGGTGATAGGTAAATCCGGATGAGGGGGAAGGTGGGTGGAGGAGGGGTGATGAAGTAAGAAGCTGCAAGGTGGTAAGAGGATGAGGGTTCCGCATCAGTCATTGAAAGCAAATGTTCCAGTGCCACGATGCCAATTTTGAATATTGAATTGTAAATGGGGATTGCTTTCTTATTTATGATGAGGAAGAGCAAGAGGCAAAGGAGAAGGATGAGGAAAGGAATCTGTTGATGATATGGAAAGGGGGTTGAGAGGCAGAACGTTATTGTTGTAGACATCTAATACCCATACAGTTATGCTATTACAAGGACGGTGGGAGAGGGAGATGAAGTAAGAAGCAGAGAGGTGATAGATGGAAAATGCAAATGGATGAAGCAGGAGGAATGTAATAGGAGAGGAGAGTGGACCATGGGAGAGAGGGAAGGAGGTGGAGCACCAGGGGGAGGTGACAGGCAGATGAGGAGAAGCAAAGAGGTAAAAGAGGGGAAAAGAAGAAGAGGGGAGGGGGAAGATTAGCAGAATTTTGAGAAATCGATGCAGACATAATATGAGGAATTGCCTTTCCAACCTGAGAGTGGCCTCATCATGGTTATAGAGGAGGTCATGGACCAACATGTCAGAATGGGAATGGGAAGTGCATTTCAATGGCTGACCACCAGGAAATCATGATTCTTGTGGTTGGAGCGAAGGTGCTCAACAAAGCAGTTCACCAATCTCTGTTGGCTCTCACCAAGAGACTCATTCCACCGAGATGCAACACTGAGCGTCATAGGAAGTCATTCCTGCCTGTGGCCATCAAACTTTACAACTCCTCCCTTGGAGGGTCAGACACCCTGAGCCAATAGGCTGGTCCTGGACTTATTTCCTGGCATAATTCACATATTACTATTTAATTATTTATGGTTTTATATTGCTATATTGAAACTCTATTCTTGGTTGGGGCAACTGTAATGAAAATCAGTTTCCCTTGGGATCAATAAACTATGACTATGACTATGCAAAGGAGGCCACGTTGGGAGCACTGGATACAGTAGACGACTCTAGCAGATTTGTAGGTGAAGTGTTACCTCACCTGTGAAGACTGTTTGGGGCCTTGAATGGAGGTGAGGGAGGAGATGAATGGGCAGCCGTAGCAGGGGTAAGGGGCAGGAGAGAGATTAGTGTGGCGGCACGTCTGGACAAGGGAATCACAGGAGGAGCAATCCCTGTGGAAAGGGGAAAGTGGGAGGGGGAGGTAAAAATGTGCTTGGCGGTCGGGTCCTGTTGAAGATGTTGAAGCTGTGGAGAATGATGTGCTAATGATGTGCTGAATGTGGAAGCTTACGAGGTGACAGGTGAGAGCAAAAGGAACTCTATCCCTGTTGAGGCAGCAGGAAGGTAGGATAAGGGTGGATGTAAGGAAATGGAGGAAATATGGGTGGGGGCAGAAGAACGAAACAACTGCAAAACAAGCCCCTTTACACACACACACACACACACACACACACACACACACACACAGATATACATACATACGCGCACACACACTTCTTTTTCGGTTGTCCATCGAAATCCGATGACGACGTCCACTCCTTGAACAGTGGGGTCTTTGATCTTTGATGACCATACAGTCCAATCCTGGACCCACGAGCTCTATTGCAGGTAGGGCAGGTAGGACATGTATATGTGGAAGTGGTGGTAGTACACACACACACACACACACACACACACACACACACACACACACACACTCCCTCACTCCTCCAGCTGCAGGCTTCAGAGCCTCCAGTCGCCAGTGTCCAGCCAGAGTGGAGACCTGGACTCTGAATGTTCTTTCTCCCATGGCCACATTGCTGGCCTTTGAGAACAGAGTGAAGGCTTAGGCTCTGGATGTCCATTATCTCTTGTTCATATCTCCGGCTTTCGAGCACAGAGAGGGGCAGAGATGCCCAAATTGCTGGCCTTTCAGTGCAAAGTGAAGGCCTCAACTCTAGCCTGACCACCAAATCCTCCACATCCCTGGTTCTAAGCACCAATCTGAGCTCTAACTCTCCTCTCTGTCCCCAAAACCATCCCTACAAATTAAAAAAAACTCAGCCTGAACCACGACCTCGACGAAGCCACAGCTTGGTGCCATCTTGACCAGATACAAGTAGTATCCTTTCTAGATTTCCATCTTGCACCATTCTCTGTGATCTCTCTGGGGATCAGCGTACCTGCACCTCCTTGTGTCCGGCCCTCGTTTCCATCACTTCAGTATGTCTATGCCTTGATGCTGAGCTCTGGAAATCTGTCCCCAAACTTCTCAAGCCAAGTTCAAGTTTATTGTCATTTGACTGTTCAACCAAACGAAATAATATTCCTCTGGAATCTTGTGCAGCTACAAAACATATATCACACACGGCACATAAAATATTAGCATAAATAAGTTAATAAAATACAATTCAAAATGTATGTAGTGTGTAGCACAGGTAAACAGTAAACAGTAAATAACTTAACATTAAAAATTTGCTGTCCTAGTGACAAGACCTTGATGGTGATAGGGTATTCATTAGTCTCACAGCCTGAGGGAAGAAACTGTTACCCAGTCTGACAGTCCCAATCCTGATGCTCCTGTACCTCCTTCCTGATGGGTAGCGGGGTCAAAGAGATTGTGGGATGGGTGGTAAAGCTCCTCACTAATGATTTAGGCCCTTTGTCTACAACAGTCCACATCTCTCCCACTCTCTTCCTTGGAATCCCTACAGGCAATACAACCTCTGTGCAACCCTAATGTCTCCAGCTTTTCTATGATACCCATGACATTTCATAACACAAAAGTGCTATATAAATACAATGCATTGTTGTTGATTTTGTGTATATATTATGAAAATGCTAAATTAGCAGGCAGCATTGATCTTAGCTGGTGATTGATTTCACATGTTGAAACTTCAGTTAAAACTACAGGTAAATTGAAAACACAAGCGTCTCTGCAGATGCTGGAAAATCAGAGCAACACACACAAAATGCTGGCAGCATCTATAGAGGGGAATAAAGAGTGGACGTTTCAGGCCGAGACCCTTCATCAGGACCGGAAAGGAAGGGGGAAAGCTCCTCACTAATGATTTAGGCCCTTTGTCTACAACAGTCCACATCTCTCCCACTCTCTTCCTTGGACAGAATAAAAAGTTGGGGGAGGGGAAGGAGGATAGCTGGAAGGTGATTGGTGAAGCCAGGTGGATATAAAGATAAAGGGAGTATTCTATTTATAGATATATTTATATTACATTAATGTTTTATTTACGGTTAAACATGTAAACCAAATGTTAAAATGTTAAATAGTTAAAGCAAATGTTTTAACTACTAAAATGGTAAACTGTGCAAGTGATAGGTTCAGCGAGTTTGGGCTTTTCACTCTAGTGCGAAGGCTGATGAGAGGTGTACAAAATGATAAGAGGTATCGACAGAGTGGACAGTCAGAGACTGTTCCCCAGGGCAGAAATAGCTAATAGGAGAATTTTAAGGTGATTGGAGAAAAGTACAAGGGGTGATGTCAGAGGTAAGTTTTTTACACAGAGAGTTGTGTGTGTGTGAAATGCACTGCCAGGGGTGGTGGTCGAGGCAGATACATTAGGGGTATTTAAAAAAAACTCTTAGATAGGCACATGTATGAGAGAAAAGTGAATGGGTGTGTGGGAGGGGAAGAGTTAGATTGATTTAAGGTTAGGTGAAAAGATTAGCACACATCATGGGCTGAAGGGCCTGTACTATGATGTAATATTCTATGTCCTATGCTCTACCTTCCATGTTCGATGTTGTATGATCTATGCTCTACCTTCTATGTTCTAAGTGACAACACCGCAAGGGTAGGTGCTGGAAGTGCAGCAACACTTTTGGGCTACCCCGCAGAACAATTCTCGAACTGTGTTGGCCTTTGACACAAACAACCCATTTCACTGTATGTTTCGATGTACATGTGACAAATGAAACTGATCTTTAATTTTTAAATATCAAGGGTCTTTTGCATCATTGACTGACAATTATAAAAATACAGCACTGAGATTTCATTCTACAGAAGCTTTGGCGAACCGGTTACTTGATGTGGAATATAATGCACTGCCTTCTTAATTACTGTAACTTCAATTCGTTCAAAAGGAATTATTGATTTTCTTGCGCCAGTCCATTCTGTAATAGCTGTGTGTCTCTGAATCACCCTGCATCTCAGTCCCATTGCTAATCACCCGTCTTTGAGATTTCCCTGCAATGAATGGATGAATTAAAAAACGGTTTGACAGCTTTGGAAGCCGCAACGTCTGGCTGACAGATATTAAATGCATCTGAAAGATAATTGGGGTAAGTGAGTTAAAATGGAGAGCAGCCAGTCAAATAAATTGCCCTCTGCTCTGATCTGAAGGGAGAATTGCTCTCCGTGCAAGGGATTCAGTGTGCAAACTGTTCCCTCTTTCGAAGCAAGTGCTGGAAATCACCAAATCTTTCTGAGGAACATGTAATTGTTCACCATGCAATTCCATGATCCCACAGGAAGAGACTTCTTGGTTGAGAAGTCACAGTTTACCTTTCTGGCCTTCCTAAAGTGGTCTGTCTCATGCAATGTAACTGCTGGCTTCAAAGGGCTCAAGGTGACAGAGTACCGTAGCAGTTAGCGTAAGCTATCACAGCACCAGCAATAGGTGTTCAATTCCGACCACTGTCCAGAAGGAACTTATACGTTTTCCCCGTGACTGTGTGGGTCCCATATTCCAAAGATGCTATTTTTAGGGTTATTTCATTTAAATACATAATTTGTTATGCAGTTAAATGGTCATTTCCATCATCATTATGTACCGCATCATTATGTACCATGTGGGTGATCATGGCCTTCCATTTGTCTCTTGACCCCTTCACACTGTTGTTCTTATTCTTTTCTCTATCCATGAAAAATTCTTGGCAAATTTTTCTACAGCTGTGGTTTGGCATTGCCTTCTTCTGGGCAGTGTCTTTACAAGACGGGTGACCCCAGCCATTATCAATACTCTTCAGAGAATGGCTACCTAGTGTCAGTGGTCACAATAACCAGGACAGGATCTGCACCAGCTGCTCACCCGACCATTCACCTCCTGCTCCCATGGCTTCACCTGACCCTAATTCGGGGGTGGGGGAGCGGTGAGCAAGTGCTACACTGCGCCCAAGAGTGACCTGCAGGCTAACAGCAGGAAGGAGTGCCTTACCCTCCTTTGGTTCAGATGTATCTCCACCCCATCACCTTTCTTCCGTAGATGCCGCCTGACCCGCTGAGTTCCTCCAGCATTTTAGAAAGAAAAGAAATTTCCTGTAGAGTTTTCTGTGTGTTACCCTCGTTAAAAGTTAGTTTGACTTCTTAACTGCTAACTTAGTAAACCAACAGCAATTCAACGTGCCCCTGATAAGAGGTAGTACAGGAGCATAGCCGTTAGTGTAACACTTTACAGTGCAGACAATCAGTTTTCAATTCCCACCACTCTCCGTAATGAGTCTGTACCTTCTGCCTGTGAATGTCTATGCTTCCTCCAGGTGCTTTAGTTTCCTCCCACATTCCAAAGACGTACGGGACAGAGTTAGTGAGTTATGGGCATGCCAAAGCATGGCAACACTTGCGGGTTGCTCACAGCACCTCCTCGGCCTGTGTTGGTCATTGATGTAGATGATGCATTTCACTGCCTGTTTCGACGTAGATGTGACCAATACAGCTAATCTTTAACCGTTAGTAGTATATTACATGTTGGAATTGATATTGAAAAATAAGCTGTCCACAGCATCTTGGGATCAGACAGTTCAAACACTGAAAAATAGTTTGGGAAGTATTGTGAGCAGCCAGATCTACACAAGAAAGCCCTGATATCAGAAACCCCACTGTCTTTTCTTTTTAAAGTGTGTTTGTACACTGAGTCAGTAATTAAAGGACAATCTGTTGAGGACCTGCCATCTTGACGAATGCTGGGTCAGCCACTAGGATTGTATGTAATCCCTTGGCTAAGATACAGTTTCACCAGCCATACTTTTAAGCCAAATATTAAAGGAATGCTTAAATAACATATAGTACATCGGAGGGATGGTTGTAAAGAGTGTTCTGAACAGGAAGATTCAAGTAACATCTTAATAAAAAGACTCGGGTGGATCTGAATTGCCTCAGAGACCTGGCAGTAACTGTAGACTGATTACATTCGACGACTGAACAATGGAATGAAACTATTTGAACGAGGACAGTTCCAGCGAGCTAAGCGCAGAATGAAAGCAAAGAGCACAGGTTTGTAGAGATGTGGCCAAGGTTTATTGGGCCATTCCTGGTTTCAATTCCCCTCAACACATTCACATTCAGCTTCAGTTTAGTTAGACTTTAAAATCCTTGGTGTTATTATTTCGTAGAACCTGTCCTGGTGGAAAGAATATTGACTGGCTGCATCACAGCCTGGTATGGTAGCACCAATGCCCTTGAATAGAAAATCCCACTAAAAATAGTGGTTCACTGTTCAGTCCTTCACAGATAAATCTCTCTCAACCATTGAGCACATCTACATGAAATGCTGTCGCAGGAAAGCAGCACCCATCATCACCCACCTCCCAGGCCATGCTCTCTTCTCACTGCTGCTATCAGGAAGAAGGTACAGAAGCCTCAGGACTCGCATCACCAGGTTCAGAAACAGTTATTACCCTTCAACTTTCAGGCTCTTAAACCAAAGGGGATAACTTCACTCATCTTTTCTTGCCCCATCATTGAAATATTCCAACAGCCTGTGGACTCACTTTCAAGGAATTTTCATATCATGTTCTTGATATTTATTGTTTATTTATTTATTATTATTATTATTTATTTCTTTTTGTATTTGAACAGCTAGTTGTCTTCTACACTTTGGTTGAACACCAAGTTGGGTAGTCTTTCATTGATTCTGTTATGGCTATTATTTGTAGATTTATTGAGTAGACCCATAAGAAAATGAATTTCAGAGTTGTATATGGTGCATTTACTTTGAACCATACACTTGCATACTGCCAAACGAAACAACATACCTCAGGTCCAAAGTGCGGAACACAGTACATATAACTCACATATAACACATAAAGTAATATTATCAAAAATAATAAGGTGCACTTATGACACAAGTTAAAAAGTAAACAGTATAGCTCATTGGCGCTTCTTACGTGATGAGACCTGGGTAGACGCAGGGAGTGCAGTAACCTTACGGTCTGATGGAAGAAGCTGTTTCTCATCCTAGCAGTCCTTGTTGTAATGCTACTGTACCCCCTGCCTGATGGTAGGGGGGGTCAAAGAGATGGTTGGATTGATGGCTGGGATCAGTGACAATGGTAATGTCCCTGCATATACAGCACTCCAGATTAATATCTTTAATGGTTGGAGGTGAGACCCCGATGATCTCTCAGCAGTCTTTGCAATCCCTTAATGGGACTTGAGGTCAGATATTTGCAAGTCCCCACATGTGTTTTGTGGAGAAAAACACATTTCTTCAAACTGTCCTGATGAAGGGTCTTTGCCCAATACATCAACAGTTTATTTCTTTCCATAGATACTGCCTGACATGCTGAGTTCCTCCAGCATTTTGTATGTGTTTCTCCGAACACACCTGCCAGCTTCAGGCTGGTGAGGGGACCATTGGGTGTTCTGTGGAGACAGCGAGACCTGAAACAAACTTCAGATTAAATTTAGACAGCACGATTGCGCAACGATTAGCACTTTGCTTTACAGTGCCAGTGACCGGGGTTCAATTCCCACTGCTTTATATAAGAAGTTTGTTTGTTCGCTCAGTGACCACGTGGTTTCCTCTGGATGTTCCATTTTCCTCCCAAAGTCCAATTCATAGGTTAATTGATCACATGGATGTAATTGGACAGCACAGTGTCATTGGGGTGGAACAACCTGTTACCATACTGACTTTCTAAATAAAAAAATGAGATTGGCAGTGCAGAGCATTTGCATCTACTGGATCTCTTTAAAGTGTAAGGTGAGATCTAACTGCAGAGCAGGCCAAAATTCCACCGCGGAGAACAGGAATTCATAACATTGACATTTTTTTAGCATTAGATTTGCATAACAAATAAAAAAGTTAAACTAGAATACCTTCTAGTCCCTGTGCAATTACAGTAAGTGATTAAATTGTCCTCCAATAGAATTTGCTGCCAATCTTCTTCCAGGCAAATAAAAAATCAATGGCTCGGAGATTTTGAACAAGAATCAGAAGTTGAATGTTGCTGACAATCATGTACGGTGCCCAGGGAAGAGGACATCGAACAGAGAGCACTATGATGCAGTACAGTCCTTGTGCTGACCTTATAACCTACTCCAAGATCAATCTAACCCTTCCCTCCTACATAGACCTGCATTTTCCCATCATCCATGTGCCGGTCTAAGAGTTTATTAAATGTCCCTAATGAATCAGAATACCACTGGCACATGAGGGGTGATTGATAAGTTCGTGGCCTAAGGTAGAAGGAGTCAATTTTAGAAAACCCAGCACATTTATTTTTCACCCTCCCTTAGTGTTGCCACCAAGTCCTCATGGACCTCCTTGGGTGATAAGCCCTTGAGACCGAGGTAGTGGATGAATGCACGAAGGCCGATGTTGTCCATTTTCTCAGACAGTGCTGACTTGCAACTTTCAATTACCTGAAACAGAAATACTAAAAAAGTTATTAACTTCAAGCTTTCTGCATAATCACTCAATGAGTTGAACTGCATGTGCATGTGACGAGAGCTGTATAACTCATCTCCTTCTACCTTAGGCCACGAACTTATCAATCACCCCTGCTGTGGACACTTCCTGGAGGTCCAAGACACCGACTTCTACAAAGAAGGGATCCGTATTCTCCTCGACCACTGGACTAAGTGTTTAAATGTAGGAGGGGACTATGTTGAAACATAAATGTGCTAGGTGATACACCATCAATAACTCCAATAGACGGGGAGTAGAGTAAATACTGAAAGGCTTTTATTAGCAGTAAAATGTGACCTCGACCATGCTGAGTATCTGCCCCTGGACTGAGGGAGGAGCAGTGACACAATCGCCTTTACTCAGGGATCTGTGGGAGGAGCCACTGGGGCAGTCAGCAGAGGGGCGTGTCCAGGCAGGTAACCCAGTTACAACATATATATATATATATATATATATGGTTTACCACACTAGGTTTTCTAAAATTGAGTCCTTCTACCTTAGTCCACAAACTTATCAATCACCCTTTGTTTGTCATGAAGTGTGCTGTTTTGTAGCTGCAGTACATTGCAATATATAATAATTTTTAAAATACCATAAATTACAGTCAGAACGATATTAAACAATTAAATTAAGTAAATAGGGCAAAAAGGGAGCAAAAAAAAATACTGAAATGGTGTTCATGAGTTCTGATGGCAGAGGGGAAGAAGCTGTTCCTGAAACAGAGCATGTGTCTTCAGACTCCTGTACCTCCTCCCTGATGAGAAGAGGAGAGGTCGTGTCCTGGATGATGAAAATCCTTAATGATGGATGCAGCCTTCTTGAAGGTGCCTTTGATGTTGGGTAGTCTAGTTTCCATGATGGAGCAGGCTGAATTTTGCAGCTTTCTGTAGCTCTTCCAGATCGTGTGCCCCTCCAGGACAGATGGTGATGCAAGTTGTCAGAATGCTCTGCACGGTACATCAGTAGAAATTTACAAGTAATGTAGCAGATCTCCTCAAACCCCTAATGAACTAGAGCTGGTGCCATGCATTCTTTGTAATTGCATTAATATGTTGGGCCCAGGATAGATCTTCAGAGATGCTGACATCCAGGGATTGAAACTGCTCATCCTTTCTACTACTGACCCCTCGGTGTCTAATGTAGCACCACCCCTATCAGCACATTCCATGCACTCCCACTCTCTATGTAAAAATCTTACTTCTGACAACCCCCATACTTTCCTCCAATCACCTTAAAATTATGCCCCTTTGAATTAGCCATTTCTGTTCGTCAAGGTTTGAACCAGTTTCATATTCCAGCCATATAAATCTTCCCAGAATGTATCAACTCACATTTCGCGGTACTGAATTACATTTACCACTGTTTCACCTATATTACCAGCTTATCATAGCAACAAATAAGCTGCTGAAGGGACCCAGTGGGTCAGGTAGCATGAGTGGATGGGAAAGTCGAGCTTCAGAGTAGGGGCAATGTGTTACAGTTTTATCAGTCGTTGGTGAGGCTACACCTGGAGGCCAAGGGCAAAGGACAAACTGGTGTTCAGTTCACTAATCCATGAGGTTTTACTCCCCTCAGCACTGAAGTGAAGTGACTCTGCAGCCGTGGCCTGCAGCCATCGGGCTCCTGTGCTCCTGGATTGGCCGCACTCACTCTCTGACTGTGGCCTATAGTCATCGGGCTCCTGGATTGGCTGCAGCACAGCATTGATTCTTTGGTTGTGGACTCACTTTCAGGGACTCTGCAGTTCATTTTCTGTGTGTTCTTTGTTTACTTTTTATTGTTTGCGTGATTTGTCCTTTTATGCACATGTTGGGTGTTTGACAGTCTTTGTTGTGAGGGGTTCTTTTCATGGACTCTATTGTGTTTCTTTGTTTTGTGGCTCCCTGCAAGAAGATGAATCTCAAAGTTGTATATAGTGTATGTACTTTGACAATAAATTTCAAGTCAAGTCACTTTTATTGTCATTTCAACCATAACTGCTGGTACAGTACCAGTAAAAACGAGACAATGTTTTTCAGCACCATCGTGCTACATGAACAATACAAAAACTACACTGAACTACGTAAAACAACACAAAACTACACTAGACTACAGACCTACCCAGGACTGCATAAAGTGCACAAAACAGTGCAGGCATTACAATAAATAATAAACAAGACAGTAGGCACAGTAGAGGTCAGTAGGTTGGTGTCAGTCCAGGCTCTGGGTATTGAGGAGTCTGATGGCTTGGGGGAAGAAACTGTTACGTAGTCTGGTCGTGAGAGTCCAAATGCTTCGCTGCCTTTTGCCAGATGGCAGGAGGGAGAAGAGTTCATATGAGGGGTGCGTGGGGTCCTTCATAATGCTGTTTGCTTTACGGATGCAGCGTGTGGTGTAAATGTCTCTAATGGCGGGAAGAGAGACGCCGATGATCTTCTCAGCTGACCTCACTATCTGCTGCAGGGTCTTGCGATCTGAGATGGTGCAATTTCCAAACCAGTACTTTGAACTTTGAACTTTGTAGTATTTGTAGTACTTTGAACTATGAGTACAGTGTACAGATTTGGTTATCCTGTTGTAGGAAAGAAATCGTCAAACTGGAGATGGAGAAGATGAGATTTACAAGGACACTGCCTGGACTAGAGTTCCTGAGCTACAGGGAGCGGTTGACCATGATGGATCTTTATTCCTTGAAGTGCAGGAAAAGGTTATAAAATCATGAGGGGTATGAACAAGATGGATCATCATAGCCTTTTCTCTGGGGTTGGGCAGTCCAAAACTAGAGGGCACAGATTCAAGGTGAGGGGAGGAGATTTAAAAGAGACCTGAGAGGTAACATCGTTACACAGAAGGCAGTGAGCATCTGAAATCACCTGCCAGAGGAAGTGGTCAAAGCTGGTACATTTGCTACATTGAAGAGATAGATACTTGGAAGTTGGCTTGGTGGGTTAAGAGCTGAACGGGGGCAGCTGGGGATAGCAGAGAGGATGCTGTGGTCAGCATAGACCAGCTGAACTGAAGGGCTTGTCTTTGCACTGGAATGCTCTAGGACTCCATGACACGTTGGGTCAGGACATCTGTCAGTCTGTAGCTAAAGACTAATTCAAGTTCAAATGAAGTTCAAGTTCAGTTTATTGCCATTCAACTGTGTGACACCAACAATCACTCCAAGTGAGCTGAAGAATTCATTGGCTACAACTGGAGATGAAGTTCATGGCTCCACAAGCTCCAAGGCCTTGCGCATAAAGGGCATTTATAGAAATGTGGCAAGGAAGAAGCCCTGGCTAAAATAAGCACATCCTTGCTCATCACTTAGAAGATACTGTAAAGGTGTGGAAGGTCTTCTGGTCAGATAGACTAAGGTGGAACATTTTGGCCTCAACATAAAGCGGTAGATGTGGCATAAATCTAACATCATGCATCAGCCAGATGACACCATTGTAAAGTGTGGTGGAGCTGGCATCATGCTATGGGGATGCTTTTCAACAGCAACAACTGGAAATCTGATCAAGATTGGTGGGAAGATGAATACTACTGAAAACAGAGAGATTCCGGATAAAAACCTGCTATCCTCTGCCAGTAAGCTTAAACTGGGGAGGAAGGTTATCTTTCAGCAGGACAACAACCCAAAGCACACTGCCAGAGCAACCGTAGAGTGGGTTCAGATGAAGAAAATTGATGGCCTTGAGTGGCCCATTCGGAGTGCTGACTTTAACCCGATTGAACATCTTGAGCAAAACCTCAAGATCGCTGTCTACCACCACTCCCCAACCAACCTGGCACAGCTTGGGTAACTTTGCGAGGAAGAATGGACAAATCCTGCTCCATCATGTTGTGCAAAGCCTATAGAGACGTGTCCAAAAGGCAGTAGCCACAAGAGATGGTTCAGCTGAGTACTGAGCAAAGGGGATATAAATACCTTTGAACTGCTGATATTTCAGCTTTTGAATTTTAGTTTTTCATGCTTTACAATTTTCCCTGATTTTTTGGGCTCCACTGTAAAAAAAAGCATGAAATTCACAAATTAAACTCTCGGTTAAATTGATCAAATTCCTGGCTGTAATGCTCACTTATGTGAACAAAGTTTTGGTGACTGAGTACTTTTTCAAAGCACTGCATATGTCACCATATACATCCCAGAGATTAATTTTCTTGTGGGCATACATAATAAATCCAAAATAGAATTATAACCATAATAGAATCAACAAAAGACCACATCAACTTGGACACTTAACCAGTGTGCAAAAACAACAAACCATGCAAATACAAAAATAAACAAATAATAATAAATAAACAAACAATAAATATTAAGAGCGTGAGATGAAGAGTCCTTGAAAGTGAGTCCAGAGGTTGTGCTTAGTCCTAGTCCTAATGCTATCATACCTCCTGCCTGATGGTAGGCGGTCAAAGAGATTGTTGGACGGATGGAAGTGATTACTGACAATGCTAAGGGCCCTGCATATGCTATGCTCCTCACTATCAATAATGACATTTTATGCTTCATTGGAGAATGGTTTCATTGTACATTCATAGCCAGGTCATTATGTTGTGCAACAAACAGCAAACATCCCAATACTGAACCCTACGTTGTATCATTACAAGCTTCCATTTACAAAACCTTTGATCCTGTGCTTCCTATCACCTAACCTTTGACTCTGTGTCTCCTGCCACCTAACCTTTGACCCTGTGTCTTCTATCACATGGCCACCAATTTCATTGATGGAAGATATTTTGTCAGTGGGGTTGGGTACTGCAGAATAATCTTTTTTCAGAAAGGCCTTCTAGTGGGCTTCTTTCAGGATTGGAAGACACATATACTTGCCTCCATTTGGGACACACAAGCTAATGAGAGGGACGTGCATGAAAGAGCATGGATGTTTTGTAATGATCTGTAAGGATGGACCCATACAGATCCCAGACCCCAGTTAGTTTGGATTGGCAACAACATCTCCTCAACAATCTCCATCCAGATGCACCACAAGGCTGTGTGTTTAGCCCCCTGCTCTACTCACTTTACACTTATGACTGTGTGGCTAAGTACAGCTCCAATGCCATATTCAAGTTTGCTGATGACACCGCTGTCATTGGACAAATTAAAGGAGGTCATGAATCAGCATATAGGAGGAAGATTTAAAATCTACCATAATAACAAATGCTTACTCAATGTCAACAAGAGCAAGGAGCCAACTATTGACTTCAGGAGGAGGATCCCAAAGGTCCATGAGCCAGTCCTCATCAGAGGACCGGAGGTGGAGAGGGTCAGCAACCTTCAATTCCTGGTGTTACTATTTGAGAGGAGCTGCCCTGGGCCCAGCAGGTAAATGCAATTATGAAGGAAGCATGGCAACAGCCCTACTTCCTTCAGAGTTTGCGGAAATTTGGCATGACATCTACAATTTTGACAAACTTCTGTGGTGGAGAGTATATTGACTGGTTGCACCATAGCCTCCCATGGAAGCACCAAACCCCTTGAACTAAAAATCCTACAAAAAGTAGTGGATACGGCCCAGTCTAGAGTGACTCTCACAAAATGCTGGAGGAACTCAACGTCAGGCAGCGTCCAGGGAGAGGAATGCACTGTCAATGTTTCAGGCTGAGACCCTTCATCAGGGCAAAAACTGGAGGCAAACTGTTGGATTTGGACTTTAGAATTTTTATGATGAATGATTTTTGAAGACAATAAATATGGAAACAGCAGGGAAGAAAATCACAGTCAAGATTAGTTTCACAGTCAAAAAGAACAACAATAAAAATCAGGGATATTTTTCACACCATGAGGATCTCTCCATTGGCAACTCTCCCCAGGGTTTGATCACACTGGCTCCATAACAACATTTTATATGTTAATGTCAATTTTGATGTGTAATAAAATGCTATTTCAAAATCATCTTCTGATGCTATGTCAGATCTAATTTAGTCCCTTCTACATGGTTGTGGCTTGTCTGGTACTGACAGGATGGGGTTAAATGAAATTACACCGCATAGGTGCACGTCAACAGCATCTGCTGAATACAGAATCGAATGTTGATCTAATGATGAGGACATCAGAGCCCAGTCTATTTTGAAAGCACACTGTTTTAAGCAGCTCTCCCTACTGATGGATTAATTGAAGCAGGGCAGGTGCTGGGGGCTCTCATCTCAGCTGCTCCTGTTTAAACTTTATTCTCAACAATCTGATCCATTACTGAGATTACTGCTTCAGAAATCTATTGGTGATGAATTAATTGAAGACTGTATTTTTGAACTCTTCCCTTGATTACTTTGTCAGTGTTTGACATAGTTTGTTCATTCCCCGGTCTTGGTATGATTCAGGTTTAATATCCTGGGACATTCAGTAACTGATGAAAAGATCTTAGAAAACGTATTTTCACATCTTTCTTTAGAGTCAACATGGTCTACAAGCAGAACATCTCACTGGAAATTAGATTGTCCAGCACAGGGAAATAAAGACTTGCATTTATATAACACCCCTTGCAGCATTGTGGCTAGCATAACGCTTACAGCACCAGTGAGCAGGGTTCAACTCCCACCGCTGTCTGTAAGGACCTTGTATATTCTACCTGTAACTGCAAGGGTTTGCTCCAGGTACTCTGGTTTGCTCCTACATTCCAAACACGTATGGGTTAGGGTTGGTAAGTTGCAGGCATGTTGTGTTGCCAGTAGAACAGACAGCAAGTTTGTAAAGAATGTTGGGAACGGCGAGGGTGGAGCGCCATGTCAGGGGTATGGGACAGGTGGTGGAGAAGGAGGCGGAGACACACCCAGCTCTGAGACACCGGGCAAGGCCGTTTGATTCCAAACAATTGGTTTATTGATCATTACAGAATGTCTCTCTGGTGCTTCCTGCTCCCTCCCCTCTCCCTTCCCCTTTTCCAAACCATGATTCCCCTCTCCCTGCCCCCTTCCCACCCTCAGTCCATAACAGAGACCCAGATCATCACTCACATATCTCATAAAATTTGTTTTTATTTGTGGCAGCAGTACAGTGCGATACATAAAATTACTACAATACTGTACTCGAGGGGAGGAGAAGATGGTGGCGCGACGCAGTGCGCGTGGCCGCTCCGAAATGATATCGGTATTTGTTAAGTAGGTACAGTGCACAATCCTGATTTGATGGAGATAGATGTGAGAAGCACAGAGGAACATCTGGAGAAGCTTCTGAAATGCCTGCTTTGCTGCCGCTGCTACTGTGCAATCGAGAATCTCCAGAGGGGAAGGCCCCAAATCCTCGGCTTTGCCTATTGCCTGTTGCCGGGTCTGGAAGTCGAAGCGCTCGGCAGAGATGGTGCTCGGTGCTCGGTGTCGGAGGGCTGGTCAGAGGCTGAAGTTTTCGGACGGACTCAAGAGTCTCCTGTGGTCGGGTGCTTCCAGGGTGCTGCATCGGCAAGTTTGCGGCGCTGGAGGTTCATGGCAGGGAGAGAGTTTTTCTTCGTTCTACTGTCTACATGAGATGATGGAACTTTCGAGAGACTTCGAGACTTTTTTTTAAGCATGCCCATGGTCTGTTCTTTATCAAATTATGGTATTGCTTTGCACTGTTGTAACTATATGTTATAATTATGTGGTTTTTGTCAGTTTTTTTTGTCTTGGTTTGTCTTGTGTTTCTGTGATATCGTACTGGAGGACCATTGTATCATTTCTTAATGCATGCATTACTAAATGACAATAAAAGAGGACTGTGTGTCCTCATAATCTAATAATCTAATACTAAAAAATTCTCAGTCACCCAAGCTTTATATATTGTATGTGCTTACTACATTTGCAAAGTACTGTAAGGTGACAAATAAAGTTAATTTTAAATTGTAAAAGATGTTATGTAGTGTCTTCACAGCTATCATATAGAAAAGACATCAGTCCAATGGTACACAGTAAGCTTCCAGAGATACCATGGACATAATGATAGCTGAACATTTTACTTGTGTTGATGACAGATGTGCACTGGATTTGTGAGTGTAGTTGTTATTACTAAGGAGAAGGTGCTTGGGAAACTGAAAGGTCTGAAGGTAGATAAGTCAGCAGGAACAGAGAGACTAATCCCCGGGATTCTCAAGGCATGGCTAAGGAGGGAAGATTTCATTGAAACCTATCAAATGTTATTAGGCCTAGACAGATTGGATGTGGCGAAGGTGTTTCCTATAGTGGAGGAGTCTAACACCAGAGAGCACAGCCTCAGAACAGTAGGACATCTCTTTAGAAAAAAGACCATGTGGAAATTCTTTAGCCAAAGGATGGTGAATGTGTGGAATTCATTGCTACAGACAGCCTTGGAGACCAAGTCATTGGGTATATTTAAAGCAGAGGTGGATAGATTACTGTTTAATCAGGACATCAAAGGTTATGGGGAAAAGGCAGGGGGTGGGATTGAAAAGGATAATAAATCAGTCATGATCAATTGGCAGAGCAAGCTCAGTTTAATCTATTACTCAACAGGACCATAAAACATAGGAGCTGATTTAGGCCATTCAGCCCATCAAATATGCTCTACCATTGAATCATGGCTGATTTACTATTCCCTCTCAATCCATTCTTCTGCCTTCATGTTACTTTTGATGCCCTTGCCTACACCCTCAGGCATTTCTCTTTGGAGCAAAGGAGGATGAGAAAGGACACACCACGGTACCACTAGTATGCCAAGAATTATGCCCAAGTCTCTGGAAGAGATCAGAAACCACAATCTTCTGATCCAGTGGTGGAATCAGAATCGGATTTATTATCACTGACACATCTCATCAATTGTGTTGCTTTGTAGCAGCAATACAACGTGTTCGATAGAAAATTACTACAGGTTACAATAAGAAATAACAGATTGATAGACAGATACAGTTTGTAGGTACATAGGTAGATAGATAGATAGATAGATAGATAGATAGTGCAAAAGAGATAGTGTTCATTGGTTCATGGACTCTTCAGAAAGCTGATGGTGGAAGGGAAGGAGATGTTTCTAAAATGTTGAGTGTGTACCTTCTCCCTATTAGGAAGACTTGTGGCAAAGTCTGATGGCAGGACAATCAGTATATTTATGCAAAGCCACTGGTACAGACTTGGACTTTTCACCTTATAAATATAAGATCATAAGACCATAAGACATAGGAGCAGAATTAGGCCATTTGGCCCATCGAGTCTGCTCCACCATTTCATCATGGCTGATCCACTTCCCTGTCAATCCCAGTCTCCTGCCTTCTCCCTGTAACCTTTCATGCCATGACTAATCAAGAACCTAATAACCTCTGCTTTAAATACACCCAATGACCTTGCCAAAATGTATGTACCCTGCTTCAGACAGCTCATGGATGGTGGGCTATGGAGTGGGAAGAGGAAAGCCAACAGTGCAGGAAAAGTTGTAGAGTTCTTCAGCTTGTGAAACAATTGTGTCGCTGATTATATCTGAGAGGGATTAAAGACAAGGGCTTTTCAGTTAGTCCCACGCTGCAGAGTGAAAACCAGCAGGAATGTACGAGTTTACACTGTTTAATATCCCATGCAGTTATTCATCAATACCAGCCATTCTCAGACTAACTACAAAAACACAACAGCCAATCAGTGGACAAAAGAAAGTGAACGGTCCTGTTCTGGAATAACAGAACCAAAGAAACTGACACCACGTCAGGACATGTGTTTTGAAGATAAAATGACAAAGCGAACCTTTCTCACCCTCTCCGATGGGTTAAAAATCCCACAGGTATTTAGTGCAATAACAATGACCATTTTAAACCACATTTCTTTCACTATTACCTCCTCACTCTCACTGTCCTGTCAAGTTGTAAGGGCTGAACAGAGCGAAAGGCTTTTCATGCATTGTAATCTTGCTGCAGGCAAGTTGACTAATGTCTTCCTTTCTCTAATGGAGATTGCGCTCCAAGAAGTATATCGTTGGCTGCATATTGCTCTGGCAACTCGAAGCCCACGACAGACCATCTTTTTCTTTTATTACATCTATTTGTTTCAGATACTCTGGCCTCTGGCTTCATGAATCACCATCTAACTCCTCCTTCCCCTACCCACACCTTCTTATCCTGTCAACTTCCCATTTTCTTTCCAGTCCTGATGAAGGATCTTTGCCAAAACGCTGACTGTTTATTAATTTCCATAGATACTGTCTAACTTGCTGAGATCCCCCAGCATTTCGTGTGTGTTGCTCTGGATTTCAAAGTTCAAAGTAAAGTGTTATTTATTATCAAAGCATGTCACCATAATCAACCCTGAGAAACATTTTCTTGAGGGCATACTCAATATATCTGTAGAATAATAGACATAACAGAATCATTGAAAGACTGCACAACAAGAGCATTCAACTTGAGTGCAAATACAAAAAAGAGAAATAATAACAATAAATATATATCAAGAACATGAGATGAAGAGTCCTTCAAAGTGACTCCATTGGCTGTGGGATTACTCCCATGATTGTGCAAGTGAAGTTGCGTGAAGTTCTCCAAAATCATAACACTAAGGAACTCAAAGCTGCTAAACCTCTTCCCCTCTGATCCTCCAATGAGGACTGGCTCAAGGACTTCTGGTTTCCTTCTCATGAAGTCAATAATCAGCTCCTTGGTCTTGATGACATTGAGTGAGAGGGTATTGATACGACACCACTCAGCTAGATATTCAGTTCCAACCTGTATGCTGATTCCTCACCAACTTTGATTTGGCCTATGACAGTGGTGTCATCAGCAAACCTGAGTATGGCTTGAATATATTTCGAGCATCTGCAGAATCTCTTGTGATTCATATACCTGATCAGTATTAATCACAGGCTGAAAATAACTGTTACTGATGTTATTGTACAAATATGCAAAATTCCTCTGACAGGTAATACTGGAGGAGCTTGACAGGTAAAGCAGCATCAATGGAGAAGAATAAACAATCAATGTTATGGGCCAAGACCCTTCACTGAGACTGAAACGGAAGGGAGAGGGAGCCAGAATAAGAAGGTGGGGGAGGGGAAGGAAACAAGCTGGCAGGTGAGAGGTCAGCTAGGTGGGTGGGGGAGGGTGATGAAGTAAGAAGGTGGAAAAGGTAAAGTGCTGAAGAAGAAGGAATCTGATAGGAGAAGAGAATGGATCATGGGAGAAAGGGAAGGAGGAGAGGCACCAAAGGGGGGTGATAGACAGTTGAGGAGAAGAGAAAGGGTAAGTGGGGAGCTGGGAGAAGAGAAAGGGTAAGACGGGAGCTGGGAGAAGAGAAAGGGTAAGAGGGGAGTTGGGAGAAGAGAAAGGGTAACTGGGGAGCTGGGAGAAGAGAAGGGGTAACCGGGGAGCTGGGAGAAGAGAAAGGGTGACCGGGGAGCTGGGAGAAGAGAAAGGGTAAGAGGGAGCTGGGAGAAGAGAAAGGGTAAGCAGGGGGCTGGGAGAAGAGAAAGGGTAAGCGGGGAGCTGGGAGAAGAGAAAGGGTAAGCGGGGAGTTGGGAGAAGAGAAAGAGTAAGAGGTGAGCTGGGAGAAGAGAAAGGGTAAGCGGGGAGCTGGGAGAAGAGAAAGGGTAAGCGGGGAGCTGGGAGAGGAGAAAGGGTAAGCGGGGAGCTGGGAGAAGAGAAAGGGTAAGCGGGGAGCTGGGAGAGGAGAAAGGGTAAGCGGGGAGCTGGGAGAAGAGAAAGGGTAAGCGGGGAGCTGGGAGAGGAGAAAGGGTAAGCGGGGAGCTGGGAGAAGAGAAAGGGTAAGCGGGGAGCTGGGAGAAGAGAAAGGGTAAGAGAGGAGCTGGGAGAAGAGAAAGGGTAAGCGGGGAGCTGGGAGAAGAGAAAGGGTAAGAGTGGAGCTGGGAGAAGAGAAAGGGTAAGAGTGGAGCTGGGAGAAGAGAAAGGGTAAGCGGGGAGCTGGGAGAAGAGAAAGGGTAAGTGGGGAGCTGGCAGAAGAGAAAGGGTAAGCGGGGAGCTGGGAGAAGAGAAAGGGTAAGAGTGGAGTTGGGAGAAGAGAAAGGGTAAGCGGGGAGCTGGAATGGGTAACAGAAAATGAGAGAAGTGGGAGGTGAGAGAAATTACTGAAATTTAGAGAAATCCACCTCTGCCAAGTTCCTCCCTCTGTGCTTGATTAGTTAATAACACTGACAGATAGTAACATTGTTAACTCCAATATCTGTTTCAACAACAATTTACAGTTACATTGTGTCTTAAACAACCAAAGTGTCTCTTGTCAATAATCAAATGACGTTTTATTTCTGGAACTTTTATTTGAGATAATTCAGGAGCCACGAGGTAATGTTGCAACTCTATAAAACCCTGGTTAGACCACACTTGGAATATTGTGTTCTGTCTGGTCGTCTCCTTATAGGAAGGATATGGAAGCTTTAGAGAGGGTGCAGAGGAGATTTACTAGCGCACTGCCTGGATTAGAGAGCACGTCATATGAAGACGGGCTGAGTAAACTGGGGCTTTTCTCTTTGGAAAGATGGAGGATGAGCGGTGACTTGATAGAGGTGTACCAGATGATAAGAGGATAGAGTAAGACAGAGACTTTTTCCCAGGTGGAGATGTTTAATAAGGGGGGGGGGGACATAATTTTAAGGTGATTGGAGGAAAAGAGGTGATGGAGAGATCTCACTCTTGCTGATTTTAGAAAAAGTCCTGCATTACTGACCTGTCCTAGCAAACAGACATTGAGTCTATCACCTTAAATATTCACCCCTCCCTCCCCCCCCCCCAATCTGAACGTGCAGCGAGTAGTAGACTCAGCCCAATTCATCAGGGACTCCACCCTCCCCACCATCGGTAGTATCTACGGTGGGTGCAGCCTCAAGAAGGCAACGTCCACCACCAAAGACCCCCACCATCCGGACCATGCCGTCTCCTTGTCGATCAGGAGATACAGAAGCCCGAAGTCCCACGCCACCAGGTTTAGGAGCAGCTACTTCCTTTTTAACCATTTGCTTCTTGAATAACCATCAAAACCTTAATCACTACAGGTTAGCAACACTCCGACCACTTTTGGACAATTGTTGGTTCTAATTGTGTTTTTTTTTCTGATAAAGTTTGTAGATTGTTTAGTTTGTTTCCCTGTGAATGATGCTTGTCTGATACCATTTGCCTGTGATGCTGCTGCAAGGAAGTTTCTCATTGCACCTGTGCACACAGGTACTTGAGCAACTTTTACTGTGACTCTAGTGCCAGCGTGGTCGTGTAGCTGTTAGCTTAATGCCATTGCAGACCAGCAACCTGGGTTCAATCCCCGCCACTGCCTGTAAGGAGTTTGTACATCCCCTTCGTGACCACCTAGATTTCCTCCAGGTGCTCCGGTTTCCTCCCACAGTCCAAAGACGTAACGGTCTGTAAGTTAATTGGTTATTTGAATTGTCCAGTTAGTAAGTTAATTGATCATTTAAATTGTCCTATGATTAGTCTAGGGTTAAATCAGTGAGTTGCTGAGAGGGTTCATTGGGCTGGAAAGATCTGTTTGGCACTGTATGTCTAAATAAAATATTGCATCCTATATATAAAATGGACTGCTATTTACTTGTGATAGAACCTTTTGAATTTGTTAACTCAAAGTCCGAAGTCAGGTTTATTGCCATATTCACAAATATATAACTATAAACAAAGACAAGGATACCAGAGTTTTGGGAACATCCATGAGTTCCCATTATGTAGGTTGCCGACAAAGTTACACACCATCCTGATTTGGCAGTAAATTAACATTCCTTCTTCATCGGCGGATCTAAATCCTATAGAAAACCTCCCCATCCGCACTGTGGGAGAAAATTTCAATTCCGATTCAGATTCAGATTAATGATTCAGATCAACATTTGTAGTAATTGAACCCCCCAGACTTAGATTCAGATTCATTGATTAATCACACGTATATCAAAACATACAGTGAAATGCGACATATGTGTTAACAACCAACACATCCTAAGGATGTGCTGGGGACAGTCTGCAAATACCGCCACACATCCCAGTGCCAACATAACATGCCCACAACATTCAGCAGAAGAACACAAGCAAACAGGACATTACACTTGTAATCACAAGACCCTGTTGAACATTAGTATTGCAGCATATTGCAGGTCAGGTTCATTGGTTCATTGATGAGACTGACGGTGGGGGAGCTGCGTGGCCTTAGACCAGGCTCTCGTACCGTGAGAGGTGCCTGCTTTAGTCACCCAAGGGAGGAGACACCTAAGGCGATGTAGCACTGTGGACACCAGGACTGCGTTGGGGGCTGACTCTACCTGTTGTGTTACCCTCCAGTGTTCATTTAGATAAAGACAAGCTGGATTGCATTCATCTGTGGCTGCACTAGTACAAGTTGAGGAACTGCTGTTTGCTTTTTCTTACAGGAATTTGGCTGCAGGGAACATCCATGCACCATCAATCTAGACTCAGGGACTTTGGATATATTTTTGTGACTGTCTGTTTTACTGCTATTGTAATTATATATGCTGTATGTGAATTGTGCTGTGTGTGACTGTAGGTGCTGAGTTTTGTTCCTTAGCCCTGGAGGAAAGGCCGTATTCTTGTGTTGGGTTGAACAACAATTAAAATTGTACTTGAACTTAAGCATCAGGGCAAAACAACAACAAAAAAACAGGCCCCTTTCCCACCTTTCCACCCACTGACACACACAGCCACTCAGCCAAGGCAGGGCATGCTGCTTCCGGGCCTCCAGTCCTTGTCTCACAGACAATCCAGCCCCCAATTTCCGGCATCACCCCAGGACTCGCCATTTGTGGGTTTGGCCTTCAGGCCTACACCCTTTGCCTTGCTTATCGTAGATTTGACCTTCGGCCCTAGACACAGACCTCCAACTTCACCCGAAGGACTGTATCCATTGAAGAGGCAATCTCAAAACTGCCCTACCATTTGGCAGAATTGCCATCTAAACTACAACCTGAGAATGTGCAGAGCAAAATGATAGCGGTGTTCCGAGTGACAGGCTGTTTGCAGTATCAAATCAAATTACCTAGACAGCACGACGAGTAACTGGGCCAACATGATCTGCAGGCTGCTGAATTCCTTTTATATTATTGACAGGGTCAGCATCGCTTAGTGTGATTACGATGCCTTCTCTTCTACTAGCTGTTTGTCTTTCCCTGACTGTTATGACTGTCGCTTTCAGTCTCTGCAGCAACAGATCCTTTCTCAACACTCACCTTTAGGCTCTCGTTTGGCAAAATCCTTCAGAGGTTGGAGAAGATAAAGATTAAACATTAACTTTACGTTTCTGGAACCCTTACCTCAGAAAAGATGTGCTGGCATTGGAGAGGGTCCAGAGGAGGTTCACAAGAGTGATTCTGGGAATGGAAGGATTAACGTATGGAGAGCGTTTGATGGCCCTGGGCCTCTATTCACTGGAGTTTAGAAGAATGAAGGGGGAATCTCCTGAAACCTTGAAAGGACTAAACTGAGTGGATGTGGAGAAGATGTTTCTTATAGTTGGGGAGTCTAGGCCAGAGGGGGTAGCTTCAAAATAGAGGGCGTTCGTTTAAAACAGAGAGGAGGAGCAATTTCTTTAGCTAGATGGAAGTAATTCTATAGAATTCATTGCCACAGACAACAGTGGAGGCTAAGTTACTGTGTATATTTAAAGTGGAGGTTGATAGTTTCTTGATTAGTCAGAGTCCTGAAGAGAAGGCAGGAGAATGGATTTCAGGGGGTGAGAAGTACGATCATAAGACACAAGAGTAAAAGTAGGCCATTTGTCCCATTGAGTCTGCTCCACCATGTCACTATGGCTGACCGATTTCCCTCTCAACCCCATCCTCCTGCCTTCTCTCCATAACCTTTCACACCTTGACTAATCAAGAACCTTTCAACACCCGCCTTTAATGCACCCTGTGACCTAGCCTCCACAGCTGCCTGTGGGAACAAATTCCACAGATTCACCACCTTCTGGCTAAAGAAATTCCTCTTCATCTCAGTTCTCAATGAACATCCCTCTAACTTGATGGAATGGTGGAGTGGACTCAATGGTCTGAATGGCTAATTCTGCTCCTGTGTCTTATCGCCTTATGGTCTCTATTTGTCAAACGTACATTGAAACATTCAAACATACAGTGAAATGTGTCACTTGCATCTGCTGAGTTCTGTTCATTTGGGCAATGCAAGCATTTAGTTGGCATATGCACTTATGCGCAAGGGGTGAGGGTGGAATTGTGGGTAAGAAGATGGCAGCCTTTATGTACTGAATGCAATCGGTTAAAGTAAAGTTGTTTAAACAAAAGAAAATGTTATTTGAGCATTAACAGCGTCAACGACCAATACAGACAAAGGACGTGATGAGAACGGCCCGCAAGTATCGCCGCACTTCCGGTTCCGATGGGACTAGAGAGAATAATAGATTAGCATGGACTAGATGGGCCAAAGGGCCTGTTATGGGCTCTAGTACTCTATGACTCCTGTTGTCTCCATGTACAACTACATATTGATTAAATAAATGTACCACACATGGGAGATGGCTTTAACAGGTGTATTCACATTGCAGTGAGACAGAGAGAGAGAGAGGGAGAGAGAATCACGATCATGCACAGACAGAAGATCAATACATAGTGCTAAGGGGAGTCATTGCTCTAAAAGAAATAGATCCATATGTTAAATTTCCTCCTCCTTTAGATTAATGGAACATAAAACTGTATATGTACAAAGCATTCCATTTCCCTTTCATAAACCCATATTCCAAATAAACGTGCTCTCACAATAACAGTCCATACCTAACTTCACAATTCTAAAGATTCAGTCTTTTGGGTGGCGCTCTGTTTCTTTCAGGATAGCTCTTCTGGACTTGTGGAATGGCATCAAGTTTGGTGGATGTCTTGTCAAAGACAATGTTCTCATTTGCAAGTGTCACGTTGCTGTCAGTGACATGATCATCACTGAGGAGGCTGTAATGTGTCTGTCTTGTTGGACGCAATCGATTTAGGTGTGCTCTTCACTTGAGCACCCAGTATCCAGTCCACATGACATCTCCATGTCTGATCTCCAACATCCACTGTGCACATCAGTAGTCCAGTTCTTGTAGCTATCCTACTGGGTTTCCACGTGTCTTCTTGATAGTTATGCACTAGGACTTCCTGTCTAATCTCAAAGCTCCTTGCTGCTTCACTTAGCAACTGGCTGAACTGCACTTCCCTCTGTAGCTCTGGTTTCGGGAGGTCTATGCGAGATCTCAGACTCCTGCTTATGAACAGCATTGCAAGTATTTGACTTGACTTCCCATGAACAGAGTTCTGATACACAAAAAGGAAGTTCTCCACCTGGTGCTGTAGAGGAAATGTCCTCCTTGTCCACCGCTTTAACAGACTTCTTCAAGATTTGGATAAACCTTTCAGCTAAACCAGTCGTTGATGGGTGATGAGGAGCTGATTTGAAATATCTGTTGCTGTTTTTCTTCATGAAGAGTCTGAATTCTTCTGACATGTATTGACATCTGTTATCACTCGCAATTTGTTCTGGTAAGCCGTTTCTGGCGAAAATGGTCCTCTGGGTGGAGACAGTCTTTGCCTAGGTGGTTGACCTCATTGGCATAACCTCTGACCATTTCAAATGAGCATCCACAGCAGTCAGTAACATGGAGTCCATGAATGACCCAGCAAGGTCAATATATACTCTTTGTCAGGATTACAACGACCACTCCCACAGGTGTAACGGTGCCTGTGGGGGAGCATTTTGAATTTTTTGGTATCCAGAACAGCTTTTGGCCAAGTCTTCAATCTGCTTATCTATTCCCAGCCGCCACATGTAGCTCCGGGTAAGACTCCGGGCAAGACCCATTATGACCCATCTCTGCCCATCAGACTGGCCTGTGAAGTGTCCCCTTATGGCAATGGAGCCATTTTGTCACACATTATAGAACATGGATCTGAACGTCTGATTGTGTTTGCTTTAAGATCACTGATCCTGAGTGCAGAATGCAACTACGCACAGATCGACTGAGGAGCCCTCCGTCTATTATGGGGAATAAAGAAGTTCCACCACTGCCTACACAGACGAAAGTTTACATTAGTTTACGTTACAACGATCAGCCCTTTGAGTCCATTTTCAATCCCAAGAAGGGAATTCCAGTGATGACTGCTACCCAGTGACAACTTTGGGCATTTTTCCTAGGAACTCACTCTTATGACATAGAGTTCAAGGGTACCGAACAACACAGCAACACTGATGGCTTGTCACCTCTTCCACTGTTGGCAACCAAAGAAGAAGAGTCCTCTTATTGTGACCCAGCGGAAGTGCTCCACATCTCCTTGGTGGACCAGTTGACGGTAACAAATTCAGAAATACAAAGGGAAACAAGCAATGACCCGACATTGTCTAAAGTCTATGAAATCATGGTGCAAGGATGACAGCTCATGGTAAATCTATGTTTTCAGAGTTCTCAGTGAGACAAGACCAACTGTCAGTATGTCAAAGAACCCTGATATGTGGATCTCATGTTGTGGTTCTCTCTACACTGGGCACCAGAGTTTTAGAGAATCTGCAGGAAGGACATCTGGATAGATGAAGAAGGGGGGGCAGGTCTCTTGACCTCACAGTCTGAGGGTGTGAGTACCTGGGGGTGCATTTAGATGACAGACTTGAGTGGAGCACCAGCACAGAGGCTGTGTACAAGGAGATCCAGAATTGCCCCTACTTCCTGAGGAGACAGAGGTCCTTTGGACTGTGCAGGCCTCTCCTTCACATCTTCTACCAGTCTGTTGTCACCAGTAAAATCTTCTATGCAGTGATGTGCTGGGGAAATGGCATCAACATGGGTGATGCCAACAGGCTCAATAAACTGATTAGAAAGGCTGGCTCTGTTATAGGAGTTAAACTGGACACTCTGGATGCTGTGGTAGAACAAAGGACCCTGTGAAAATCCTAGCAATTCTGGACAATGTTTCTTCTTGGCTGAACGAAGGAGCACTTCCAGTAATAGACTAAGATAAATGGGCTGCTCCAAAGAGCGCTATATGAGGTCATTCTTACCCTTGGCCATCAGGCTCTATAATGGGTCAACTTGGGTAAGTGATATTGTAATCTTTGACTGTAAATCTTGGATATCTTATTTTTACAGTGACTTATTTTCATTCTTTCTTACTGCTGTTCTAATATCTGTATATCTGTGCATTTGTAATGCTACTGTGACACTGTAATTTCCCTTGGGATCAATAAAGTATCTACCTATCTACTTTGTTATGATCCTGCACTTCATTGCCTGCCTGCACTGCACTTTCTCTGTAACTGCAACACTTTATTCTGCATTCTGTTGTTGTTTTACCTTATTCTTGCTCAAAGCACTGTGTAATGATTTCATCTGTAGAAACAGTATGCAAGACAAGTTTTTCACTGTATCTCAATACATGTGACAATCATAAACCAAAATGAATATTAAAAACTATTATCTGGTCAAAGTAACGGTAAGTCTGTATGGTCCCTTGAAGAACTCAGTTGGAAAAGTGTTACCTTGGACACCAGAGAGCTCTCTGCTCTGAACATAGAGCCTTGGTATCATTTACCAGCACCAGACTCACAGAACCTCGGTTTGACATCTTACAATTCACATTCTTTGTAAGGAAAGATCTGCGATAAATCAGGCCATTAGGATACGTACGAAGAAAGAAATGCTATTCTCCAAGATCAGAATCAGGTTTAATATCACTGTCATATTCTGAAAGATATGTTGTTTTACAGCAGCGGTTCAGGGCAATAATAAGCGTGCTATAGTTACAATACGAAATATATATTTATATAAAATTAAATAGTAGCGCAACAAAAGATCGGAAATAGTGTTCATGGTTTCATTATCCATTCAAAAATCTGATGGTGGAGGGGAAAAATCTGTTCCTAAATCATTGAGTGTGTGGCTTCAGACTCCTGCACCTCCTCCCTGATTGTAGCAATGAAAAGTTCAAAATAAATTTATTATCAAAAATACATCTATATGCCACCATATACAACCCTGAGATTCAACTTCTTGCAGACATACTCTATCAATCCATAGAATAATAACCATAACAAAATCATTCCAAGAGGACATGCCCTGGATGATAGCGGTCCTTAAAAATGGATGCTGCCGTTTTGAGACACTGCCTTTTGAAAATGTCCTTGATGGTGGAGAGGCTAGTGCTCACGATGGAGCTGGTTGTGTTTACAACTTTCTGAAGCTTCTTTCCAATCCTGTGCAGTGGCCCCTCCATGCCAGATGGTGATGCAACCAGTTAGAATGCTCTCCACGGTACACACATAGAAATTTGCTATCAGATGACTCCTTTTGCTGACAGAATATTTGAACCAGAGATGTGGTCCATTTGATTCTTGTCTTGCTGTAGGCACAGACAAAATGATGCCCTGAAACACAAATGAATTCTTTATCATCAAAAGTGACATTGAGCTACCTACGAGCCTCTCTGATTGCAACATCCCTTTAGGCACCTGTATTAGTACACCAAATATTTGCTCTCGTCTTGAGTTATAAGGTATACATATATAATTAGGACTCATTAGTACAGCATCTGAGAAAGTTCCACATGATGAGATCATCAATAGCTTCCTGAAAGTGAGTACACAGGTTGATAGGATGGGTAAAGAAGGCATTAGGCATGTTTGCCTTCTCTATTTGTTAAAGAGCTGAGTTCAGGTCATGAAATTATTTGACAACTTTATAAAACTTCTTAAAATTCTGGTTAGACAAAAAATAGTTAGGAAAGCCTCTTATATAATCACATGAATAGAACATAGAACATAGAACCGTACAGCACATGAAAAAGCCCTTCAGCTGACAACGTTGTGCCAAATTAAATTATTAATCAAATGGTCAACTAAGCTCACCTCTTCTCCCTACACAATATCCATATCCTTTGATTTTCCTCACATTCATGTGCCTATCTAAATGTTTCTTAAAGGTCTCTAATGTATCTGCCTCTATCACCACCCCAGGCAGTGGATTCCAGGCACCCACCGCTCTCTGTGTAAAAATCTTGCCCCTCATAACTCCTTTGAATTTAACCCCTCTCATCTTACATGCATCCGCTCTGGTATTAGATATTTCATCCCTGGGAAAAGATACTGTCTGTCTGCTCTATCTATGCCTCTCATTATCTTATAAACCTCTATCAGATCCCTCCGGCCTCCCCTGAATGTGAAGAAAATGGAAGGACATGGGCATTGTGTAGGTAGGATTTGGGAATTTAATTACACTTTAATTAGTTTGGCACAATATTGTGGACTGAAGGACTTGTGTTGTACTGTTCTATGTTATGACTCTAAGAATGTAAATAGTAAATCGTACTTTGAATAGGCTAGTGTTAAATAGGTAGGCTTCTGGACAGTGCAGCCTGTTGAACCAGAAAGGTTTGTTCCTCGCTGTATGTCAAACTAAAATAAAATAAATATAAAACGGTCATCACAACTTTGTGGGCCGAAGGGTCTGTACTGTACTGATCTATATTCTAAGTTCAGTGTGTCCCTCAGCATGTGATCCTGCAGCCTGGACTGTGCCAGTGAGCAGTGTTCCCTTACAGCCATCTTGCAGTGCTGGGATATCAACAACTTTCGGGCAGACTAAAGATGTCCTTCTCCAAATTAATGATTTTCCAGCAGCACTCGATGACTGTGTCCATGTGTGTCCCCGAGACCAGCCCATAGATCAGAGAGTCCTGTGTCACGCTGTTGCTCAGGATGAACTAGAACACGGAGCTTTACACTTTTCCCCACAATCTCTCAACAAATGCACGGTCTGCAAAGAGCCAGTTGACCCAGGTGATGTTATTGCTCTGCATCAAACAATCTGTAACACTTTCATTCCCGGGATCATTCTCATGAACTTCCTCTGGGTCCTCTCCAATGCCAGCACATTTTTCCTCAGATAGGGGGCCCAGAACTACTCACAATAATCCAAGTGCAGTCTGACCAATGCTTGATAAAGCCTCAGCATTACACCCTTAAAGGTATATTAAGGATGCATTTTTTGGGGTATTGAGTATAAAAGTTTTAAGTCATGTTGCAGCTGTATAAAGCTTTGTAAATGTCTTAAAAACAAAAATTTTTAGATCAATTAAGTTGGTGTATTATTGTCACACATACCGAGATACAGTGAAAAACTTGTTTTACATACTGTGCATACAGACCAATTCATTACAACAGTGCAGTGAGGCAGTGCAAGGTAAAAAGCAATAACGCTTTTGGAGTATTCAGTTCAATTCTGATTGCTACATTACAGGAACAATGTGGAGACTTTGGAGAGAGTACAGCAGAAGGTCACCAGGATGTTGCCTGGACTAAAGAGTATTGGCTATAAGGAGCAGTTGGACAAACTTGGTTTGTTTTCACTGGAATGTTGAAAGCTGGGAGCTGATATGAAAAAAGTATATACAACGATGAGGTGCATGGACAGTAAGTAGTCAGAACCTTTTTTGCAAAGGTGCATGTGTCAAATTCAATGGATTCTGGTTAATTGGGACATATATTGGGCCAATATTAACTGTCTGCCCCAATTAGCCAAAGGTTCATGAAAGTAGTTTAAAAGGTATACAAAGACAAACTACCATATAGTGGAGTAACAAATTATGTATTTAAATGAAATACAGAACCAATTAGAACACAACCAATGCTACTACAGTACTATAAAACTGTGTGTTAGTTATCAATGGAGGAATTCATCCAGTGTACTCTGCTGTGTTCTTTTGATTGACTGTAAATGAAAAAAATTAGTGCAGACACCTGTTGCAGATAATGGAATGCCTTCATACAATTCTTTTGACGATTGCATCCTCCAAATCTTCATTTTCATTGTAAAATACTCTCCTCACAGGCTCATGGACTAGATGGGCTGAAGGGCCTGTTTCTGTGCTGTACTTTTCTATGACTCTATGACTGAGAGTTTCTGTACTGTGATAGTAATTTTTCTCCAGACTTGTTGCTTTATTGTTCTACGTATATTTAAACAAATGGGCTGGCCAACCCTGCATTTTGTTTCTCTGAGTACAGCATCTTGAATTTGTTACCATAAGCACCACAGAGAATTTTGGCAAACTTGAACTGCTGGCAGCATCCAGTTACAGAATGCAGCCAGGAAATTAGAAGTTCAAGTCTGGGACTTCCACATTTGGATGGGAACCTGGAATTTCCATCCATTTACACTGAGAATTGTCAGGGTTCTGTGCGAAAATGCCAGCAGAATCTGGTGACTATGTTCCTGAATTCTCATGAGAGACATTGCTCAGCAGAGCTTCCTGTGACTAGTCCTGAGTTTCAGACCAATGGCATCACCTGAATGCCTCCTTCAAGAGGCAGTGATGTAGGGGTAGCGGGCAATACTCTTTGTTCTGATCCATGTTTGTTTTTGCAATCTTTTTGGAAAAGGGAGCCAACATCTTATTGTCCTTGAAATGTTGAATAGGTTAGCACTTTATTCCCTGAAGTGTCGGAGAAAGAGCAGAGATTTGACAGAGGTATACCAAGTTATGAGGGGTATAGGTAGGGTAAATGTAAGCAAGCTTTCTGCACTGGGGTTGGGTGAGACTAGAACTAGATTTCACGGGTTAAGGGTGAAAGGTGAAATGCTTAAGTGGAACGAGCTACCAATAGAAGTGGTGAATGTGGGTTTGATTTCAACATTTAAGAGAAGTTTGGATAGGTATATGGATGGGAGGGGTATGGAGGGCAATGGTCCAGATGAAGGTTGATGGGACTAGATTAATAGTTCAGCACAGACCAGATGAGCTGAAGGGCCTGTTTCTATGCTGTAGTGTTCTATGACACCATGGATGCTTCCATATAATCAGCAGGATTATATGTTCTGGAATAATGAAGGTCAAATCCCATTAAAATCATTCACCTAACACCAAGCCTGAACAAAATAGATGTATCTCAGTTTCCCTGCCTGAGGATAATTTGAAAGAATTCCCTTCATTCATAACAATTCCTGTACTGCATCACTCTATCTAAGCCAAGCATAACACTGATACATCTGTATTTGGGTATCTGTTCCACTGATGCACTGAAACATCTGTATTTGGATACTCTGTTCCATTATGGAAAACAGCGCAGATTCTGGGAAAGGTATAAAGGAAGGTCTTTGGGCACAGAATAAGCTCTGGGGTTTAGGGTATTGAAACCAAACACAGGTTGGAAGGAGCCTCAACAGCAATCACAATATGAAGAAGGACTTGTTTTCGATCTATTTCCGTAACTTGTCTGAGATTCAGAGGAAATTGTTGGTATTAATATTAGGTTTATTACTGTCTTATGTACCAAGATACAGTGAGAATCATGTCTTGTTCATCCAGATCAGATCATTACACAGTGCGTTGAGCTATGATATGGTAAAATAATAACAATGCAGAATAAAGAGCAAAAGCTACCCGAAAGAGCAGTGCAGGTAAACAATGAAGTGCTATGATCATAATGAGGTAGGTCGTGAGGACAAAAGTCTATCTTATTGCACAAGGAGTCTGTTCAAGACTCTGATAACATGGTGATAGGTGCCCATGGTACGTGCTTTCAGACTTTTGTATCTTCTGCCCTATGGGAGACAGGAGACAGGCGAATGTCTGGGGGGGGGGGGCCTTTGATTATATTGGTTGCTTTACTGAGGCATTGATAAAAATTGGTAAGGGTTGGCAGGGACATGCCAGGTTTCTTTAGCTTCATGAGGAAATGGAGGCATTGGTGAGATTTCTTGGCCATGACATTGCCATGGCTGGATTAGGACAGGCTATTGCTGATTTTAACACCTTGGAACTTGAAACCCTCAAACTTCTGAACCTCAGCACCGTCGATGTAGACAGGAACTTGGACACAACCCCCTTCCTGAAGTCAATGACCAGCTCTTTTGTTTCATTGGCATTGAGGGCTGTTGTCATGACTACATCTCACTAAGCTCACTACATCTATAATTTGGACAGGAAAGCAAGTATCTGAAATCTTGTGTTAAAGGGCATAGATGCTAGCAAGGGATTAATTTTTTAAAAAAGAGGAATTGTTGCAGAATAGAAGCCTAAGCAAGGGATCACTAGTGATTCACAACAGTTCATACAAGTGTAATGGAAGTGCATGTTTACAGAAAGTGAACTGCCCCATTTGATTCAGTGGCAATCAGTCTAATCTGTCAGCCTTGTAGAGTCATGCATCTAGATGTTTATACAAGTGGGTTCAGTAAGTATCCCTCACATTCCTTGGATATTATCTGCTAAAGAGTACACAGACGGTTAAAGTGATGGTGCAGATATTTGGTTGGGATGGAACCCACGTGGCATATCTCTCCCTTTGTCACCTCCCCACACCTACCCCACCACATCTTTCTTGGACTTGAAGGTCAGGTTCTTCTGATGCCTTTCTACTTTGTGTCTACATGGTGTCCCTCAGGAACCTCCCTCTGAAACCCAACAACTCCCTCATGTACATTGACAACTCCTAGATTTATTTCAGCAACCCTTACTCATTACCCTTACACTTTCATTAATTGACTGACTGACAAGTAGCTGTCACGGTGTGCGCTGTAAACAAATGAACCCAGGCACAGATGACTGATAAACTCCCATGTAAAGAGAGAAGTAAGAATTTATTCATAGGAATTCCAACAGACCATTGGTGCTTGACTGAGCAACACTGCAAGACAAATCATTCTCAAAAAACAGGGACCTCACAATAAGCACTAATCAGGGGTCCACTCTAAATAGTCATAGCATGCGGAAAACCCGTGCCAGTCAACACAACCTGAACAAGATTAAACAGAAAACATAAGAGCTTAACAACTCCAGAAACAACAACAATTAACAAATACAGGTGCAAGGGCTCATGACTGTATGTAGCATTGAAGGCTTCCTCAAAACAGGGTTGTGAAGACTGAAACCATTTCCCCCATCCATGGTCTCAGTTCCCATGTGTCCCCCTGAAACAGAGCCAAGCTCCACAATCTCGCTGCTGTGCTTATCAATGAAGCATATCTCCACGCCAGTACAAAACAATTCATCTCTGCCCCATTCGCCACCACTTCATCTCTGTGCTAACAAATCAGAATCCTCAGGATCCAATGAACTCAAAATATTATGGGGTTCATACAGGAAAATAATGGTTGAGAATTAGTCCATAGTACATTGGAGGATGGAGTTGGGGGAGATAATAGATGAACCATGATTGAATGGTGGTGAAGACCAGATGGATCAAATGGCTTAAATCGGCTCCAATGTCCTATGGTCTTGTTATGGTCTAAATTGTCTTACTTCATCAACACTAAAGTACTGACAGTCCTGATGGACTATAGAAGATAGAACATTACAGTACAGTCCAGGCCCTTCTGTCCACGATGTTGTGCATTAACCTTGTCTAAGTTTAATCAAACCCTTCCTTCCCACATAGCCCTCCATTTGTCTTTCATCTACGTGCCTGTCTAAGAGTCTATTAAACACCCCTAATGTATCTGCCGCAACAATCACCGCTGGCAGGGTGTTCCATGCACCCAACACTTCCTGTGTAAAAATCCTACCACAGAAGTCCCCCTCTAATCACATTATAGTTATGCCTGATCGTATAAACCAACCCCATCCTGGTAAAAAGTCTCTGGGTGTCCACACTGTTGATGCTTCTCGTACACCTCTATTGAGTCACCTCCCAGCCATTAGCCATGAACTAATTGAATGAAAGAGCCGTTTCCAGTGTTAGAACGGTCTACTTCTGCTATGTGCTGTGCTCTTAACCCATCTGCCTGTCAAACCATCATCAACATCAAACCCTAAACCTGAATGGAGCAGCACAGGTGCCGTGGAGTTCTCTGGTTCACCTTCCTGTGAATGCCTGCAAGAAAATGAATCTCAGGGCAGTACATGTATATATTGACATAAAGATACTTTGATAATAAATTTACTTTGAACTTTGAACTTCAAAAGGCTGATTAAGCTGCTGTAAGGCATATTATAATATTTGTTATGCTGAAGGCAAACTATTGCATTGTACTATGATTCACATTCTGGTAGAAAAGTCGGGATCATTAATCTTGTCATAGCCAGGGGTGGTAGAGGGGATAAACTCCCACAACTATTAAATGCTTCCGAAGGCATTCATCGCAAAAACCGCTGACAACCAAGTACAGCTCCTGAGCCTTCACATGTGCCTTAGCTATTAAACCTGGCAAAACCATTTCTACTGACTAGAGAAGAGGCAACGGTGGTTTACTGGCCGTTAAATCAAGTCACTTCATGCAGAAGGGGCTCATCAGCGGTGGTTGGCAGCTCATTTGGCAAAGGAGAAATAGATGAGCTAGTAATTTTCCTCTGCTGCCTTGAGGCTGTACCCACTCATAGGAAAGGTTTCAGAAGTAAATGCTGAGGAAGCATCCAGAGCTGGAGTCCCTACGTTGAGTTCAGCAGCTTTTACTCTGCCGTCTGTGCTAAACTGTATCGGGGTCTGCCGTTGCTTTGGATCCGTCAGCTGCATGGAGAGGGGGGCCTGCTGCGTGAATGACAGCTCGTTCTCCACATCGTATTGCCCTGGCTTGAGTTGGGGCACATCAGGTGGCAACCTTGCCAAGGGGTTTCAGCCCAAAACGTCGACTGGACTTTTTTCCATAGATGCTGCCTAGCCTGCTGAGTTCCTCCGGCATTTTGTAGGTGTTACTCTTTATTATTTGTCTGTGTTTTATGAGGCCAAGTTGCTGACTCAACACTCATCCCAGCACGGACGGGATTTGTTCAAGGGGCCAACCAGATCTGAACCTGAGACCACTCGCCTCGAAGTCCAGTACGTTTGCCACTACACCTCCAGCCGGCCTGGCAGCAGTGCTGGCTTGCATATCACATGGACAGTTCCATGGTCAACCCCGAGTGATGAATACTGTTACATCTACCTGAGTGAGACCCAATACACACATCACATCTGAGAGACCTTCTCTTGATTCTCTTCCACTTCCATGGTTTCTGCAATGTCTTCCTTCCTAGACAAATCTTTGGAATTTGATTTGAGTCCACAAGCTTCTAACTCAGAGATTATTGCAGTATCCACTAACCCACAATTGACTCAAGGTGACCACCGTTATTGGAGATCCCCACTGTCTGACTCAGTTATAACATCTTAATTACAAGAGTAAAGCCTGATTTATACTTCTGCGTCAAAGCGTCGCTGTAAGTACTGCATCACCGCAAACCCTACGCAAAGCTGACGTGGAACCCTACGCGAGAGCCTGCGTTGCTGCGACGCGCACCTCTCCCAAAATGTAACCGCGCGACGCGGCAACACAGAACACAACAGCTGTGATTAGTCTGCTTGGTAGCATCGCTTTTCCTCCTACGCTGCAATAGCTTCCCATTGGGCGACTGAAGGGCAGGGAGGGAACTCTGGCTGCAATGCTTTCCATAAAGCTTTACAGACCGCCGAAATTATGGAGGACACATTTCGCTTTTACGAAAAAAGACGCTCGCTTCTTGTTTACCCCGAGAGAGACTACCGTGACCATGAAGCCTTGCGCGGGCAGCTGAGTGCGCATGCGTGATGTGTGCAAATTGCAGAGCGACGCAGACACACCAATGCACAAGTATAAATGCTTACAACGCACGTAGGTCACTTGCGTAGGTTACAGCATCCAGTTAACGCAGAAGTATAAATCAAGCTTAACACACGCAAAATGCTGGAAGAATACAGCAGGTCAGACAGCACCTATCAAGAGGAGTAAGCAGCTGACATCACAGCAAGAGAAAATCTGAAGATTCTGGAAATCCAAGCAACACACACAAAAAGCTGGAGGAACTCAGCAGGTCAGGCAGCATCAATGGAAAAGAGTAAACAGTCAACATGTTGGGCTGAGATCTTTCCTTGGGACCTGTTCTCTCCATAGGTGCTGCCTGGCTTGCTGAGTTCCTCCAGCATTTTGTATATGTTGCTTGGATTACCAGCATCTGCAGAATCTCTTTTGTTTATGTTTTTAACTAGTCTGGCTAAATCAACACAGTGGACTATTAAACTTCATTCAAACCAGATTCAGATTACTAATTTTTTTATTTATCACATGCACATACAGCGAAATGCATTGTTTCTGTCAGCAAGCAGCAGAAAAACACCAACGAATCAAACTTTTGTTCTCCCCCGCTCAACCCAGCCACCCAAGCATGTACACAGGTGGACGTCCAACCACGGATTTCTTTCGTCCCACTTGAAGGTATGCTCAATGTTGAGAAAGGCTTTTTCTATAATAGACAGGGCTGTATCCACCACTTTCTATAAACTCTCCTGTTCCTGGGCATTGGCATTTCCATACCAGACCTAGGTACAACCAGTCAGGATACTCTCCACAATATATCTATAGAGGTTTGTCAAAGTTTTAGATGATGTGCTAATTTTGCACAAACTTCTACGAAAGTGGAGGTACTGACATGCCTTCTTTGTAATGGCACTTATTTGCTGTTCCCAGGACAGGTCCTATAAAATGGGAGGAAAGTCTTTGCCTGTGATGGGGAGAACTTTGTGATGTGTGTGTGTGCGCGCGCGCATAGGTAAGTAGCTGTGTCATGTGAGATGGATTGAGAATGTAAGAATACCTTAGGCAACGGAAGGAAGATGGGTAAATGCCATAAAACCATCAGACCATAAGGCATAGAGCAGAAATAGACCATTCAGCCCATCGAGTCTGTTCCTCCATTCCTGCAAGTATAATTTAATATCTCTCTCAACCTCATTCTCCAGCTTCTCTCCATAATCTTTGACAATAAGACCATAAAACATAGGAGCAGAATTAGGCCATTCAGCCCATTGAGTCTGGTCCACCATTCCAGCATGGCTGCTTTATTATTGCTCTCAACCTTATTCACCTGCCTTCTCCTCATAGCCTTTGATGAGAAGACTGTCAGATATACGAGCGGAATTAGTCATTTGGCAACAGAATTAGGCTGTACATAAATGCAGTTGAGGTACAGATTAATTGTAGTATAATTGATTGATAGAGCAGGTTCAATGGACTGAGTGGCCTCCTATTCCAATGTTCATAGATGCTAACTGCAAGTTGAAGTCATATGATGGGCAATTATTTTTTGAAATAAGTGCTAGCAAGCAGCATGCATTCATTGTTTACGGTCCAGGAAACCTCTATCCTGCTTCAATCATGTAACTTATTACCAAATGAAGTGCAGAAACTTATTAATAAGATAAATAGGGCAGATATACAAACACCCTCGGAGATCAGGTAATTTAGTGCAATTTTCTCTAATTCAATGGATGCTTGCTCGTCAAAAGCAACAACACTCCCGCCTTATCAGAAGGCAGTAAGTAGTCCAGGTTCTGAGGGCTTCTCGCAGTTGCTTCTATTTTTCAGTAATTCCCACCAAAAGGAGTGTTTGAATAATAAACATTGACCTCGTAAGCCATGCAAAAGGAGACAGGATCCTGAATACTTAACAGGATTTTGAAGAAAAAAAACATTAGCAGGGCAGATCCACACAAAGAGCACTTTGAGTTTTCAGTAATTATGGTGATGATGAAATGCAAGTTATTCTGTTTGGCTGAGTATTTCAGAGTTCCCTGTATACTGTAAATAAAAGTAATTAGCATGATTTACTCTGGGAAATTGTTAGTAGGTGATTCAATAGATAACCATTCAGTCGATGCCTATTTCACTGTAGTTGGGTTACAGAACTCTCAAAGTTCAAAATACATTTATTATTAAAGTATGTCAGAATCAGAATCAGGTTTATTATCACCGGCACGTGTCATGAAGTCTGTTAATTTAGCAGCAGCAGTACAATATAATACATGATAATACAAAAAGAAGGAAATCAATTATGGTAAGTATATACATGTATATTGAAAAAATTAAAAATAGGTCCAAAACAGAAGTCATATATATTTTTATAACAGTGCTGTAGTGTTCATGGGCTCAATGTCCAGTTAGGAATCGGATGGCAGAGGGGAAGAAGCTGTTCCTGAATCGCTGAGTGTGTGTCTTCAGACTTCTGTGCCTCCTTCCAAACAGTAACTGTGAAAAGAGGGCATGTCCTGGGTGATGGTGATCATTAATAATGGACACCGCCTTTCTGAGACACTGCTCCTTGAAGATGTATTGGATACTATGGAGGCTAGTACCCAAGATGGAGATAACTAATTTTACAGCTCTCTGTAGCTTCTTTCGGCCCTGTGCAGTAGTGAGTCCCCCACCCAACCCCCCATACCAGACAATGATGCAGCCTGTTGGAATGTTCTCCACAGTTCATCTATACAAGTTTTAGGTGACAAACTAAATCTCTTCAAAATCCGAATGAATTAGAGCCCCTGTCTTGCCTTCTTTATAGCTGCATTGAAATCTTGGGACCAGGTTAGATCCTCAGCGATCTTGACACCCAGGAACTTGAAAATGCTCACCCTCTTCATTTCTGATCCTCTGTGAGGATTGGTTTGTGTTCTCTCATCTTACCGTTTCTGAAGGCCGCAATCAACTCTTTCACCTTACTGACATTGAGTGCAAGGTTGTAGCCTTGTCACCACTCAATTACCTGGTACATCTCGTTCCTGTACACCCTCTCATCTCCATCTGAGATTCTACCAACAATGGCATGAATGTCAGTGATGCTTCACTACCAGATGAGCTCAACACCTTCCATGCCTGCTTTGAAGGGGAGAATAAAACTACAGCTGTGAAGATTCCTGCTGCACCCAGTGACCCTGTGATCTCTGTTTTGGAGGTTGATGTTAGGCTGTCTGTAAGGAGGATGAACCCTCACCAGGTGGCAAGCCCCAATGGAATACCTGGTAAGGTTCTGAAAACCTGTGCCAACCAATGGGTGGGGAGTATTCATGGACATTTTCAACCTCTCACTGCTACAATCAGAAGATCCCACCTACTTCAAAATGACAACAATTATGCTCAGAAGAGTAGAGTAAGCAGCCATAATGATTATCACCCAGTAGTATTCACCTCTCGGTGATGAAATGCTTTGAGAGATTGAACTCCTGCCTCACCAAAGACCTGGACCCGTTGCAATTTGTCTATCGCCATAATCGGTCTACAGCAGACACAATCTCAATGGCTCTTCACACGGCCTTAGACCACCTGGACAATAGAAACATTTATGTCAGGGTGCTGTTCAATGAATATAGCTCAGTGTTTAACACCACCATTCCCACAGTCCTCCAAAACCTGGGCCTCTGTACCTCCCTCTGCATTTGGATCTTCAACTTCCTAACCATAAGGCCACAATCTGCGCAGATTGGTAATAGTATTTCCTCCTCATTGATGATCAAAACAGGCATAGCTCAGGGATGTGTGTTCAGCCCACTGCTCTACTCTCTCTATACCCATGACTGTGCTGCTTGGGATAGCTCAACCTTGAGATTCATCTCTGACGGAAAGAGGGAAATTAAAATAAGCAGCACATTAGAGACAGAGAGAACATGAGTCATAGAGATAGAGGGGAAGAGATTGCCATTCAAAGTTCAAAGTAAATTTTAATATTAAAGTCACTATATATAACCCAGAGATTTATTTTCTTGTGGGCGTACTCAACAAATCTAGAGGATACTATAACAAGATCAATGAACGTTCAACCAGAATGCAGAAGACAACAAACGGTGCAAATGCAAATATAAATGAGTAGCAGTAACTAACGAGAACATAAGATGAAGAGTCCTTGAAAGTGAGATCATTGGTTGTGGGAACATTTCAGTGATGGGGCAAGTGAAGGTGAGTGTAGTTATTCCCTTTTACTCAACAGCCTGATAGTTGAGGAGATAAAAACTGTCCCTGAACCAGAAGGTGTGGGTCCTGAGGCTCCTGTACCTTCTATCTGATGGCAACAGTGAGAAGAGAGCATGTCCTGGTTGGGGGGTGGGGGGTCCCTGATGATGGATGCTGCTTTCCTGCAACAACGTTATGTGCTCAATGGTCAATACCACGAGTGGATAATACTTTAGGGAGATTTGGTTTCACTTGAGCTTAAATGAGGAATATTTCACTCTGAAGCGTAGGAGAACTAAGAGACATTTGACAGAAGTATACAAAACTTTGAGGGTAAATTTAAGCAGGATTTTTCCACTGAGGTTGGATGAGACAGGAACAGGAGGTCATGGGCAAAGGGTGAGGGGTAAAATATTTAAGGGGAACCTGAGGAAAAACTTCTTCAAAGGTTCAAAATCTCCCTCTTCCCACAAATTTGGGTTGTTACTTCTTTGTGATTTTGATGGCTTCAATCTTTCTTTTTAATAATATTATTTTTGCTTAATCTTTTTTTGGTAAGTATGCTTTTACTTCTACCCATCCCTCTCAATATTTACACTACTTGTGAGTAGTATAGGGTAAATATAAGCAGGCTTCTTCTACTGAAGTTGGGAGAAACTAGAACAAGAGGTCATGGCTTAAAGGTGAAAGGTGAAATGTTGAAGAGGAACATGAGGAGAAATTTCTTCACTCAGAGGGTAGCGAGTGTGGAATGAGCAGCCAGCAGAAGTAGGGGAGGTGAGTTTGATTTCTGCATTTAAGAGAAATTTGGGTAGATGCATGGATGGGAGGAGAAGGAGGACTATGTTCCAGGTGTGGGTTGATGGAACAAGGCAGATTAATAGTTTGGCATGGAATAGATGGGCTGAAGACCCTGTGTCTGTGCTGTAGTGAATCTATGATTCTAAAATCAGAAAATCACTGCTAAAACAGATAAATATGGAATACTTTTATTTCTGTTTTAGTAAAATATACTCAAGTGTAGCCAGTGGAGTCATCATGTTTCATACAATATATGTTACATGTATGTTTATGCTGACTAGTCTGTGACAAGAAACACAGATTCTACAGAAATCCAGAACAACACACACAAAATGCTGGAGGAACTCAGCAGGACAGGCAGCATCTGTGGAAGGCCTCCATCTTCTGGGATGAAGGGTCTTGGCCAGAAATGCAGACTGTTTATTCCCCTCCATAGATGCTGCCTAACCTGCTGAGTTTGTCCAGCATTTTGTATGTTAGTCTGTGATTGATTTGTTTTGTGTGGCCCAAAGCAATTCATTCTAAAGATTTCTTTCATTTACTTATCTATGGGCCTTCAGATCAATACTGTTAACAATCATCCCTCCTGTTGAAGAGCCTGAGGAGTGCCTTCTCTGAGGTGGGTTCATTGGCTGCTGTGCTCATGGGTAAAAAAATCAAACACATTCTGTTTTTATTAAAGCTACTGAAAAGGTGTTCTTTATCATCTTGAGCCAAATAAAAACCAATGGCCCTGTGCAGAGCCACACCCATCAATTCACGCATGCACACTCCCTGCCCCATGTGCAGACACACACACACACACACACACACACAGACACAGCCACACACATAAAATACCCACATGCACACACACATTCACAGCAGTCTCTCACACACACATGCACACACTCACACAAATACACACACTCACACACACACATGTGCACAATGCCCTTGTGGCTACGGAGTTAGATATGGCCCTTGTGGCTACGGGGGTCAGGGGGTATGGAGGGAAGGCTGGGGCAGGGTTCTGAGTTGGATGATCAGCCATGATCATAATAAATGGCGGTGCAGGCTCGAAGGGCCGAATGGCCTACTCCTGCACCTATTTTCTATGTTTCTATATACGCACACTTAAATACACTCACACACACACACTCACTATCACTCACTTACACTCTCACATGGAGGGTACATTGGGGTTCTAACATTTGAACTGTCATTCGCTGTTTTCGTGAATGGTTGTGAAGGAAAAGCATCTCAGGATGTATACTGTACACATTTCTCTGACGTTAAATGTACCTTTTTTGAAACTCCCTTGCACACTCACATATTAATTAGCTGAAGTTGGAGAGGTAAGGAATGCATACATTTTAATGTTGATTTCCTTACCCATGGATTTCCACCTTGAGTTAGATCAGCGAGACATCTGGTACATCTGGAAAACATCTCCATTTATTCTTCTTTCTCCTTCACTTTTCTTCTGTCTCCATCCCCTTTCCATCCACACCCCCTGAGAGAGGCCCACCACCATTTACATCTCAAAAGCACAACAGTGTGCTTTATGATCATGTTAGTAATAACACCAAGTGACAGAAACAGAAACAGGCCTTTCTGCCCAGCTCATCCATGCTGACTAAGCTGCCCATCTGCATTCAGAATCAGATTTATTGTACTTTGTGAAACTTGCCACTTTGTGGTAGCAGTACAGTGCAGGCATAATAAATACTATCAGTTACAACAAAAATTTTTAAAAATATGGCAAAAGGATAGTGTAGTATTCATGGGTTCATGAACCATTGAGAAATCTGATTGTGGAGGGGAAGAAGCTGTCCCTGAAACAATGAGTGTGCACTCTCAGGCTGCAGTACCTCCTCCCTGATGGTAGGAATGAGAAGGAGGCATGTCCTGGATGGTGAGGGTCCTTCATGGCAGATACCACTGTCAGATGGAAGCTGCTCCAGTTTGCCCACATTTGGCCCAAATCCTTCTAAATCTTTCTTAATAATGTACTTTCTAGATGTCTTTAAAATGTTCTTTTTTAATACTTACAGTATATCATTTAAAATACTTCCGTCATTAATCTATAATGTGATATAATGTGCTGGGATATTCTCTGAAGGATTGTAATCGGAGGAAATGGACATTTGAGGTGCTACATCACTATTTTGTTTTCTGTTTTGTACTACTTATTTAATTTTATAACTATTTTTTATGGTACCTTAATGTAAATTTGTATATATGACATTGTACTACTGTTGCAAAAATAAACCTAATATCCTTGATAATAAACTTGATTCTAATTGGGAGATGAACAAAGGCCTGCTTACAAAGGAGAGGAAGTTTACCTTAGGGACTGGGGCCTGGCCGGGCAATAATGGGGTGAAGAAAGCTGGGGGAGGGGGGAAAGGATACCAGAGGTAGGTGATACTAGTTTTTGAAGATCAGTAGAGGGAGAGGTGTAGGAGAGGTGAGATGACATTTGAGAGATTTGAACACAAAGATAAGGAACAAAATAGGTTAAAATGTGCTAGTAAAAATATTTTAAATGCAATAATTTTATTCTAATGCATTAAAATAATTATATACCTTGGTGAAGACCTTCTTATAATGAAAATGTGCAGCTTAGGACCTTGGGCTGATGACCAATGCAGGTAGCAGGTCACTGCATGCAATATCCTGAAATTCTAGCATGTTCTATTCACAGTCAGGAAAGCCCATCATTGCCTCTACCTTCTGAGGAGGCTGAAGAGTGCTGTACTTTTCACATCCATAGTCACATCATTCTAGAGATGTGCAGTAGAGCATCCTAACAACCTGTATCACTAACTGCTACAGAAAGTGCACTGTGGACGACAGGAAGGGTAGTCAACAGGTAGTCAAAACTGCCCAATGCATCACTGGCACCAGCCTACCCCTGTCAAGTCAAGGACAAATATTCAGAAAGGTGCCAGAAAAAAAAAGCCAGTAACATCATGAAGGATCCCACCCACTCTGCTCACGGACTGTTTGTCCCACTCCCATCAGGGAGTAGCCTATGTAGCATTCACGCCAGGACCACCAGGCTCAAACCAATTACTTTCCCCAAGCAGTAAGGCTGATCAACACCTCCACACACCAACCCACCCCTCCACATCCCCAACCACCACTACTTTATCATTTCCTGTCAGTCATCTTATGTACAGACACTCTCGTGCCTGTGTCACTTTATGGACATACAATCAATCGATGTATATAATCTGTCTTACATATTTATACTTATTGTGTTCTTTGCCTCATTTTGTTTATTTTGTGCTGCATCAGATCAAACAATTATTTTGTTCTCCTTTACATTTGTGAATAAGAAATGACAATATTGAATCTTGAATCTAATTTTATCAAATATTATTAGCATGGATAAAAATCATATATACGTTTGTGAATATCTTCTTTACGTGCAACAACCTGAACTTCTGGCATGCTCTGTGTATAGTTATCAAATGCCATCCTCTGGTTCCGCTGGAATTCAAACAGACTTATGAAAACATACACTCAGGCAATCACGGGAAGGATGTCTACATACTTGTGTAATTGAAATTTACTTTAAGACTGAAACTCCTTCCTCGCTGTTAACAAATCCCTCCCGTCATAAACATTAGCCCGAATTATTTGTGTTTACTGATAATAACAGTCCAGAGGGAATATATTTGTCAGGCACACTCAGATGGCAGGATCGGGGCCAGATCCAATCTTCTGCAATGAGATCGGATCGAAATTCTTCAACTTTTATTTAAGCGGGAAAAAAAAGTTAAATTTTGATTATTGAGCCCCGTTCCTCTTTGTCGTCCACTCTCTCTCTCTCTCTCTCTCGCTCTCTTTCTTTTTAATCTCTCATCTCTTCCTATCACTCTCAATGTATCTATAGCTCTCTCTGATCAAAAAGCCATACCGCATTGGAAGAGTAATAATAATTCATGCCCACTCCCTCCCCCCCGAAACCTGACTTCTCTTTGGCATTCTCCATTCCCCTACCTGACCAGATGTCATATCAGCTGGAGAGTTAGGGTGGAGGTGGAAATAATAGGCACCTAATGTAATGTCAATCAATTGACATATATTTTAAATTTATTATCAAAGTACATATATACAACCCTGACATTCTCGCTGTAATCTACAGTAAAAAAAGCAAACAAAAAACAAGCAAGATAATAATAATCAATAAATAATAAAAAAAAACTACCAGGAATATAATATCTTGATATATGATAGGTCTTGAAAATTAGTCCATAGGCAGTGAGTACAGTTCAGCGTAGGGGTGAGTGAAGTTATCGCCTCTGCTTCAAGAGCCTGCTGATTGAGGGGTGATAACCGTTCCTGAAGCTGGTGTTGTAGGACCTGAGGCTCCTGTACCTCCTATTTGATGGCAGCCGCAAGAAGAGAGCATGATCGTCATGGTGGGGGTCCTTGTTGATGGATGTTACCTGTGCGTGTAGTTAACGGTGGGGGAGGGGGGCTTTGTCTGTGATGGACTGGCCTGTACGCATTACTTTTTTTCGCTGTTCCGTTCAATGGCATTGTTTCCGTACCAGGCCGTGATGCACCCAGTCAGTGTCCTCTCCACTACCCCGCGATAGAAGTCTGTCAACATTTCAGATGACGTATTCAATCTTCGGAAACTTCGAAGAAGATGGAGGCGCTCCCTTGCCAAAGCCTGTCCGTTAGCACATTCGAGACTGGAGCAACATACAATCTGCTGGAGGGACTCTGTGAGCCGAGCAGCTTCGGTCGAAGGAAAGGAAACGTGAACATTTCGGGTCGAAATCCCGACCAATCCCCGCCCCCGCCCCGTAACAGATGCTGCTCGACGGCAGAGTGCTTGTTCCAAGTTTCAGTGCCTCCACTCTCTTGTGCCTCTAGAAAATTCTGGAAGCAAGTCTCTTCACTGACCCGAGCAAAGTTTCCATGTTTTCCATATAACAGCATCCAGCATCCAGGCCATGCTCTGTTGTCGCTGCTACCATCAGGAAGGAGGTACAGGAGCCTCAGGTCCCACACCGCTGGGCACAGGCACAGTTATTACCCCTCAACCATCAGGCTCCTGAACCAAAGGGAAAAAACGTCACTCACCTCATCTCTGAATTGATCTCACAACCTACAGATTTACTATCAAGGACTCTGCAACACACATTCTCAATATTATTTATTTATTTTTCTATCTATCTGTATCTCTACTTATTGTTTTGTTCATCTTCTTGAATTTGCAATTTGTCGTTTGCACATTGTTTTTCGGTCTGTGTGTAGTTTTAAATCGATTCTGTTTTTTCTGTGAATACCCGCAAGAAAATGAATCTCAGGGGCGTATATCGTGACATGTACTGTACATATTTTGCTAATAAATTTACCATGAACTTTTGATGCGTCTCAACCCGATGCCCACATTTCTAGCGTCTGCTGTGGTTTACGTTCGAACAAATGTTTCGAGTCATCGACCTTTCACCGTGAACATTCTCGTTTCTAACATAATCGCTGTTGTCCGCGTTCTTTTTCTATCTACATTGGATGATTAACTGAAATATTGTGCGGAAGTAACAGAGTCATAAAGTCATAGAGCACTACAGCGCAAAAACAGGCCATTCAGCCCATCTAGTCCGTACCGGACTAATAATCTGCCCAGTCCCATCAACCGCCCTCTGTAGCTCTTCGATCCGTGTACACATCCAAATTTCTCCAACTATTTAAATCAGTAATGTAAACAACAGGAATTCTGCAGGTGCTGGAAATTCAAGCAACACGGGGCCTGACGAAGGATCTCAGTCTGAAACGTCGACTGTACCTCTTCCTAGAGATACTGCCTGGCCTGCTGCGTTCACCAGCAACTTTGATGTGTGTGGCTTAAATCAGTAATGTAACGGTTTTACAGGGGCACGCGTGCCACGCACCTTTCAGTTCTGTTTGCAGTGAACAACCAGAATTCAAATTCAAAGTTATTTCATAAATTCACCGATTGAAATACCGAGGACATGTATTCACAACTGACCTGTAATGGGATGGGGGCCCAAATTCGAACACCGCGCACTGAGTGGGGTAACGTTGGGTCGGGGTGGGGGGGGGGAGAAGGCAATGAGGGGGCGGCGAGTGACTACAAACGACTTATTCTGCAACTCCTCCTGAAATGTACGCTGTAATTGAAAAACAGGAGCTGGATTAAATTTTTAAAAAAGGAGCAGTTATGAGCGTGGGTCACCACATTTTCTTCTGATCGTGCACTATTGTCTGAGTGAAGCTAATTTCTTTCTCTCTCTCTCTGATCAAAAGGACCTACCGCGTTGAAAGAGTAATAATGACTATTCATTCCCCCCCCCAACCCCCCGCCCGAAACCTGGCTTCTCCTTGGCATTTTCCACTCCCGTACCTGACCAGATGTCATTTCATTTCAGCCCGAGAGTTGGGGTGGGGGTGGAATTTACATGCACCGAAAATAATGTCAAATAATCCAGCATCTATTTTAATTATTTATCCCAAGCCAACGACGTATTGCAACATAATTATTCCAGCCTGTTTGTTGTCCCTCGCGTTTCTTTTATTTTGCGCGAGCCTGCCTTTTAATAACATTTGCGCGTAGATGTCGCCTCGCTAATGATACCCCTTTCATACGAGCATAGCACGTGTTTTATTTTAATTTGGCCGTAATGAATAGTTTATTTGCACCTAATTAGTCTTGTGGATTACTGCAATTATGTATGGAAGTCGCTTATAAAAGAATCATAGTAGAATACTTGTTGTAATAGCTAAGAGTCGTATTATGCCTTGTTATTGTCATGCGGCGCATTTAATACACAGTTATATTCTGTGAAGGCAGCCTGCTCTGTAACCTGATGTAACCCAAGTTAATGAACATAAAGGCAAAAAAACCTTATTACTTAGCACATCAGTCCTCTTGCTAAAACGGAACAAGTAAACCATGCTTTCGGGCGGGAAGGGTGGTAAATCTACTCTCGAGTTCTTGCAATTTAAAGAAATGTCATTTCTAATTAAACGATAAAGCTTGCCGTAGATCATACATTCACGCGTACATTCCCGCTACTGATCAAAAGCAAACCGTATACAGTACTTTCCCTCGTCTACCTGGTTTCCAAAGGATAACTAACAGCGAGATTGGCCATGGGTGGTAGGATTCGCTAGCTCAATTCAGGTAGAATTTTTAAAAAACGAAAAATAATTTCAGATGCAGCGCAGGTGTAGCACAAGGTAAGGCTCTGGTTCCTGCTGAAACATTAGTCAAACCGTCCCGTGGAACACACGCCGCGCTGTAGTGCCGGCTGAAAATGCGGACTGTTCAGTAACCAGACCGCGCTTTGATCAGGAAAATTGCCAGCGGTTTTAACTGCGCTCGACGCCAAAATTTGTTGAATGTTTACACCAGGATTGGTGTTAGCTTAACTCTTTACTAACTCCGGGGAAATTTTGTTTTTCCCCACGGGAAAATCCCGATCTCTATTGCATAACACTGAAACCCGTGCAGTTGCCAGCATTTGAGTCACGGGGCGGTGGCAATATTGTGGATGAAATATACGCGCAACGCCATCGTCTTTTAAAAAATAATTGCACCTCAGCTATCAATGGCAACTCGCCTCTTTAAAGAAAGTCTAAAATGTTTGATTGCAATTTACATCGAGATGCTACTCAAAATTAACAAATAAAATTAACGGCGTTTCGTTGTACTCCCCTCGCATCGCATCGTTAATATCTGATATCCAATACACATGTAGCCGGGATGTCTGTATAACTCTATTCAGATCAAACGACTTGTGCAGGTAAAAAAAGGTTCCTCCCGTGTTTTACAGTGTTGCCCGCATTTCCATGGCGCTAATGTGAATAGAATATTTACAATCGGATTTCAAATAAAGCGAAGATACTTTATTAAAAAAAAACACATCAATATAAACGAGCGTCACGTCGGTTCAAAAGGAAAGGAAAAAGGGGGCTCTCAATGCGCTAGTTTTCAATGTACACCTCTAACTAAATATTTATTTCAATAAATCGGGTTTGGGGAGTTTGAGGAGATTTGTTAAGTCACCAAAGACACTCGGAAATTCTACAGATGTACCGTGGAGAACATTCTAACTGGCTGCAGCACCGTCTGATGTGGAGAGAACTGCACAGAATCAGACAAAAAGCTGCAGAAAGTTGTAAACTCTGCCATCTCCATCATGGGACTCGCCTCTTCCTCCTCTAGCCTACTCCGCCGAGAGCCCCTTCTAAAGGCGGTATCCTTCCTCAAGGACCCCGTCGCTCAGGACATCGCTACCATCACGGACGAGGTACCGGAGCCTGAAGACACACACTCAATGTTTCAGGAACAGCTTCTTCCCCTCTGCCATCAGATTTCTGAATGGACAATGAATTTATGAAGACTATCTCGGTATTTCCCCCCTCTTTTTTCTTTTGCAATACTTATTTAATTTATTTTCTATATACTTACTGTAATTTATAGTTTATTATGTTTTGCACTGTACTGCTGACGCAAAACGGTAAATTTCACGACGTATGTCAGTGATATTAAACCTGATTCCGATTCTGATTCAAAGCGAGCCGCCTCCAAAGGCAGCCACGCCGTCAGTTAGTTATAGATGGTTAAATTAGGTTCTAATCTATAGTCCGCTTTTCACAGTAGTAATTGGATCCACGCGAATGGCTGAATATCGATACTTGTCTCTGAATTCCCGCGTTGGTTTTTATAGTTTGGAGTTCTGGGAATGTGTTGGTTACTTCGTTTGTGGTTAAACGTTTACTGTCCGTGTTCTCGTTGCTGGAGTCACCTATCACAAGGTTGTGACGGGTTTGAACGGCTGATAACTTAACCATTACTTTCACTTCCTTAAATATGGATTATTATTTCAAATATGCAATTCGATTTCTGGTCATCTTTTCAATTTTACTTATATTAAGATTTGAAGCAGAGCGTTAACTTTTAGTGGGAGAATTGTAAAATTGTTAGTAATTTCCCTGTCATCGAGTTTATTGTCGTTTGCACACGTGTGCACAGGTGCGAAGAGAAAACTGACTTGCGGCAGCATCCCAGGCACGGAGTATCAGATAAGCAGCGTTCCCAAGAAAATAAAACGTAAATTAAACATAAATTATGCGCAATTTTAAAAGAAAGAACACAATTAGAACAAAAAATCCGCCTTGGTGGAAACTAGGATGAGGCATATTAATGATAATTATCCCACAATGAGATTCCATGATATGAATGAATTAATTTGGATCGGAGATAAACGAAACTCTAAGCACAAAAAATACTGAGAGGCTAATTTATTTCAGAAAACCTTTTCACGGATTCATATTTCATTTACGGAGAGATCAACACTAATTCGTGATTGGTATTTGAATCAATAACTTCCTCTGTCCGGCCTAAATCGCCTTCTCGTTATAGATTCTGTCTGACCTGCCAAATTCCTTCAGCGTAGCACAGTCGACGCTTCGGGCCGAGACCCTGACCTAAAGAAGGTTCTTGGCCCGAAACGTCGACTGTTTATTCATTTCCATAGGTGAGCTGCCTGGCCTGCTGAGTTCCTCCAGCATTTTGTGTGCGTTCCCCTGGGTTTTCAGCATCTATAGAACCTCCTGTCTTTATGAATTTACTAATTCTCCACGGAAGCTTCATGTCAAACACCAATTTAACAAGTATCCTAAATCCTTTTATCTCCTCACTGTAGTTTTTGATATCAATCTTTTCTCCCCGCTCCACCACTCCTTTCGGTCAGATAACATACGGTCCAGAATCTCTAATCCCATGCGAAAGGGCTAATGTGCTATTGCCAATTGAAATATAGTCCCATTGTTTTTATTTTAACCAACGCCACCCACACGAAGTACATAGTCAGAGGGTGGGGAACCTGTCCAACATTGCCAGAGAGGGCTGTGGAGGCCAAGTCATTGGGTATAATTAGGGTGGTGATTGATAGGTTCTTGATTAGTTAGGGTGTTAATTTTTACGGGGGAAAAACAAGAGAATGCGGTTCCGTGCGATAATAACTCAGCCAAAATGGAATGCTGGAGTAGACGCGATGGGCCGAATGGCCTAATCCTGCTCCTATGTCTTATGGTCTTATGAAGATGTTGGAGGGACTCAGCGTGTCGAACAGTATCTATGGAGAGGACGAAACAGCCAGCGTTTCGGGCCGAGTTCCCTTGTCAGGACCATTCAAGCGAGCACTTAACCGTCCTGAGCGCTCAGCTGTTAGTCATGGTCATAGTCATACTTTATTGATCCCGGGGGAAATTGGTTAATTTTGGATGATTAGGCTCGTTCACAAGAATCTGGGTGATGTGGAATTTTCCAAACATGTGGTGGTGTACTAGGCTGATTGACGTCGAATGAAAATACTTCTATGTAGTAGAAATGTTGGGCCTAGGAAATTTTCCTCTTGTAGAACGGTGAAAGATAATTTTAGCCAAGTTCCATGTCAGTCGGGAGGTTCCCACTTGGTAAATCCTGGAGCGGATTAGCAGTAACAGGACACGAGCCTTTTCTCCTGCCTAACAGTCTGCATTTTGTTTATGGGGGAACTGGGACCCGCGGCCGTAACACAATGCGACATCTGAGCCTTTTCCGGGGGACAAGATACCGCTTTTGACGTGACGTATTGCAAGTCCTGCATTTGGAATAGTTTGAACACCAACAGGATTTACAGCAAGACGTGAAGTCACAGCAGGTATCAGGGTTCTCAATGGTGAGTCAAATCTGCCCAACATTTTACCGGCACCAGCCTACCCATCATCAAGGACATAGATACAGAAATGTGCAGAAAAGGACCAATAAGTACCACCATGAAGGATCACACTCACCCCGCTCGTGGACTGCTTGTCCCACTCCCATCACGGAGGAGGCTACGTAGCCTCCACGCCAGGACCGCCAGATTCAAAAGCAGCAGCGCACCTCCAGCCGCTAACCCACCCCTCTACCTCCCTCCCCACGCACGTCCACTTTATCATTTCCTGTCAGCCAACTTATGTACAGATACTCCTGTGCCTAGTGTCATATTATGGACATACAATCAACCCATGTAAAAAGCTATCTTATGTGTTTATATTTTATGGTAATTTATTGTGTTTTTTATTTGTGCTGCATAGGAGCCGGAGTAAGAATTATTTAGTTCTCCTATGCACTTGTGTACCGAGAATGACATTAAACAATGTTGAATATTGAATCTTCGATCAAAATAAAAAAAATTTGTGGCAATGACTAAAGAGAATTTTGTTTAAAGTAGAAAGTAAAACCTAAGTTTATTTTAACTGTGCTTAATTGCTACTAACATCAGATGCTAGACCCTAATTATGAAATGAGGGGCATGTTTCGACTCGAAATATAGACTAGTTATATGGTAATATATATGTACCAGTTATATATTTATCTCTTCAGCCTCTGGAGGTATAAAATACAAGATTCTGCAGATTGTGGAAATCCAGAACAACACACAAAATGCTGGAGGAACTCAATAGGTCAGGCAGCTTCGATGAAGAGGAATAAATAGTCGGTGCTTCGGGTCGAAAGGGCTGGAAAGGAAGGGGGAAGAAGCCAGAACGTTCGTTTTTTAAAAATTTGACTCTGACCCCTTATTTTTGAACCCGATTTCAGTACCGAGCGCGGCATAGCCCCAACTTGTGACTAAAAGGATTTGTTCTTAGGCAACAGGCATATATGGTAGCGAGGTGGTAAATTTCATCAAGATCACGACGTCTTCAAAGATACATCAAATAATCTTCCATCCGCTCCGTGTTCCGGCAGCTACTCTGATGGAATATTGTGCCTGCAACAAGTCCATTCAAGGCGATAATTATCGTGGGGAACGTGGTGGATATTTGTAGCTCAGAGAAGTTCAGTTTGGGCTTGTCGCTGTCAGAACTTAGCGATATTCGACATATGAGTTATCTTAAAGCGTTTAAATAAACGTGCATAATAATTCGTTTTGTCTTGTTTTCGATGTGGCAATAGGTGACCTAGAATAGCTATTAGCAGAACGGAGTCAAAGTTCCGGATTCTCAGAGACAAGGGAGTGCTAGAAGATTGTGTGCATCCACTTGCCAGTAAGTTGTTGTCAGTCCACTTGCGGTGTAAATGAAACGAAAACGCACCTGGTTTAAATGCATTTTTCCACCTAACTTCCCTCCAACTATCAGGTAATGTTCTTGATATTTTTCCGAAGTTACTTGAGGGTTGAGATGATTAGTATCTCAGACCTGCGGGTTCAGGAACAGTTATTATCCCTCAACATCAACCATCAGGCGTTTGAACGGAGGGGATAACTTCACACAACTTCACTTGCCCCATCATTGAAATGTTCCCACAACCAATGGACTAATTTTCAAGGATTCTTCATTTCATGTTCACGTTATTTATTGCGTGTTTATTATTATTAATAATAATTCTATTTTTTTTTCTTTTTTTTGTTGTCTTTTGCACACTAGTTATTTTTTCGCCCCGTTGGTTGTGGACTTCCTTTGATTTAATAGTGTTTCTTTACTGTAAATGCCCGCAAGATTATGAATTTCAGAGTTGTATGTGATGACATGTATGTACTTTGATAATGGATTCCCTGTTAACTTCGAGACGTCGCGCCGTGCAGGTGTCACTCTGTACCGCCAGTGTGATATTAATTTTCCCCCCTACCGTCCTGCAAGTGGACAAACGGCTGCAACCGCCAGGCGGCGACAGAGCTTCGCATTGGTACCATCCCGCGGGAGCCGACTTCAGGAGGTGAACGACCCCTTTATAACCTGTTCATACCCGGCTCACCCCAAGTCCAGGAAGCCGGAGTTGTTTCACATAAAAAACAGAGCTGGCGTTGTGTTAAACTATTAAGCAGTTCGCCTAAAAGAAAGTTTATAAACATTTTGAAAGTTTCATTCATTAACTGCCCGCACAGATCGGTGCAATTTTAACGTTCAAAAATTGGAAGTAAATTTAGAAACATAGAAAACCTACAGCACAATACAGGCCCTTCGGCCCACGATGCCGTGCCGAACATATACTTATTTTAGAAATTACCTAGGGTTACCCACAGCCCTCTATTTTTCTAAGCTCCATCTACCTATCCAGGAATCTCTTAAAAGATCCTGTCGTATCATAAATTTATTATGAATATATATACGTCATCATATACAACCCTGAGATTCATTTTCATGCGACATTCACAGTAATACAAAGAAACACAGCAGAATGAATAAAAGACTGCGCCCAACAAGACAGACGAAGGGTCTCGGCCTGAAACGTCAACTGTACCTCTTCGTAGATGCTGCCTGGCCTGCTGCGTTCACCAGCAAATTTGATGTGTGTTGCTTGAATTTCCAGTATCTGCAGAATTCCTCGTGTTTGCGTTTTTAAAGACAGACAAACACCAATGGGCAAAAGGCATCAAGTTGTGCAAATACAAAAAGGGAAACAATAATGAGAATAATAAATAAGTAATACATATCGAGAACATGAGATGAAGAGTCCTTGAAAGTAAGTCAAGGTTGTGGGAACAATTCGGTGTTGGGGTGAGTGAAGTTATCCCCTCTGGTTCAGAAGCCTGATGGCTGATGGGTAATAACTGCTCCTGAACCTGGTGATATGGGTCCTGAGGCTCCTGTATGTCCCTCCTGATGGCAACAGTGAGAAAAGAAGAGAACACGCGTCCAGGGTGGTGATAATATTTGCCACACTTTGAAAAATATTTTGAGGAACACTTGATGTCTATAAGCTCAGATCGAGCGCTTGTGTGTGTGGGGGGGGGCGGGGGGATACGTTCACGGGTTCATCTCCATATTTTAGTCTGGACAGGAATGGGCGTGATGGGCCACACGCATTTCCACCTGGGCTGATTTTCGTTCTTTATATTCTGCAGAAATATCCTGGCAGATAGTAATTCTAAAACATTTACGGGTAATATCCATCACCGCCTGGAATATCCCATCCCGCCCTGCGAAGGAAGCGTTGTTTGATACCTTCCCCGTAACCAATTTCTCTCGGGATCAATAAAGTATGACTATGACTATAAACAACAAGAATGCTTGCGAATTATCCAGTCCTGCTGAAGGGTCTCGGCCCGAAACGTCAACTGCTCGCTCTGCCTGGCCTGCGGCGGTGCTCCAGCATCTGCAGGTTTTCCCTTGTTTGCGAATTAAGTTGCTCGCTTCAATGATTTGCATTCCTTTCAACGCAGAATCGTTTCGAATGTACTTTTATGAACAGAAACTTTTATTCAGCAGTGTTTTGCAAAGTAATTGAAAATTGAGACGCTATCCCGACCTACTCGCACCGATGAGGCACCTGTTGGAACGTAAGAACTTATATTTAAGTTTGATCCCATTAATGCTTATAGAAGTTAGACTCATAGAGCCCTGAAGCAAGGAGGCAGGATTTTCGGCCCAACCAGCCCATGCCGACCACAATGCCCAACCAGTTATTCTTGATTTCCTGCCCTCTTTCCCGTTTAGCCACGTCTTCCCTGTAACAGGGTGACCGAAACAGTACGCAGTGCAGTCTCACCAACCACTTCTATAGCTGTGGTATAAAATACCAATACACAGTGGATGAAGAGTTTGTCTACGAGTAGATTTTGAATAAATTATTTCCTAATATATCCATTGATTTGGGTGAGGGAGTTGTGCGAACTGGATAGTGAGTTTTAAATTAGCCATCTGAACATACTGCATCACGATGTGGGACGGAAACTGCCGTGCGGCGGCCAGGGCGGCCCTACAACGGGTGGACAAAACTGCCCAACGCACCACCGGAACAAACCTCTCCACCATCAAGGACACATACACAGAGAGGAGCGGAAAAGGGGCAGTAACTTCATGAAGGATCCCACCCACACAGCTCGTGGACTGTTTGTCCCTCTCCCGTCAGGGAGGAGGCTACGTAGTATCCACGCCGGGACCGCCAGTCTCAAAACAGTTACTTTCCCCCGGCAGTCAGGCTGATCTACACCTCCACCCAGTAAACCACCCTCCACACCCCCAACCACCACGACCTTATCATTTCCTGTCAGAGTCACTTTATGTATAGTCACTCTGGTGCCTAGCGTCACTTTATGAACATAAGTTCATGTCTTATGTGGTTATATATACTGTATTATGTTTTTATTATTGTGTTCTTTATCTTTATCGGAGCCGGAGTAAAAATTATTTTGTTCTCCTGTACACTTGTGTGTAAGAAATAACAGTAAAAAATCTCGTTGGTCTTGTTGGTGTGTACAATGTGTGTGTGTGTGCGTGTGTGTGTGTGTGAGAGAGAGATAGAGAGTGTGTGTATGTGTTGTGGGAGAGAGAGAGAGAGTGTGTGTGTTTGTATGTGTGTGTCTGAGAGAGAGAGCGAGAGAGAGAGAGTGTATGTGTGTGTTACAAGGAGATCTCGCCACCTTTAGGCCGCTTCACCTCCGAGGGGGGAAGCTGGGACCGTCAGTGCGATCTGCAGTCAAGACCTTACCCATAGCGGGGCTTTCACTCTGTTGGATTCCCTCCAGAAGTAACGTGACGATGCCGTCGCCATGGCAGCCAAACAATCTCCAATAGAGAAACTAACCGCGGAGAGTTTGATTGGCACGTGGTGGAGCTGTCAATCAAATTCCCTCAGAACCCCCTCCCATTAAAAAAGAAACGTTTCTGCTCCAAAACACAAAACGAAACACCTGCATTTAGAGATTTCAGCGGCTTTCAGTGAGTACAGAGTCTGAAGCGAGGGGGTTCTGTCAGGATGGGGCCAGTGGGAGGAAGCTGTTTAACAACGCAGACATCTATGCTAACTAAAAGATAATTTGGACGAGAAATATACTGGCCCGGGTACTAATTTCAAAACATGCCTGACTTCCACAGAAGCTGTCGGAAGCAAACAGAATTTTAATTCAGTCTCTGCAAAATTAAGAGCATTTCAATTGCACATATCCAAAAACTCTGCCCAGAACTCTGAACGCACTTTCTTAATTAAACTATTGGCAAACTATTTGAGGATCAGTAGCTATTCTGCTGGATGCCGAGTGTTCCGGCTTTAATGCAACATTTTGAGTTTATTCCGTGTTGCTGGACTGGGTCTTAAAAATCGCACCTATTTTTCTCTTTTTCTCTTACGCGGAGTGAAAATGGTGCCTTTCATACTAACTAGCAATTCATCAGGAGCTGTCCCGTACTGAGCTGCGATTGGCTGTCAGCAGCTCATTTATAGGCCGTCAATCCACATCACATGGATAGGTGTCTATTGACTCCTATCGGCTGGACAAGTTTGGCAGAAGAGTTCGCGGCAGTTTTCGTGATCGCTGTGTCTTTTGGGTTGGTTGGATTTGCCTTGGGGACTGTTGCTTGCTTCCTGTCTACTTTTTTTTAAAATAACACGCTCCCAGCGCGTTTGGCTGAATGTATAGTATGATGGAAACCGAGCTAAAGCCGGCTGTTCCCCAGTCCAACACGGGGACAGTCGGCGGCTCGGCTCCCGGGGCCACGGGCAAGAGCGGCAGCAACAACCCGGACCGGGTAAAAAGACCAATGAACGCCTTCATGGTCTGGTCCCGGGGTCAGCGGCGGAAAATGGCCCAAGAGAACCCCAAAATGCACAACTCGGAGATCAGCAAGCGGCTGGGCGCGGACTGGAAACTTCTATCAGACTCGGAGAAGAGGCCGTTCATCGACGAGGCAAAGCGTCTGAGAGCCCTGCACATGAAGGAACACCCGGATTACAAATACCGGCCCAGGCGCAAAACTAAAACTCTGATGAAAAAAGACAAGTATTCGCTGCCCAGCGGTATTCTCAACCCAGGCTCGGTCCCGGTCAACAGCGGCGTGGGGGTGAGCCAGAGAATGGAGAGCTATGCCCATATGAATGGATGGGCCAACGGGACCTACCCGCTCATGCAAGACCAGCTGGCTTACTCGCAGCACCCGGGCATCAACAGCCCGCAGATTCAGCAGATGCACCGGTACGAGATGGCCAGTCTCCAGTATAGTCCCATGATGTCCAGCGCACAGAGTTATATGAACGCGCCGACCACCTACAGCATGTCCCCAGTGTATGGGCAGCAAAGTACACCGGGAATGGCTCTAAGTTCCATGAGTTCTATGGTGAAGACGGAGCCTACCACGCCTCCGCCGCTAACGTCCCACTCCCGCGGCGCTTGCCTGGGAGACCTACGGGATATGATTAGCATGTATCTCCCTCCCGGAGGAGACGGAGACCCCTCTTCTCAGAACAGCAGACTACACAGTGTCCACCAGCATTATCAGAGCACAGGAGTAAGTGGCACTGTCCCCCTAACCCACATCTAAGGACCAGAATCTTTAATCTCAATGTCGACAAACTTTTAGCCATCGAGCAAAAAAGAGCAAAACGATTTGGCCCCGCTTGCCCGTCGGACTGAATTTGTTGTGTGTGAGCGAGTGATTTCTGGAGATTATCTCCGCGACGTATAACTTCGTTTAAAAAAAATGCTGAAATGTTCCCTTTTCACGCCATTCGGGACAATCATCCTTCCTTTCTGCACGAACGAGACTTCCTTTTAGATGCCAAGGTTTACGTGAAAAGGAGGCCTTTCCGAGACTTTAAATGGCCTCAGATCTGAACTGAGACTTAACAGAGGAAAAAAATTTTTTTGAACGCTCTAATTTGTGTACTTGTAAATAACTGTTCAATAATGTGACACCTGGCTCGATTCGAAAATATACCTTGTAGGGTTTGTGTTTTAACCTCTTCTCTCTCTCCTTTTGTTTTTAGCTTTTTAAAAAGACTGCGGGTCACGACGCAAGTTTTAATTTATAGTATCTTTATTCTTGTTTACGCATTTGATGCCTGTGAACATTTTAAACGTCTATATCAGGATCCCCCGAGCCCGCCGTCTCTGGACTTGTGAACTTACATGGGTGGAATGTTCTACCATATCGGTTGAGTAACTATATTGAACAAGCAAATATCTAGTTTACTAATAAGGCCACTTCTGTTTAAACACCGGCTCCTGTTCCTCAAATGTGGACGAATAAATTTTTACAAAAAAAAAATCACACGACCCGGATGTTTTGCGTTGCCTGCGCGATGTGGGACTTTCGGTGAGTCTTTACAAGGATTAAATGCTTATATGAATCTGGATGGAACTTTTGAACACATTAAATGTTTCCTGGTTACAATTTAGATACAGTCGAGGGGAGGATCTGTCTCACCAGTTGCTCCCATTTCTCTGGGTAGGCCTTGAAGCATCGGCCAACGGTCCTTTTGAGGTGTGTCTGCGAAAATACCTGTCAAGGTGCACACAATGGGAGAGCTGTTTGCTTTCGATCGAGCGATTCGCACTCCCGTAAATAGCTGATAACGAGCATTAACAATCTCGAAATCGCTTGCAAAGTAGCACCCCCCCCCCACCTCTCCAACTCCACCACCATCACCACCACCACCACCACCTTACCTGCGCTTCGGTAATTCAAACGTTCCAGCCGAAATGCTCAGTAGTTTGGATGTGATATGGAAGTTGTCCTGGTTAGGCCCCGAGCTGACCGTGTGGAGCGAGAGGCAGTTATAGTTCTTTTCAGTCTCCCGGGGACTGGCTACCCTGGCAACTTTTCAGCCCTCTGACACGAACCTAGCCGCGATAGAGGGGCAAAACAAATCTAACAAGTGTTTGAAGGGTCGGGTTTTCCTTGTGGGTTTCTTGGGAGGAATCTGTGTGTCCTTTTGACTATTCCGCTGGGAGGTATAGCCTATAGTAGGGGAAGTTTTATGAAGAGCGTGCCTTGTAGGTACTATATTTCATATGTACCATGTCTCTAAAACCTGGAGACTAGGTGCCAATGACTTGTCTGCATTTATAGAACATCGAACAGGCTTTTCCGCACAAAATGTTGTAAGTAAATTAGTAATCAAATGACTAATTAAACTAACCTCCATACACAATGTCCATATCCTTCCATTTCCTTCACGCCTATCGAAACGTTTCGTAGAACATAGAATCTCAGGCCTTTTTGTTTTGTTCAGGACTAGCTAACCTCGAACTTTTAATTTGATGTCTGCTTACTTATCTGTAACTGCGCTGTAGAATTGAGCGTTGTATTAAACCATTGTAGGGAGAAAATGTAGAAAGAGAAATCGGTTAATTCTTTGAAACGGAACTCTCTCTACAACAGAAATCGCGCGTCCATTTCGGTGTGTAACTAATTTTTTTCAAGATCTGTTCGCCGCAAGTGTGGAAGTCATGTGTCCCTGGTAAGTCGCGCAAAGATCAGGCCTGGCAGCTTGTAACTGATATAAAATTGAAAGCAATCCCCAGACATTAGTATAACACATACTAATTTGGAAAGCGGTGCCAGTTCGCTGTTAGCGAGTTAACGACTTCTGTCATTCCTACAAATTTAAAAAAAATCAAAAGCAACATTTTTCCCTTCCAGGATGTTTTATTTAAACAGATCAATTCTTCGTTCTTTCACTGTATAGATCACGGGTAGAAACTCTCAGTGCCTTAATATCTGGGCGGTTGTTGGAACTGCAGAATTTTTCTAAAGTCTGTTCCAATACCATCAGCTGCGCTTTATTGACAAGATTCTTTTTCTCTCTCTCTTCAGGATAGTTTGGGAATCATTTACTTCGCTACCGCTTTCAAGCCGACTAATTTGTTTCAATTTCTAGCCTCTTGACATCTCCGCTCGGAAGGAGTTTAAATAACTTCTGGAAGTGTGGACAAACTCGGTTCTCCAGCCGTGTGGTCTACAGTTGAGCCATAATTTATTTCTACGACTTTAGAATGGTGTTGCGCTGGCCTGGTCTCCTTTCCCTAATCACACATACAAATATATGAAACCTTAAATATACAAGTAGTGGAGAGAGGTCGGGCGGATAGGATAGTTATTATTAGTTGATTTCTTTTTCATCTTACATTTGAAGTAAAATTAGCTTGCGTATCGGACTTGCAAGTGACAGTGATCTGAGAATGAGTAATCTGAAGATTTAAACACTGATTTAATTGCAATCCTGGCCCCGGTAAAGTCTTTCCAGTGGACAGCGGATAGTAGAAAGTGTTATTTCTTAAACTGCAGACTAGAGAAACGCCAAACCACTACTTGGACTTACGGCGCTTGTAAGTCGCAGTAGCTCGGCTGATTCCCTTGGCCTGAAAATTCGGCGATTTGCATTGTGACACCAATAAAATTGGGCACGGGAGATTTGTCAGAGGACAATAGTAAAATGTTTTTTTGTGTGTGTTGCGTTGGTAAGAGTTATCCTGGGTTTAAAATGTTATCAGTCAATATTGAGTGCATTGACATAGATTTTTGAAACTTCTTAAGTTTATGAAACTTCGCCGTTCTTCGCTGTTATTTAAATCATCGTTAAATATACGCTGTCGACATTCTTAGACCGGTACCAAAACACTCGGTCATCCGTCTCGGCCACTTGTGGCTGTCGAAATTAAAAACAAAAAAAACATTTAAGTTTGCTGGTTGACCTGCTGAGTTTCTCCAGCATTTTGTGTGAACTTTGAATTTGCAGCATCTGCAGAACCTCGTGTGTTAACTATTTGACATTATTTCCAATCCCTCTATTTGACCGCGGCCGTTAGACCTATTTTAAACAGCCGTTTGGATTAATAAAAACGAATTTTTTAAAGAAAATAGAACCGATCACTGCCGAGGTCTTTGTACGAAGGGGTAGTTTATATTTAACATTGGAATCTATGAATATAAAAGTTCGGGGGTTCAGCAAGTGGGCGCGCCGGATAATTTTGTTGGGGTTTAAATTACGGATTGCCTTCAGTTTCAGATTTTGAATTGGAGTTGTGGGGGTAACATCTTTTGGGGAAAAATAACTATTGAATTACAACCTAAACACGAGGCATTGTGCGGATATCGCCCCTTATTTGACCGAATTGAAACCCGGAGTGGTGTGATCTTTCGGTCGGAGCTGCAGTAGATATTTTTCGTTTAATTTGTTTTAGACCTCCTCGTCCCGGCTGATAACTGGGTTCATGGTATGGGGGTTTTAATATCTCCTACCTTGGCCCGGAGATTCTTCGCCAAGTATTTAAGCGTCTCCACACAGGGGACGGAGCTCTCCCTGACGTAGCGGACGCTGATCACCCCACTCCCGCCTCCCTCCAGCCCGAATGCCTGCTTCATTCGGGTTTCTAAGGTGAATGCCAACCTGGAATATCAATTATCGCAACACATACAAAATGCTGGAGGACTCAGCAGGTCAGGCAGCATCCATTGAGATGAATCTGGCCTAGACCCTTCTTCAGGACCGAAAAGGAAAGAGAAGTCAAATAATTACTACTTTGAGGAGCAAAACCCGTCCCAAGACGCTTACCTTGGCGTCTTGAACTCTGAACAAATATTTAAGACATCAACCCATCCTACCACACAGGGTGGGGATTGAATTAAACCTCCGCGGCTCCAGAACGTTCGATGTTCCAAAACCCCGTAATGCCACACTGGCTACACTCCAATGGGCAGTGAATGCTTCGGGTTATTTTGGACGCGAAAATTCGCTACTGAAACGAACTTGTTCCCATTCTCGCTACTTTCCTCCACTTAACTACATTTCAGACTTCCTCAAGGGAGGACATGATCCTATAAACAATGAAACCTGTCTTCCTCCTCCCCATATGGACTCTGAACCTTTTACATTAGACAACGCGTTACCCACTTGCGGTTACACATGTTCTCCCGATTACAGCAGCGGTTTGGATGCCCGTGAGCTCGGCGGGCAGCGGCAGGAATCGAACTCCCATTAGGGAATATAATGAGCTGCAAGGATCTCGGCCCGAAACCTCGACTGCTTACTCTTTTCCACAGATGCTCCCTGTCCTGTATTGTGTGTGTGTTGCAAGTGCGATGTCCGCCTCCACAGAAAAGCGTGAATATTTTCTAAAATTAAAAAAAAATCTTCCCTACAATTAATTAGGAATTCTGCGACCCTTAACCGTCCGCAGAGATAGATAGAGAGAAAGATAGAGAGACAGAGAGACAGAGAGAGAGAGAGAGAGAGAGAGAGAGGGAGACGCAGTGGTCGTTAATGAGAATTTCCGGCAGGAATTAATCCGTAACGATTTTTCGTCCCCCCGTGGCTTTCAGAGGAGAATGATCGAGTAACAGATTTCACCCCCCCCCCCACACACACACTTCACCATCTCTCTACATTACTGGAGCAGGTGGTCGTGCAACAGTTTGGGCAAAATGCCCCCAAAGTCGGAAACTTGGAACTTTCCGAACTCAGACATTTCAACGAAATGCAGCGATGATTCTACCAATGCGGGCGCTAATCTCAACACAGGACAATGAAATGTTGTCTAGTTAGTTGCACAGACCGAATTTGTCAAAGATACTTGCAAAGGCAGTAATTGAGAAAGATAGGGATTATCAAATATAGGAATTGTCAAAGTTACTTGTCAAAGGCAGGAGTTCATATCACGAATACATGAGATTCTGCAGATGTTGGAAATCTAGAACACACAGAGAATACTGGAGGAAATCTGCTGAGTTCCTCGAGCATTTTATGTGTGTTCCCATAGGAAGACGCATCGTCTCCTTTCGTAGTACCATTTCTTCCGAAGCATACACGGTCACTTCCAAAAGTGCAGACAATTAACCGATTTCGGTAGAGCTCGCAGCCGCAAGTTTCGATAAATTACATAGCCGTTGTCTATGGCACCGAGATCTGGAAAACAATTTAATCGCCACAGAACAGCATTAAAGTTGTGTGAAGAGGTGTCATCGTTGTATAACTTTTCAGACTCCGAAAGGCAGCTTAAAAACAATAGCGATAAATAAAATATTTTGGTGTCTCTGGGTGTGCTCCTACAGAGTTATCCAGCGACAGTGTCTGTCTTTGACTTTTTTTGTGCGTATTTGAATAGCTTGAAGCGAGAGCGATGTTAGTGGAGATGTTCGTTGTAAATGTACCCCCTCCTTTCCTCCCCCATTACAGCAATGGTCCTGAATGACTAGCGGGATGCGGTGACATAGGAGCACAATTAGGCCATTTGGCCCGTCGAGTCTGCTCTGCAGAACTCAGATAATTTCATTCCTCTCTAGTTCTCTGCTCCGTTGAAATATCAAATCTCCGTTTCAGTTTGAAGCATTTCTCGCTGGGTAAAACAAGGAAAACGCGCAAGAAGTATTATAATAGTTTTCTTCCCCTTTATCCCAAAGTTTCAGTAAATGCACTGTAATATTGTTTTTATTTTAGTTGGATGAACCTTTTAGTTTTTGCCAAAGTTTTAGTTTTTGACCGCGGGAGACAGAAACAAATTAAAACAGTGCACCAGCTTCAGAACTGTGAGTTCTAAGATGAGAAAATTGTCCTTCCTTTTTTGCAATGGAGTTTGAGGACTTTGGCGAAGTCCCTCAGGAGGCTACTTACATGCAAGTTTAAAGGGTGAATTTTGTATCCAGAATGTAGCAGGGCGCTTTTCGCCCTGACAACTGGCGAATGTTTGGCTTTTCCTATTAACTGGTTTCGAAAAGATCCTAAAACATAGGAGCAGATTTAGACCATTCGGCCTATCGAGTCTGCGCCATTTCTTAACCCTCTCAACCCCATTCGCTTCTCTCCTCCCTGTCACCTTTGTCACCTTGATTAAGACCCCAGTCCTTAGGGAGAGCGAGTTGATAATTGCCGGACGAGCAGGCAGTTCCGTGGGATTTCAGCATTGAAACAGATGTGGAGAGGGAGGAAATTCGGGGAACTCGAACCACTTTGGATATAAAAAGTAAGGAAAGGGTAGGCTGGGTCAAGAGTGGATTTAAACACCGTACGCTGGTGAAAATGTTGGCGCTGGAAAGCATCCAGAGATTCAAATCTCAACTGTCTCTCTCCTCACAAATTATTAAGTTGTTTACACATTAATACTGGAATGTACGCTTATGTCGACTTTTCCCAAGTGAGTTCCAGACCCTTGACTTTTGCTAAAGTCCGGTTATTCATTCGCTCGAGTGAAGCAAACGGAATTCAATCAGCCTGGCGGGAAGCGACGTTTTGTGAACTCGGGCGGCGGAGGGTAGACATTTGATTAACAATTATTTCGTTCTCCTTTACACTTGTGCACTGGGAATGACATGAAACAATCCAGACAATCTTGAGTGATCGGCTCCCGGAGATACATACACTATTCCTCCCGTTGCCACGTTAAAATTCAGTGCCATATTATAAACTGAACTAGAGAACTGACAACTGTTGGAATTGAGAATCATTTTGAATCTTCCCGAATTAAATGTAAACCCACTTTTCCAATTGTTCAAAGTTCAAAGTAAATGTATTATCGAAATATAAATTTCAAAGGTCAAAGTAAATTTATTGCCAAAGTACATATACACTGAGATTCATGTTTTGCTGGCATTCACAATAAATATAAAGAAACACAATAGAATACAGTAAATGAAAGACAGCTCATAACAAGATGGAACAATGTACAAAAGACAGCAAGCTGCGCAAACACAGTAATAATAATAATAAATAATACAGAGAACATGAGATGAAGAGTCCTTGAAAGTGAGTCCATAGATTGTGGGAACAGCTCACTGATGGGGTGTGTGAAGTTGAGTGAAGTTATCCTCTCTGGTACAAGAGCCTGATAATTGAGAGGTAGAAACTGTTCCTGAACGGGATGGTACGGGGCCATATGTATATGTGTGTCTGTATGTATGTGTGTGTGTATATATATGATGTTTGTAGCTGCAGTCAGTAGTAATTTTATCTATTGCACCGTACGGATGCCACAAAAATACAAATTCCACGACATATGTGAGTGATGATAAATCTGATTCTGATACGGTTCTCTATTGTGGACTGAGAGTGGGAAGAGGGCAACCATGGTTAGGACAAGAGAGACAGTGGGAAGCACCAGGGAGACATTCTGTAATGATCAATAAACCAATTGTTTGGAATCAAAGGAGCTTGCCTGGTGTCTGAGGGCTGGGTGCTGAGCACCCCCAGCCCCGGGCACTGCCACCTGTCCCACACCTCTGCTTCAGCACTCCATCCTTGCCATTCCCAACATCTGTCCATATTTACAAACTTGCTCGCTGCTTCACGTTGACAAATACAGTACTGTGCAAATGTCTGAGACATCCTAGCTATGTGTATGTCACCATATACAACACAGAGATTAATTTTCTACCCTTTCTTGCATTGGTGATTTTAGAAAGACAGGAGCATTTTGCATACTTGTGTAATTTCTCCTCTTAAGTAATACTTTACATATAATTAATGAAACATTATATTTTAATATATGGCAATGAAGGATTTCTAACAATAAATTATGAGGATGCAAGTGCAAATAAAACAAGATGTCATCCCCAGTAATTTCAGTCACACATGACAGAAGGAGAAGACAAAACCCAGGCACACCACACAGTAAACGTCAGAAAGTGGATTTCACTGCTTTGTCTAATGTTTTATTTGGTTTGTCAAGCGAAATGTGAATTTTTTGGGTGGCCAACCTTTTTGATTCCAATGCCCATTCCTGTTTCAATATGTCAGTCCATGGCCTCCTCTACTGCCACAATGTCTCAGGTTGGAGAAGCAAAGCCTCATGTTCCAATCTGATGGCATGAACATCGATTTCTTCAGCTTCCAGTAATTTTTTCTCTTCCCTCTTTCCTCTTCTTCAATTTACCACTCAATCATCTCACCTGCCCTGGTGACTCCCTTCCCTTTCTCCTATGATCCTCTCTCCTCTCCTATCAGATTCTTTCTTCTCCAGTCCTTTACCTTTTCCACCTTCTTACTCCAAACCCCCTCTCCTGTCCACCTGGCCTCTTCCCTTTTCCTTTCTAGTCCCGATGAAGGGTGTTGACCACATAAATGTCGACCATCTATTCATTTCCATAGACGCTGCCTGACCTGCTGAGTTCCTCCAGCATTTTGTGCCTGTTGCTTTGAATATTTGACATCTGCAGACTTTTTCATGTTTATGATCTGTAGAATTGCTTGTGATTCCAATATTTTGTTTGTGTTTACATATCTTTGCCTCTTCACAGGGGAAAAAGGGAGACGATGTGGAAAGTGTGGTGAACTAATCACATGATTTAGCCTTCCTTGAGCTCATTCATCACTTGATGCTAGTCTCATACGGGGCACTTTAATGCTTTTATTTATATACACTGCAGAGTAGGCCCTTTGGGCCCTCTGAGACACACTACCCTGAGGGGTACACACTGAGGGTAGCAGACACCAACAGAATCAACAAACTCATTCATAAGGCCAGTGATGTTGTGGGGATGGAACTGGATTCTCTCACGGTGGTGTCTGAAAAGAGGATGCTGTCTAAGTTGCATGCCATCTTGGTCAATGTCTCCCATCCACTACATAATGTACTGGGTGGGCACAGGAGTACATTCAGCCAGAGACTCATTCCACTGAGATGCAAGACTCATTCCTGCCTGTGGCCATCAAACTTTACAACTCCTCCCTTGGAGGGTCAGACACCCTGAGCCAATAGGCTGGTCCTGGACTTATTTCATAATTTACTGGCATAATTTACATATTACTATTTAACTATTTATGGTTCTATTACTATTTATTATTTATGGTGCAATTGTAACGAAAACCAATTTCCCCCAGGATCAATAAAGTATGACTATGACTATGACTATGACTACCCCAGCAACCCAATACAAATCCAGTTCACTCTCACCTAATCACGGGACAATTTACACTGACTAATTCTCCAACCGTGTACGGCTTTGGACTGTCGGAAGAAAGCGGTGGACCTGGGGAACGCCCATGCATTTCATGGGGAGGACGTACAAAGACTCCTTGCAAAATTGACTCTGAAATCTGATGCCCTGACGTGTAATAGCATTGCACTAACCGCACACTACTGTGGATCCTGCTACCCATAACATAATCAGGGTTGGGGAGTGCATAGTGGATGCAAACACCTCATTGGTTGTCAAGCATTGTTTGTGCTGGAACATAGTTCAAAACCAGGACCTTCTGATTAGGAGAGGAAATGTGCCCATTCAACCCGGCGTCATGGTGATGTAGTGATTAATGCGATGCTATTACAGCTCTGAGTGTTAGCGTTCAGAGTTCAACTCTGGCCCCCGTCTGTAAGAAGTTTGTACCTTCTCCCCGTGACTGTGTGGGTTTCCTCTGGGTGCTCTGGTTTCCTACTACAAAAGCATACTGGTTAGTAGGTTACTTGGTCATTGTAACTTGTCCTGTGATTAGGCCAGGGTTAAATAGGCGGGCTGCTGGGCAGTGGGCTCATTGGGCCAGAATGACCTCTTCCGCACTGTACCTCTGAATAAATAAACAAACAAACAAACAAACAAACAAACAAACAAACAAATAAATAAATGGGCAGATAGATAGGTAGATGGATGAACAAATGGTTGGATTCTTTGATATGGTGCCTCATTCTGTCCTTCTTCACAATGTCACTGATCATAGAACATTACAGCACAGACAGGCCCTTCAGCCCACAATGTTGTGCTGACCTTGCAACCTAATCTAAAATCAAGCTACCCCTTCCCTCCCCCATGGCCTCCATTGTTATGTTCTGCATGTCCCTTCAATATCCATGATCTACCCATGGCAGCATGATCCGGACACTCACCGGTCTCTACACAAAAAAAACTTACCTCTGACATCCCACTGCACTTTCAACCACTCACCTTAAAATTATCAACCCATGTATTAGCCATTTCCACCTGGGAAAACGTCTCTGTCTGTCTCTTATTATTTTGTACACTTCTGTCTAGTCACCTCTCATCCTCTTTCGCTCACTTTAAAATGTTGCCCCTTCATTTTAACCATTTCCACCCACAGAAAAACTCCCTGGAATGGTAGTCTCACTGTGTGTTGATCTAATTATTCAGTAAACCTTCAAGGGAGTGTTAAAGCGATGAGACCTGCAGCATAATTTAATAATGAAAGGCATCATGGCTGTGTTTGCCAGGTATCCCCTCTCCCAGTCTTCATGACAGTGGTTGTTTAGTGACTGATTTATTACTTTCTATTTCAGGGGCAGCGTCGCTGTTTGTAAGGCTAGCCTGGATTAGTGAACTTCAGTCCTGTCTGGTATATCAGCCTGCAAACCCATATTTCACATGAATTCCAATTACATCACACAGTGCACTTACACCAAGTGCTACCCAGAGATGCTCCAAGTCTGCGCTTCTTTAGAAAGCTTAACTCTTTGCAGCTATTATCCTTGGGATGTGTTGCTTAATGTGTTCTTTTGATTCATTGGACATAATTCCTGCATCTGAGGCATAGAACACAGAACACAGAACATAGAACACAGAACATAGATCATCGAACACAGAACACAGAACACAGAACATAGAACACGGAACATAGAATGCAGAACCATACAGCTCTGGAAGGCCATTTCACCCAATAACGTAATGTCAACCTTGATGCTTATTTATTTATGTATTTATTTAGAAATACAACACAGAACAGGCCCTTCTGGTCCTTCAAGTCGCCCCGTCCAGCAAACACCAGCTTAAAATGATCATTTAACCTACTAACCAGTATGTCTTTGGACTGTGAGAGGAAATTGGAAAACCCAGAGGAAACTCATGCACACATGGGAGGAAGGTACAAACTTCATTACAGAGGACACCAGAATTAAGCTCAGAACTCTGATAATCCAAGCTGCAATAGCGTCACGCTAACCAATATGCCACCATGGCGCCCTATACTAAATTTATAGTGAGGTCCTTCCCTGAGTAATATTGAAATCACTCACTTTTTCATATTTATATGTCTATCTAAAAGTTTCTTATACTTCGCCAGCACATACAAAATGCTGGAGGGACTCAGTAGGTCAGCCAGAAGCTAATGAACAGAATAAACTGTCCACTTTTCAGGCCATGATTCATCATCAGGACTTCACCAAAGTACCTGCTTCCACTAGTACACCTGGTAACCTATTTTAGTCACCTACCTCTATGAAACAAACCCCTCACATCACCTTTAAGCTTCCTCCCCAGTAGCGTAGCAGTTAGTGTGATGTTGTTACAGCTCGGGGCTTTCCGGAGTTCTGAGTTCCATTCTATAAGGAGTCTCTGTACACCCTCCCCATGGAATGCCGGGCTGTTCCCTGGATACTCCGGCATCCTCCCCAGTCCAGTGATGGATGAGAATTAATCGTGGGGTAGGGTTGCTGGGTCGGTGTAGCTCGAAGGGCTGGAAAGGCCCACTCTGCCATGTATTGTTAAATAAATAAATAAATAACCTCACATGCGTGTCCTGGTGCTTGGCATTTCTACCCTGTGGAAGAGATTCTGACCATCTACCCTGTCTATGCCTCTCATAATTGAAAAAAAACTCTGTCAGGTCTCGCCTCAAACTTCCGACATGTTCAGCTTTACTATTATTGTGTTCTTTATCATATTATGTGTTTTTTTTTGTGCTGCATCAGATCCAGAGTAACAGTGATCCTGTTCTCCTTTACACTCGGGTAAAGGAAATGACGTTAAACAATCTTGAATGTTAAAAACAGCAAAGTTTGTCCAACGTTTCCTTGTGGGTTAAGGCTCAGCTGAGGAAAAAGAAGTGTATTGAGAATGATGAAGGTGCAGTCCGCTAGATAATGTGTTAAACTTTCTCATGCTGAGCAAAGTTCCTCTCTGACTGCTCAGAGTGGTATAGGGATCTTTATCGTTCACTTAATCAATGACACCTCTCACTCAACCTGCTGAAGGGCAGCCTAATCGACCATTTTATCCCACGTTGACAGATGACTTGCCAGTGTTAAAACTCAAGTTCAAGTTCAGGCTTTTTTTGTCATCTGACTGTGCAAATAACAACCAAATGAAACAATGTTCCTCCGGACCCACAGTGCACCCTCAAAACATATATCACACACAGCACATAAAACAAAGTATTGCCATAAATAAGTTAATAAAATATCATTCAAAGTGCATGTAGTGCCCAGCACAGGTAAACAGCAAACAGCTCACTGTCCTGGTGACGAGACCTCGGTGGTGACAGGGGATTCATTAGTCTCTCCGTCTGAGGGAAGAAGCTGTTACCCAGTCTGACAGTCCTAGTCCTGATGCTCCTGTACCTCCTTCCTGATGGGTCAGAGAGATTGTGGCAGGGATCCTCAACAAAGCTCCGGGCCCTACATCTACAACATTCCCAGTAAATGTCATAAATAGGAGAGAGGGAGACCTCAATGATCGTCTCAGAGGTTTGTCGTCCTCTGTAGGGTCTTGCGGTCTAATGCCTTTCAGCTTCCGTATCACACAATGATGCAGCCAGACAAGACTGTCTCGATTATGATCCTGTAGAAAGTTGTTAGAATGGGGGTTGGGAGCCTTGCAGGCCTCAGTCTCCTCAGAAAGTGTCACCAGATGTAGATTCAGAATCAGATATACTAAGGTGTTTTGGAATTTCTTAGTTGTGTGACCATATTTAAGTTGCTTATTTGCAATGAAATGGTTTTGGTTGTAACGAGAGTGTAAAGAATTATGCATTCTTCGGGTGCCACAGCAGCATAGTGGTTAGCAGAACACTATTACAGATTGGGGTGTCGGAGTTCAGAGTTAATCCTGCCGTCTTCTGTAAGGTGCTTCTGTGTCCTCCCCATGGAATGTGTGGGTTTCCTCTGGGTGCTCCAATTTCCTCCCACAATCCAAAAACATACTGGGTAGATTAATTGATCATTGTAATTTGTCCTGTGATTGGGCTAGAGTTAAATAGGGGGTTGCTGGATAGCGCAGCTCGAAGGGTGGAAGGGCCTATTCACACTGAATATCTAAATAAATAAATAAGTAAACTTGTGAAAGCAGACTCAGAACATATTGATGAGGAGTCCATCTGAGCCACTGCCCATGAACTAGCTTTCAAAATGTTGTCCTTGTCTCGATCCTCAGTGTTTCCCTTTTAAAATAAATACCCAACTTTTGTTCAAAGTTTAAAGTAAATTTATTATCAAGGTGCATCTATATCACCATATACAACTCTGAAATTCATTGTCTTGTGGGCATTCACAGTAAATAAAAAGAAACAACAAAATAACAAGCATAATAATAATTAGGAATAAACACACGATAAATATTGAGAACATGAGATGAATGAGTCCTGGAAAATGAGTCCATAGGTTGTGGAAAAAGTTCAGTGTTAGATTGAGTGAAGGCCCTCCAGATCTGGGGCCTGCTGGTTGAGGGGTAGTAGCTGTCCCTAAACCTGGTGGTGTGGGTCCTGAGGCCCCTGTAACTCCTTTGTGATGGCAGCACCGAGAAGGGAGCATGGCCTGGATGGTGGGGGTCCTTGATGATGGATGCTGCTTTCCTGCGACAGCGTTCCTTGTCAATGTGCTCATTGATGGTGAGGTTCTTTACCTGTGGGTCATACGCATTACTTTTTGTAGGCTTTTCTGTTTAAGGACATTGGTGTTTCCATACCAGGCCGTGTGAAGCTTCTGGTAATTCTATTGTCCTTTCATTGAATATTTTTGCCTCTCCTGCTGGAGGTGTTCTTAATAGTTTCATGTGTAGTCTTAAATTACCTTATCACACCCAGCAGCCAGTCCAACAGACACACTTAAAATATTATTATAATTAATACAAAAACGTCTAAAGAAATAGAAAAAAGGTTTATTTCCCCCTAATTATTTACTCACAGAAGATTGAATTTTAATTGAGTACTCCAGGTGCATTGGCAACTCCACTCTGTAGTCAAAGCAAGTACAAGTTGAGGTAATATTTGTTACTAAGACCGCATATTATATGTCCGAGCATATTGTATGGGAGGAGACACCAATATAATGAAATGTCAATAGCAACTACCTCTGGGACAGGCTTCATGTTAATAATTCAATATAGATTAAAGAGCATTACACTGAGTTAATATTTGGACAAAATAACGAGTCACTAAAGCAGCTGTTTAATTTAATTTGATTTAAACCAGCAGGCAAAACAGATAAACACGGGATTAGTGACATAATCATGTTATGTATGAGCTGGATAATTGTTTAGCTCCCATGATACAAAGAGCTTCTCATTTCCTGAATACTTTTTCCTTTGTTATTGATCGAAAGCAGGCACAATTTCTACACCCACTTTCGTGACTTCATGGTTCGTACTGCCGCTTGGCATTAAGGTATTTTTGAATTGTAGCCGCCTCATCTTCCAGCCAATTTGAACACAGCAAGCTGCCGTGAACATCATCATAAAGCATACTGTAAGTCCAGTTCACTGGTTTATTGGTGAAGCGAGCTGTGTGGCCTCAGTTGTAATGAGGTCATGCTGGTGGTTGCCTGTTACAGCTGTCCATGAGAGGAGACACTGGAGGCTGTGCGGCACAGCGTCCATGCTGAATTAGGGGCAGGTCTCTCCCTTCAGTGCTGCCCTCCAGTTTTTGCTCGGTGCAAGACAAAGCTGGATTGAGTGCTGACGTACATTTGTCTGCAGACTGCAAAGAACTGCTTGTTCTTGCCGACAGCGCCCACGCACCATCAATTTACAGGTCAAGTCACTTAGGGACTTGGACTATATATATTTTTGTGTGACTGTATGTTCACTGCTATCTCATATGTGCTATGTGTGGCGCGTGGCTAAGTGGTTAAGGCATTGGTCTAGTGATCTGAAGGTCGCTAGTTCGAGCCTCAGCTGAGGCAGCGTGTTGAGTCCTTGAGCAAGGCACTTATCCAGACATTGCTCTGTGACGACACTGGTGCCAAGCTGTATGGGTCCTAGTGCCCCTCCCTTGGACAACATCGGTGGCATGGAGAGGGGAGACTTGCAGCATGGGTAACTGCCAGTCTTCCGTACAACCTTACCCAGGCCTCAGTCATCATCGAAAATCGATGGATAGCCGAAGAGAGAGATATGTGCTATACGTGCCTTGTTCTGTGTGTGACTGTTGACAAGGTGTTTTGCACCTTGGCCCCGGAGTAACACTGTTTTGTTTGGCTATATTCATGGGTATTCATGTATGATCAAATAATAATTAGGTTTGAACTTGAAAATAATTTGGCACTGTAAATAAATATTGATCTTAGTCAATATAGGAAAACTTATTGCTTGTCATCAGGAAGGAGGTACAGAAGCCTTAGGTCCCATACCATCAGGTTCATGAACAATACTTACCCATTAATCTTCAGGCTCCTGAACCAGCATGGATAGCTTCACTCACCAGAACTCTGAACTGATTCTGCAACTTCCAAGGACTTTCAAACTCATTCTCAGAATTATTTATTTACTTATTTATCTATTAATATTACTATTATTTCACAGAACTGAGACATTCTGCAGATGCTCGAAATTCGAAGCAACACACACAAAATGCTGGAGGAACTCAGCATGTCAAGCAGTATCTATGGTTAAGAGCTCTGCTATCATTTGTTTTTTCTCTACTTGCACAATTTACCATCTCTTGCTGTTCGTCAGACTTTGTGTGTAGTTTTTCATTGATTCCATTGTATGTCTTTGAATCTTCTGTGAACGTCTTCAAGAAAATGAACCTCAGCATAGTATACATTGACAATAAATTTATTTTGAACAGACCTTTGTGACTTCATGATTCAAACTGCCACTTGGCCATTAAAGTATTATCAAACTGTAGCCATGCTTTCCAGCCAATTTTTACTTAGGAAACTCTCATGAATATCAACATAAATACATTTGCTGTTGTGAATAAATATTAATCTCACTTAATCTAGGAAACCTCATAGTCCTCTTCAAATTAACTTAAACGTGGGGGAGTTTAAAATCTTGGTGATACAATCAGCTGGACTGAAGAGTGTGTTTCTGTGCAGTACTGCTCTATGACTCTATCACAGCAGCTATATTTCATGTGAAGCTTGAGGAAACTTGGTATATCACCAAAGACTCTCACAAATTTCTACAGATGTACTGCAGGGAGCATTCTGACTGGTTGCATCAGCGCCTGCTATGGAGGAGCCGCTGCAAAAGTTGGGAAAAAGCTGCAGAAAGTTGTAAACTCAGCCGGCTCCATCCTGGGCACCAGCCTCTCCAGCATCGGGGACATTTTCAAACAGCGATGCCTCAAAAGGGCGGCCTCTGTCACTAAAGAATCCCACCAACGAGGACATGCCCTCTTCTCATTGACCCCATCAAGGAGGAGGGACAGGAGCCTGAAGACAAACATTCACGTTTTAGGAAGAGCTTCTTCCCCTCCATCATCAGATATCTGAATGGACAATAATCCATGTACACTACCACACTATTTTAATTTATTTTTTTGCTCTCTTTTTGCCCTACTTACCTAAATATATAATTATACACATATATTATATATTTGTATGTATCTATTTATTTATTACGTATTGCAATACACTGCTGCTGTAAAACAACATACGGCAGTGATATTAAACCTGATTCTGATTCTGACTCTATTATATTCATACATTCATACTAACTTATGTTAACCAATTCTAGTTTGCTAAATAGTTTAAATTAAAAAGTTGATGTCACAGAGCATCACTTGGCATTTCTACCCCCTCATTCACATAGTCCTGACAGCTTTTAATTAAAACTTTGTCAAGTTTTTCTATGAATAAAGGAATTGTGACTTTTAATTCTGTATGACGTGGAAAAGACATGTGTCATCTGATGACAGTGTGAGGACAATGATTAGAAGAGGAGAAGGGCTATAAACGGCAATGGAGGATTATGCTTCAGGTGCTGGTCGATGGGACTAGTCAGATAAATTGGGTGCCATAATAATCATACTGGTTAGTGTGACGGAAAGGCCAATTCCTCACTGGTAATGCTAAATAAATAAAAATAAATAAATTGCTCGGCAGGCATTTTCGCTACATTCTGTAAGGAGTTTATGCACTGTTCCTATGATCACATGCATTTCCTCTGGATGCTCTGGTTTCCTCCCACGTTCCAAAGATGTCTAGGTCAGGGTTACTGTGTTACTGGTGCTGGAAGCATGGCAACACTAGTGGGCTGCCCCCACCACATTGCAAATGCAGACACAATTCATTGTATGTTAAAATGTACAAGTGAGAAATAAAGGTAATCTTAAAAAAAATAAGTATCAAGAAAATAAGCTGGAGAAGAGATTTGATATAGTTGCTCAGAGAACCAGCATGGTCTGTACGTGTGAAAGTATGTGAAATATGAGAAACGTGTTACTCCATTCATGCCAGCGCAAGCTTCTTACTTTAACTGATAACTTACTTTATGTGTTATAAAGTCAGTGTATTTTGATAACGGGAATATATTATAACACTGGGTACCGAACAGAAACAGAAACTTCAATTCCTGAATCTGCTCAGCTGGAATTGTACATCAACACAATTTTCATGCATCTGATTCAGTTTCTTGACATATGAGTGTGACGAAAGAAAGATCATCAAGTGATAGAGTAATCCAGTACGGAAAAAGGCCTTTTCATGCCAACCATGATGCTTACCAAGCTAGTCCCGTATGACTTCACTTAGAGCATAGAGCATAGAGCAGTACAGCACCGGAACGGGCCCTATGCTCTACAATGTTCAGCTGAAACAACTAAATTAGTAATCAAATGGACAACTAAACTAATCTCTTCTGCCTATACAATGTCCATATCCTTCCAATTTTCTCACATTCATGTACCTATCTAAATATCTCTTAAAAGTTTCTAATGTACCTGCCTCTACCACCACCCCAGGCAGTGCATTCCAAGCACCCACCCTCTGTGTAAAAAAACTTGCCCCTCACATCTCCTTTGAAGTTATCCCCTCTCACCTTAAATGTATGCCTACTGGTATTAGGCATTTCAACCTGCAAAAATGATACTCCCCGTCTACTCTATCTATGCCTCTCGTAATCTTATAAACCTTTATCAGATCTTCCCTCAGACTCCACTACTCCAGAGAAAACAACCCAAGTTTGTCCAGCCTCTCGTTATAGCCAATGCTTTCTAATCCAAGCGGATTCCTGGTAAACCTCTTCTGCACCCTCTCCAAAGCCTCAACGTCCTTTCTATAATGGGGAAACCAGAACTGTATGCAATGCTCCAGATGTGGCCCAACTAGAGTTTTATAAAACTGCAACACAACTTCCTAACCTTTGAACTCAGTTCCTTGACTAACAAAGGCGAGCATGTCACGTGCCTTCTTAACCCCCCGTTCGACTCGTGTAGCCACTTTCGGGGAACAAGGAACATGGACCCCATATTTGGCCCCTACTCTACTGACTCCTATTTACGCAATTATACTAATGTCTTTCAAATGTTATTTCTATTCTTGCCTTATCAACATCTGGTATCTTACTCCATCTATACTCCCTCATGCCTATCCCAGTCTCGAAGACACACAGCAAGACGAAGGAATTGGTTGTTGACTTCAGAAGGAGTAGCGGACCGCATGACCCAATTTACATCGGTGGTGCGCAAGTGGAACAGGTCAAAAGCTTTAAGTTCCTCGGGGTCAATATCACAAATGACTTGACTTGGTCCAACCAAGCAGAGTTCACTGCCAAGAAGGCCCACCAGCGCCTTTACTTCCTGAGAAAACTAAAGAAATTTGGCCTGTCCACTAAAACCCTCACTAATTTTTATAGATGCACCGTAGAAAGCATTCTTCTAGGGTGCATCACAACCTGGTATGGAAGTTGTCCTGTCCAAGACCGGAAGAAGCTGCAGAAGATCGTGAACATGGTGCAGCACATCACACAAACCAATCTTCCGTCCTTGGACTCACTTTACACTGCACGCTGTCGGAGCAGTGCTGCCAGGATAATCAAGGACACAACCCAACCAGCCAACACACTTTTCGTCCCTCTTCCCTCCGGGAGAAGGCTCAGGAGCTTGAAGACTCGTACGGCCAGATTTGGGAACAGCTTTTTTCCAACTGTGATAAGGCTGCTGAACGGATCCTGACCCAGATCTGGGCCGTACCCTCCAAATATCCGGACCTGCCTCTCGGTTTTTTTGTACTTCCTTACCTTCCATTTTTCTAATTTTTCTACTTATGATTTATAATTTAAATTTTTAATATTTACTATCGATTTGTAATCCAGGCAGTGGGAAGCGCAGAATCAAATATCGCTGTGATGATTGTACGTTCTAGTATCAATTGTTTGGCGACAGTAAAGTATGAAGTATAAAGTATATGTATAGCTTTTCCTAAATTCTGTTGTATTTCTTTATTTTCCTGTAAATGCATGCAAGAAACTGAACCTCCAGGTAGAATGTGGTAACAGACCT